>NC_086447.1:161184613-161508249 GCF_028390025.1 Pseudophryne corroboree | reverse complement strand
ATACCTTTAAAACATAAAAGGTTTAAGAAAAACATATAAAATGATATAAAATACTGAAAAGTGGAAGAGTACATATATAGTAATTTCTACAACAGGACAGGATTAAATACTTTTTAAAGGACTTTAAAACCGTGGCATACACTGGTTGTTAAATCATAAAAAACATTTAAATTCGAATTCAAGATTTAAACCCTTTGGAGCCAGTGTTCCCATGTCATAAATCCATTTAATCTCTGTTTGTGCTACAACTTCTTCCATATTTCTTTTCCTCCAATGATTATTTACTACTTTTATACCTATTACACTTTTTAGAGGCCTATAATTACATGTATGTGTCTCTTTAAAATGGTTGGATACAGAATGATTAGGATAACCCTTTTTTATATTCCTCAGATGCTCTGCCCATTGTTCTTTCAGTGGTCGAGATGTTCGGCCTATATATTGTAACCCACAAGTACACTCTATTAAATATATGCAATTTTTAGTGTTACATGTTATAAAATCTAAAATACAATAAGTTTTACCCGTTGTATTCGATTGGAACTCTTCAATTTTACTTGGTTGGGCAGTATGGTGTCTGCACATATTGCAGAGTCCACACCTGTGGAAACCCTTAGTTTTAATTCTTCCCGATTTTTTCGGTTTAACGGCACTTTTCACTAATTTCTGTTTCAAATTGGGAGCCTTCTTATAAATGAATTTTGGTTTGGATGGTAAAATACTCTTTAAAATGGGATCCCTATTTAACAAATGCCAATGTTTATTGAATATCTTTTCAACCTCTTTGTGCTGACTATTAAAAGATGTAATAAAAGGTAGGACTATATCTTCCTTTTTGTTTTTAATATTAGTTTTTAAAAAATCATCTCTTTCTACAGCCCCTATTTCCTCAATGTACTCATTCAACGTCTCCCCATCATATCCTTTCGCCACAAATATTTGTTGTAAACTTCTGGACTGGTTTTGGAAGGTTTCGAGATCTGTACAATTGCGCCTCATCCTTCTAATCTGACCCCTAGGAACATTTTTAATCCAATTATGATGATGGTTACTCTTTGTAGAGATGTACGAATTACTGTCTGTTGGCTTAAAAAAAGATTCAGTTTTCAACGTTCCATTTTCTATGTACACTGTGAGGTCTAAAAATTGTATTTCAACGGGGCTGATATTGAATGTTAAAACTATATTAAAATTGTTGACATTTAGGGATGTGCAAAATGAGTTTAGGGATATATCATCACCTTCCCATATAAAAATAATGTAATCGATAAAACGATACCATAACCTGATGTTTTTTAGGAAGGGATTATCCTCTGCCCAGATGATTTCATCCTCCCATAATTCCATAAAAAGATTCGCGTATGCGGGGGCAATGCGTGTGCCTATAGCAGTACCCTTTTTCTGTTGGTAAAACCTTCCACTATACCAGAAAAAGTTATTGTTTAAAATAAACTTAATACTGTCTAAAATAAACTGGACTTTCTTTTCCTCCAAATTACTTTTCAAAAGATGGTACTCAGTGGCTTTCACTCCTTTCACGTGATCAATGATTGTATATAAGCTACGGACGTTAGCAGGCCCTAATATAAAATTTGGCTGCCACTTTACTTGTTCTAATTTTTGAAGAATATCCCCTGTGTCCTTAATATAAGATCTCAATTTCAGTACTTCAGGTTGAAGATGGTGGTCCACAAAATGAGACAAATTTGATGTAGCAGAATTCGTCCCCGCCACAATAGGTCTTCCTGGGGGGTCTTCGGTAAGACGTAAAAAAACGGAAGAACTGGATCTTGTACATTAATATACCTCTCTTCCTTTTCTGTAATCACTTCTTCCATTTTATATTTCAAGGTAAGGTTCCTCAATTCCTTTTCAATCCGTTCATTTGGATTACTTCTCAGAACAGTATATGTGTCTTTATCATTCAATTGTTTTTTTAATTTCGTTGTCATACTTTTCTGCATCCATAATGACCACCCCTCCCCCTTTATCTGCGGGATTAATAACTATATTTTCATTTTCACTCAAGGATTTGATTGCTTCTCTCTCGCGTTTCGAGAGATTCTGGCTTTTACTCCACCTTGATGGAATTTCCTCTAAATCAGCCATAACTGCCTTACCGAAACTTTCTACAAAACATCCTCGATTGAAGGTGGGGTTAAAAGTGGACTTCGGGCGGAATGGATCCCTTTCTGTAGTGCTTTCACATTTCTGATTAATGAAATACTTCTTAAGTGATACTTTACGAATAAATTTCTGAATATCTAAATAAGTTTCAAACTCATTCAGTTTGTTATCTGGGGCAAATTTTAACCCTCGCTCAAGCGTACTAGTTTCATCTGTTGACAGAATATGCTTACTTAAGATGAATATTTTTGTTTTTTCAACTTCTGTTTCTATTTCCTTCCTCATTTCACTTCCCTTCTTTTTTATATTTCCTTTACCTCGATTTCCCCTTTTTTTCTTTTCTCTCCTGAAAACTAATACCTTATGTAGCGACTCCCGCTCCGTCCTAAAAAATCCTCATTGTTGAGGATTTCGAATCTATTCCTTCTGTTTAGTGGTGAATAATCTCTTTCTCGTCTATTTCTATTCCATTCATCTTTTATATAGAACTCATTGTTCGTTCTATAGGATCTTTCTTTCCGTCTTCCTTCTCCCTTTGGTCGTCGCCATGTTTTCTGGAGGTTTCTTTCTTTTGAATGATAATATGTTCTACTAGTTCCAAAAAATGCTTGATCCCGTTTATTAGTACGTCCCACATATCTACTATTCTCTTCCCTTTTATAATAATTCTTTCTTCTAGGTGTAGGACTGGGTATATATCTACAAATGGGTTCCTCTATTTGTTCCCCATTTTCACTTTCCCCATCTCCTACATCCTCTATTTTTTCTTCTCTTTCTCTTTTATCTCTAATGTATTTCCTTTTTTTCCTCAAAATGATCTCTGTTTCTTTCTTAATAACCCTAGATTCCATTTTCCTTTCCAACTCACTATATTCCTCCATGTCTCTATAGGGTACGAGATCTTTGGTAAATGTATCTATTTGTCTTTCTATTTGTTCCAAATTTTTCTTTCTTTCTTGTATAATTAATCCCATTAGAGCCATAGAACAATCTTCTAATACTTTCTCCCATTTAAGGTAGAACTCATTACTTTCATTTTCAGATGAAGATTTCTTATCTATTTTTAGACCTTTCGGGATGAGCTTTTCTGCTACATATTTTTCTAGAGTTATAGCCTCCCACCATACTTTACTTTCTCGGATGAGAACATACTCTAATTTCCTCATAATGATTTCAGCTTCCTCTATAGTTCCTAAATCTGTCTTACTTTCACTTTCACATTCGTTTGATTCAAAAACTGAATTAAGTAAACGTTTTCTTTTATCTCTATAACCAAGCATGGTGCAGCTAGTTTTTATGGGTATACAGCTTAATACAACAGAGATTCAAAAACAGCGCCCCAACTCAAAAGTGCAGCAACAGAAGCTAGGGTGATCCCAACCACCACAAATACTGGAAACAACAACAATGGTAAGCAACTGTGCGCACCCTCTTGGTGTATAGTCTCAAAAAGTCTTTGTGTAATACCACAGAAATTTATACCAAAATATTACACTGATTCCATGTGTTAGGAATTAGAATATTCCAGTCCCCAGTCTGATTCGATCTTAAAAATGGGCTCCAAATATCCAGTCTTTTATCTTAATTGTTCAAATTCTCTCCTTTCTGCCGATAGCAGGTCAGTTCCATATAAACCCCAAAAATAGAAGAGAAGGAAGATATATAGTGTAATACCGTTTTATTCAATAATTCCACAAAAATTAAAATGCATATAATTTAGCACAGAAAATCCACCAAAGACTAGGCAAGAAAGCGTACCGGATAGATGGGGGTGTCATATAGTATCCACCCAAATAAGCATGATAATGTCCCACGGGTATCTCCCAGTCTTTCAGGTGCTGTGTTCTCCTCTGGATCTGCAGTATCCAAAAGATATATTGCCGGTTTTGCCGCAGTCTCCCCAATCAGCTCACCAACGCGTTTCTGCTCCCTGAGGAGCCTTTATCAAGGTGTAAGGTGGAATGAAACTGGTCAGGGTATTTATCCCTGCCAGAGTGATCTGATTGGTCAAGAGTGTGCCCAGCCTCATTGGTGTCTAATCATATTGGTTTCACATATTTTTAACTTCTCCTTATGATATATCATCAAAACATTTATTAATTAACCTCACTTCAATGTTTTCATGTCCCCAAAACAGGCTGCACGGAGCCTTTTGTGGCGTGCGTTCCACACCCTGGAATGCACGCCACTTCCTACATTCGCCCCTGGCTCCCTCCACTGCGGCGTGCGTTCCAGCTCCCCGGAACGCACGTCGCTTCCTGTATCTGTCCGCATCACATTGCCACTCTCTCCGGCGGAAGTGCGCCCGTGGAACGCATATCACTTCCGCGTTCCACGGTGCGCTATTCGAGCACCATATCCCTAAAGACCTTTTTTATGTGCTCATACTGCATACGTCTGTTACAGTATTATACTCATACATGCTTATATTAAAAAAGCATAAATTATATGTTAATAAAAACATTAAAAGGTGTGAAAACAAATTCAGAAGAACCATAAAATAACTAAAAGGTTTAAAAAATTATATTTATAGAGAAAAGTGGAAAATTACCTATACAATGATAACTATAACAAAAAGGGATCCAAATTCTCTACATTCCAGATCGCGCCAGCGGAAGTGCGTTCGTAGAACGAATATTCCTTCCGCGTTCCACGGTACATTGCTTGAGCACCACCTCCTAAAAGTCTCTTACAGTAATACATTCATCAGTGCTCATATTCAATAAAGTGCAAATTATATACCTTTAAAACATAAAAGGTTTAAGAAAAACATATAAAATGATATAAAATACTGAAAAGTGGAAGAGTACATATATAGTAATTTCTACAACAGGACGGGATTAAATACTTTTTAAAGGACTTTAAAACCGTGGCATACACTGGTTGTTAAATCATAAAAACCATTTAAGTTCGAATTCAAGATTTAAACCCTTTGGAGCCAGTGTTCCCATGTCGTAAATCCATGTAATCTCTGTTTGTGCTAGAACTTCTTCCATATTTATTTTCCTCCAATGATTATTTACTACTTTTATACCTATTACACTTTTTAGAGGCCTATAATTACATGTATTTGTCTCTTTAAAATGGTTGGATACAGAATGATTAGGATAGCCCTTTTTAATATTCCTCAGATGCTCTGCCCATTGTTCTTTCAGTGGTCGAGATGTTCGGCCTATATATTGTAACCCACAAGTACACTCTTTTAAATATATGCAATTTTTAGTGTTACATGTTATAAAATCTAAAATACAATAAGTTTTACCCGTTGTATTCGATTGGAACTCTTCAATTTTACTTGGTTGGGCAGTATGGTGTCTGCACATATTGCAGAGTCCACACCTGTGGAAACCCTTAGTTTTAATTCTTCCCGATTTTTTCGGTCCAATGGCACTTTTCACTAATTTCTGTTTCAAATTGGGAGCCTTCTTATAAATGAATTTTGGTTTGGATGGTAAAATACTCTTTAAAATGGGATCCCTATTTAACAAATGCCAATGTTTATTGAATATCTTTTCAACCTCTTTGTGCTGACTATTAAAAGACGTAATAAAAGGTAGGACTATATCTTCCTTTTTGTTTTTAATATTAGTTTTTAAAAAATCATCTCTTTCTACAGCCCCTATTTCCTCAATGTACTTATTCAATGTCTCCCCATCATATCCTTTCGCCACAAATTTTTGTTGTAAACTTCTGGACTGGTATTGGAAGGTTTCGAGATCTGTACAATTGCGCCTTATCCTTCTAATCTGACCCCTAGGAACATTTTTAATCCAATTATGATGATGGTTACTCTTTGTAGAGATGTACGAATTACTGTCTGTTGGCTTAAAAAAAGATTCATTTTTCAACGTTCCATTTTCTATGTACACTGTGAGGTCTAAAAATTGTATTTCAACGGGGCTGATATTGAATGTTAAAACTATATTAAAATTGTTGACATTTAGGGATGTGCAAAATGAGTTTAGGGATATATCATCACCTTCCCATATAAAAATAATGTCATTTATAAAACGATAGCATAACCTGATGTTTTTTAGGAAGGGATTATCCTCTGCCCAGATGATTTCATCCTCCCATAATTCCATAAAAAGATTCGCGTATGCGGGGGCAAAGCGTGTGCCCATAGCAGTACCCTTCTTCTGTTGGTAAAACCTTCCACTATACCAGAAAAAGTTATTGCTTAAAATAAACTTAATACTATCTAACATAAACTGGACTTTCTTTTTCTCCAAATTACTTTTCAAAAGATGGTACTCAGTGGCTTTCACTCCTTTCACGTGATCAATGATTGTATATAAGCTACGGACGTTAGCAGGCCTTAATATTAAATTTGGCTGTCACTTTACTTGTTCTAATTTTTGAAGAATATCCCCTGTGTCCTTAATATAAGATCTCAATTTCAGTACTTCAGGTTGAAGATGGTGGTCCACAAAATGAGACAAATTTGATGTAGCAGAATTCGTCCCCGCCACAATAGGTCTTCCTGGGGGGTCTTCTAAATTCTTGTGGATCTTCGGTAAGACGTAAAAAAACGGAAGAACCATATCTTGTACACTAATATACCTGTCTTCCTTTTCTGTAGTCACTTCTTCCATTTTATATTTCAAGGTAAGGTTCCTCAATTCCTTTTCAATCCGTTCATTTGGATTACTTCTCAGAACAGTATATGTGTCTTTATCATTCAATTGTTTTTTAATTTTGTTGTCATACTTTTCTACATCCATAATGACCACCCCTCCCCCTTTACCTGCGGGTTTAATAACTATATTTTCATTTTCACTCAAAGATTTGATTGCTTCTCTCTCGCGTTTCGAGAGATTCTGGCTCTTACTCCACCTCAATGGAATTTCCTCTAAATCAGCCATAACTGCCTTACCGAAACTTTCTACAAAACATCCTCGATTGAAGGTGGGGTTAAAAGTGGACTTCGGGCGGAATGGATCCCTTTCTGTAGTGCTTTCACATTTCTGATTAATGAAATACTTCTTAAGTGATACTTTACGAATAAATTTCTGAATATCTAAATAAGTTTCAAACTTATTCAGTTTGTTATCTGGGGCAAATTTTAACCCTCGCTCAAGCGTACTAGTTTCATCTGTTGACAGAATATGCTTACTTAAGATGAATATTTTTGTTTTTTCAACTTCTGTTTCTATTTCCTTCCTCATTTCACTTCCCTTCTTTTTTATTTTTCCTTTACCTCGTTTTCCCCTTTTTTTCTTTTCTCTCCTGAAAACTAATACCTTTTGTAGCGACTCCCGCTCCGCCCTAAATAATCCTCATTGTTGAGGATTTCGAATCTACTCCTTCTGTTTAGTGGTGAATAATCTCTTTCTCGTCTATTTCTATTCCATTCATCTTTTATATAGAACTCATTGTTCGTTCTATAGGATCTTTCTTTCTGTCTTCCTTCTCCCTTTGGTCGTCGTCATGTTTTCTGGAGGTTTCTTTCTTTTGAATGATAATATGTTCTCCTAGTTCCAAAAAAATGCTTGATCCCGTTTATTAGTACGTCCCACATATCTAATATTCTCTTCCCTTTTATAATAATTCTTTCTTCTAGGTGTAGGACTGGGTATATATCTACAAAGGGGTTCCTCTATTTGTTCTATTTGTTCCCCATTTTCACTTTCCCCATCTCCTACATCCTCTATTTTTTCTTCTCTTTCTCTTTTATCTCTAATGTATTTCCTTTTTTTCCTCAAAATTATCTTTTTTTCTTTCTTAATAACCCTAGATTCCATTTTCCTTTCCAACTCACTATATTCCTCCATGTCTCTATAGGGTACGAGATCTTTGGTAAATGTATCTATTTGTCTTTCTATTTGTTCCAAATTTTTCTTTCATTCTTGTATAATTAATCCCATTAGAGCCATAGAACAATCTTCTAATACTTTCTCCCATTTAAGGTAGAACGCATTACTTTCATTTTCAGAAGAAGATTTCTTATCTATTTTTAGACCTTTCGGGATGAGCTTTTCTGCTACATATTTTTCTAGAGTTATAGCCTCCCACCATACTTTACTTTCTCGGATGAGAACATACTCTAATTTCCTCATAATGATTTCAGCTTCCTCTATAGTTCCTAAATCTATCTTACTTTCACTTTCACATTCGTTTGATTCGAAAACTGAATTAAGTAAAAGTTTTCTTTGATCCCTATAACCAAGCATGGTGCAGCTAGTTTTTATGGGTATACAGCTTAATACAACAGAGATTCAAAAACAGCGCCCCAACTCAAAAGTGCAGCAACCGAAGCTAGGGTGATCCCAACCACCACAAATACTGGAAACAACAACAATGGTAAGCAACTGTGCGCACCCTCTTGGTGTATAGTCTCAAAAAGTCTGTGTGTAATACCACAGAAATTTATACCAAAATATTACACTGATTCCATGTGTTAGGAATTAGAATATTCCAGTCCCCAGTCTGATTCGATCTTAAAAATGGGCTCCAAATATCCAGTCTTTTATCTTAATTGTTCAAATTCTCTCCTTTCTCCCGATAGCAGGTCAGTTCCATATAAACCCCAAAAATAGAAGAGAAGGAAGATATATAGTGTAATACCGTTTTATTAAATAATTCCACAAAAATTAAAATGCATATAATTTAGCACAGAAAATCCACCAAAGACTAGGCAAGAAAGCGTACCGGATAGATGGGGGTGTCATATAGTATCCACCCAAATAAGCATGATAATGTCCCACGGGGATCTCCCAGTCTTTTCAGGTGCCGTGTTCTCCTCTGGATCTGCAGTATCCAAAAGTTATATTGCCGGTTTTGCCGCAGTCTCCCCAATCAGCTCAGCAATGCGTCTCTGCTCCCTGAGGAGCCTTTATCAAGGTGTAAGGTGGAATGAAACTGGTCAGGGTATTTATCCCTGCCAGAGTGATCTGATTGGTCAAGAGTTTGCCCAGCCTCATTGGTGTCTAATCATATTGGTTTCACATATTTTTAACTTCTCCTTATGATATATCATCAAAACATTTATTAATTAACTTCACTTCAATGTTTTCATGTGCCCAAAACAGGCTGCATGGAGCCTTTTGCAGCATGCGTTCCACACCCAGGAACGCACACCACTTCCTACATCTGCCCCTGACTCCCTCCACTGCGGCGTGCGTTCCAGCTCCCCGGAACGCACGTCACTTCCTGTATCTGTCCGCATCACATTGCCGCTCTCTCCGGCGGAAGTGCGCCCGTGGAACGCATATCACTTCCGCGTTCCACGGTGCGCTATTCGAGCATCATATCCTTAAAGACCTTTTTTATGTGCTCATACTGCATACGTCTGTTACAGTATTATACTCAAACATGCTTATATTAAAAAAGCATAAATTATATGTTAATAAAAACATTAAAAGGTGTGAAAACAAATTCAGAAGAATCCTCAAAAACTAAAAGGTTTAAAAAATTATATATAGAGAGAAAAGTGGAAAATTACCTATACAATGATAACTATAACAAAAAGGGATCCAAATTCTCTACATTGCAGATCACGCCAGCGGAAGTGCATCCGTAGAACGTATATTCCTTCCGCGTTCCACGGTACATTGCTTAAGCACCACCTCCTAAAAGTCTCTTACAGTAATACATTCATCAGTGCTCATATTCAATAAAGTGCAAATT
The DNA here is from genome assembly GCF_028390025.1 of Pseudophryne corroboree. Taxonomy (NCBI): domain Eukaryota; kingdom Metazoa; phylum Chordata; class Amphibia; order Anura; family Myobatrachidae; genus Pseudophryne; species Pseudophryne corroboree. The sequence continues at coordinate 161,498,493 of NC_086447.1, read as the reverse complement.
GTATACCTTTAAAACATAAAAGGTTTAAGAAAAACATATAAAATGATATAAAATACTGAAAAGTGGAAGAGTACATATATAGTAATTTCTACAACAGGACGGGATTAAATACTTTTTAAAGGACTTTAAAACCGTGGCATACACTGGTTGTTAAATCATAAAAACCATTTAAGTTCGAATTCAAGATTTAAACCCTATGGAGCCAGTGTTCCCATGTCGTAAATCCATTTAATCTCTGTTTGTGCTACAACTTCTTCCATATTTCTTTTCCTCCAATGATTATTTACTACTTTTATACCTATTACACTTTTTAGAGACCTATAATTACATGTGTGTCTCTTTAAAACGGTTGGATACAGAATGATTAGGATAGCCCTTTTTAATATTCCTCAGATGCTCTGCCCATCGTTCTTTCAGTGGTCGAGATGTTCGGCCTATATATTGTAACCCACAAATACACTTTATTAAATATATGCAATTTTTAGTGTTACACGTTATAAAATCTAAAATACACTAAGTTTTACCCGTTGTATTCGATTGGAACTCTTCAATTTTACTTGGTTGGGCAGTATGGTGTCTACACATATTGCAGAGTCCACACCTGTGGAAACCCTTAGTTTTAATTCTTCCCGATTTTTTCGGGCCAGCGGCACTTTTCACTAATTTCTATTTCAAATTGGGAGCCTTCTTATAAATGAATTTTGGTTTGGATGGTAAAATACTCTTTAAAATGGGATCCCTATTTAACAAATGCCAATGTTTATTGAATATCTTTTTAACCTCTTTGTGCTGACTATTAAAAGATGTAATAAAAGGTAGGACTATATCTTCCTTTTTGTTTTTAATATTAGTTTTTAAAAAATCATCTCTTTCTACAGCCCCTATTTCCTCAATGTACTTATTCAACATCTCCCCATCATATCCTTTCGCCACAAATTTTTGTTGTAAACTTCTGGACTGGTTTTGGAAGGTTTCGACATCTGTACAATTGCGCTTCATCCTTCTAATCTGACCCCTAGGAACATTTTTAATCCAATTATGAGGATGGTTACTCTTTGTAGAGATGTACAAATTACTGTCTGTTGGCTTAAAAAAAGATTTAGTTTTCAACGTTCCATTTTCTATGTACACTGTGAGGTCTAAAAATTGTATTTCAACGGGGCTTTTTGTTATAGTTATCATTGTATAGGTAATTTTCCACTTTTCTCTATATATATAATTTTTTATATATTATATATATAGTTATTTTCTGGTTCTTCTGAATTTGTTTTCACACCTTTTAATGTTTTTATTAACATATAATTTATGCTTTTTTAATATAAGCATGTTTGAGTATAATACTGTACAGACGTATGCAGTATGAGCACATAAAAAAGGTCTTTAAGGATATGGTGCTCGAATAGCGCACCGTGGAATGCGGAAGTGATATTCGTTCCACGGGCGCACTTCCGCCGGAGAGAGCGGCAATGTGATGCGGACAGATACAGAAAGCGACGTGCGTTCCGGGGAGCTGGAATGCACGCCGCAGTGGAGGGAGCCAGGGGCGGATGTAGGAAGTGGCGTGCGTTACAGGGTGTGGAACGCACGCCGCAAAAGGCTCCGTGCAGCCTGTTTTGGGGACATGAAAACATTGAAGCGAGGTTAATTAATAAATGTTTTGATGATATATCATAAGGAGAAGTTAAAAATATGTGAAACCAATATGATTAGACACCAATGAGGCTGGGCACACTCTTGACCAATCAGATCACTCTGGCAGGGATAAATACCCTGACAAGTTTCATTCCACCTTACACCTTGATAAAGGCTCCTCAGGGAACAGAAACGCATTGGTGAGCTGATTGGGGAGACTGCGGCAAAACCGGCAATATATCTTTTGGATACTGCAGATCCAGAGGAGAACACGGCACCTGAAAAGACTGGGAGATACCCGTGGGACATTATCATGATTATTTGGGTGGATACTATATGACACCCCCATCTATCTGGTACGCTTTCTTGCCTAGTCTTTGGTGGATTTTCTGTGCTAAATTATATGCATTTTAATTTTTGTGGAATTATTGAATAAAACGGTATTACACTATATATCTTCCTTCTCTTCTATTTTTGGGGTTTATATGGAACTGACCTGCTATCGGGAGAAAGGAGAGAATTTGAACAATTAAGATAAAAGACTGGATATTTGGAGCCCATTTTTAAGATCGAATCAGACTGGGGACTGGAATATTCTAATTCCTAACACATGGAATCAGTGTAATATTTTGATATAAATTTCTGTGGTATTACACACAGACTTTTTGAGACTATACACCAAGAGGGTGCGCACAGTTGCTTACCATTGTTGTTGTCTCTTAACTGAGTTTTATTGTGCATGACTAATCAACCACACTAAAATCACGTCTGTGTTATTTAGCATGACTCATTACCCACAATAACATTGCAAGTCTGAGTCACCAGACTTAAAGGTCCGAATGATCAGACTGCAGGTACATGCTATTCTTACGCTATAAAAAAGTCTGCACATTCCCAAGCCTGTCACTCTGTTATTGGAGCATCACAGTGCTGTACACCTGTACTAAGTGAATGCAAGGACATGAATGAAAACATTTATGTTGCCCATCAACTAGCAATTGGCGTCTGTTGGAGTAAAGGTAAACACAGTGGCTATGTTGGAAAACCTGGCCCCAGAATTTGATTTTGATTTTCTGGCAGTGGCACTGAATTTAAATGCCATTGCATTAACTATTGATATTGTAAGGACAAAGCTCGATTTTGGTAATACAGTCCCGCTTTTTGTGATGCAACAGCCCTGTCCCACCAACCGAATTCGCATCTCCCAGACATTGAAGGTAGGTAAGTATTATTTTAAGTTGTCCTATTTATGTCAGTATCTTGGTTGCTGTGGTGGGACTATGTGGTTCAATTACCATTGGGTTTAAGGTACAGTAAGTTACTATATATAAATGTAATATATTGCCACTGCAAACTTAGTGATCCCATAAGGTTAAAAAAGTCCATCAAGTTTAACCTTTTCTACATTCTATCTGCATTAGAAAGATGGATTGCACACTTAATGCAACCTCTGTCTGTTTTATCTCCTTCAGTGCCTATCGCTTTCATACAGTAATGGTCCCAGGTTCCACTTACGAAGTACTTACTGTTCTTTCATCCACAGTAAGTTTCAATTTTGTCCTCTGCACTTGTCTGTAACATTCTATACATCTACCAGCTTACTCAGGAAAAGTCACCTATTGCACTTCTACGTTTACTGAACTCTGTATTATATTATTGAGTGGCTGAAGTAAGTAAAAACTGAATTGCTTTAAAAAATTGTAGCAGAAATTAAGTTCCCATAGGATCTACAAAAGGGAAGAAAAGGGTCAATAATGTCAGCTTTCTGCAAAAACTATCAGTATAGATTTCTCAATGGTTATTTGAAACAGAACGATAATGTTCTTCAGGTCTCTAGAGCAATAAGTAATGTAATAATCTGCACAGGATAGCAAAATATAGAAAGCAGAACATTGCAGAATCTGGGTGGTGCAAGCATACATTACAGTATAGGTTTGTTGTATAAAAGTAAGTCTACGAATACTCAGCCTGCTTTTTTAATACATACTGTATATTTGGAGTGATGATAATCTGGAAAGAACAACTAGGGCCCGGATTTAAAAAGAGTCAATTTTAGGATTGGGAATCTTTGGTTGTCTGTGGAACAGGCCCTTATGTAAAAAATAAACTCTGCTAAAACAGCCTTTTTCGTAGAGCTGAGCGGTCCAGATTCCAAGGAATCCAGACTACTCTGAACATCGGTGATCCAAGTCCACCCAAGCTGCGGCTTGGGTGATCCTGACAGACTTGGATCCCACGTAGAGGCTGAATGTCATCCTCTTGCCATCGGATTCTCACAGGACTTGGATTCTATATAAGGTGCTGCAGCTGGCACTCTAAAGCACGCTTCCGTTTGCTGCGCTGTACTCTGCTGTATTAGCTGTGCTGTATCCACAAGTGGCTGTGCTCTAGTGACTGTAAATAGGGGCACACTGCACGCTGCTGTATTCTGCACTTTGCTGTAAATTGTATTGTTTGGTGCGCTTTACCCTAGTGTACTTTGTTTACGTGCATGTATAAGCCTGTGATCCACGCAATTTGAACCGAGCTGCAAGTTAAAAAATAGAAAAATAAATATTTATATTGCTTGTACTGTTTGTTGCACTTTGTCCTAGTGCACTTTGTTCACTTGCATCTATAAGGCCTGTGATCCCTGCAGTTTGAACCGAGCTGCGAGGTTCAAAAAAGAAAAAAAAAGGGGGCGTGACCTGGCCTGTGAGCTGAGAGGAGGTGATTTCTATGAGCTCCTGTTGGCCCTGCTCTTTTACCAGCTTTAAATAGTGCCTTAGGGGTTTACAAACACCTATAACCCAGTGTACCTGCTCCCTATATCACCTGGGACTGGAGGGTCTGGACTGCGGAGCCGGGGAGCCCTTTTCAGGGTTCCTGCAGGTTGCGGCCTTCCCCTCCACAAGAAGCCGGGGACTGTAGTGTGATTTCCCCCCCCCCGCCCGGAGGTGTGGCTGTGCGGGCCGACCGACGGAGGAGCCTGGGAGGACATACACGTACTCCGGAGAAGTGTGTGGCGGTATCCCCAGTGCCTGAGACCCCCTGTGTTCCTGCAGCTGTCATCTAGACCGTGTAGAGCTGGCGGCGGCGGCCCCGTACGGCTGGTGAGTCCCCTCTCGCTGGTTCATTCCAGCGCAGCACCGGGGACCCTTCCCCTCTCTCCTCGCTGCCCCTACCCCTCTCGACCTACCTGCTGTAGCCTGGTACGTGCCGCGGAATCGGGGAGCAGACCCTGGAGCTCTCGCGGATTGCGGCCTATCAGCTACCCTCAAGCCGGTACCTCTATTTCACCACTGGGCCGGCGCGGCCCACGGTTGCCGCGGATTGGGCTCCTTTCCTCCGCTCCCGAGTACTCAGCCCGCCGACGCACACCCTCGTGGAAGCCTCCCTGCTACCCTTGCCTGCCCTCTCGGCTGGGGACCGCGCCGAAAGCCGTGCTGCTTGGCGGAGCCGCGGGACGCCCGGCGGCCATCTTGGAGGGGTCTAAGCTCTCCCCTGGATCCCCTGCTAGTCTCCGGGGTGTGAGGTGAGCAGCATAGTAGCTCCCCCTGGCCACCGGGATCCCTGCTTTGGGCCCCTGGGTTTAAACTCTCTGCACAGCCTCACATTATACTGCTGAGAAGCTCGCTGTACTGCTGCTGGGAGAACACTTCTACCTGAGCTTGCTCTCTCCCCCTCAGTATATCCTATTGCGGTCTGATTGAGCTCTCACGGGGCTAAGCTGCCCGTACCAAGTACACTCCGATAGGTCTGTGGTACTCCAACCTATATCCCTGTGCCTCTAAAAGCACCTCTGTGGTGCTCCCTCTTGCACCCCTACATATTACAGCTGCGGTGCTTTAGGTGACCCTTATATGAATCTCAGCCTCCGGAATCTACATTCACGCATTACAGTGCACACGGCTGGGCCTCCCCGGCCATACTCTGTGACCTGCCTATGATGTGATATCAATATGTGATACACCCGGTCCTGTGGGTGACCCTCATGCTATAGGAGCTTTCCCGTCCATGACTAGGTGTTGACTACCAATCTACCTCATCCCTCTCCGTCACTATGCCTAAAGGGGGGAAAAAATCCAATGCCCATAACTTGGTGGGCTACTTCAAGAACTCCACCCCGTCCTCTATTTGGAAATCATCATCACCTCCGCCTAAATCAGCAACATCCGACCGTGACTCGGACAATGACTCTTCCTCCACTCCTGCCACTAAAGCGGACGTCGCTCTTCTCCTGTCCGAGATGCGCAATATAAAAAAGTTAATCCGTGCGGAGGTGCAGGAAGCTATTTCTGGTTTGAAAACGGACGTGGACAACTTGGGAACCAGAGTTGACGCTGTTGAAAGGAAACAAGAGGAGCTTATCGCTTTTCAACAAGAATCGGAACAGGAGATAGCTCAAATGCGTACAGATATTATGCTATTAGCGGATAAGCAAGAGGATGTAGATAATAGAGGCCGTCGGAACAATCTCCGAATCCGCAACGTCCCCGAGACGGTAGAACAGACCCACCTCTCTGATTACCTGCTCCGCCTGTTCCGCTCACTCGCTCCCTCAGTTCCTGACGATATGCTACTCCTAGATAGGGCACACAGGGCCCTACGTCCTAGGTCTCAAGATGCTAAAACGCCGAGACGTTTTCATTATTTTGCGGTCAAAGACCAAGTCTACGCCAAAGCTCGGATGTCTCCAACCATATCTTTCGAGGGCTCCGATCTCCTAGTCTTCCAGGACTTGTCACCGGTTACGCTGAATAGACGAAGAGAATTAAAGGACATAACTAAAACCCTAAGAGACAACAATGTTAGATATAGATAAGGCTTCCCCTTTGCCCTACAAGTCCGATCTGATGGTAAAGTCCTCTCTGCTAGATCCCCCGACGAGGCCCTTCAACTGCTCCACCACTTGAACATCTCTGGCCCTCTGACTACCTCTCAACGCCCTCCCCCAGTCAACACCTCTCCCTCCCTCAAGGCCCCGTCCCCCGATTGGAACCCTGTTGATTCTGCCTCCCATACCTCTAAGGTTACATGACTCTACATCTGGTGCTGCCCCTAAGCGGGCCTCTTCCCCGCAATAGCTATCACGGGATCTCCTGATGTCTTCTGATGCTCCATCAGTGTCCACACATTCTGTGGAGCCCTATGTTTAGTTAATGTTTGCTGTTTTTTGCATTTATATGTTTGTGGGGGTTGGGCCTGTTTGGGCCCTGGGACCGGGGGCCTCCGCGGTTGGCCGCGCGGCCCCCGGCCCCGGGTGACCCGACCGGATCACGCTCTTTTTTCTGTGTTCCTAAATAGTCATAATGTTACTGTTCCTTTTTTTTTTTCTCTCCCTTCCCTGCAATTATATGCCTATTCCTCTGTGACTTGGGTGGTGGGGGCCCACGGACCTCTATCTTTTCTAGGGTCGGGTGGTCGTCACACCATGTTTACTCTCTGTTCTTTTAGATTTGCTCTCCCTCCTTGCCTTCCCCCCCCTCCCCCCCTCTCCTCCCCTTTAGCTCCTTCAGCCTACTAACTACAATTTGCACCTTGCATGGGTTTTGCCCACACACGGGACCCGGTCCTCACAACCCTCTCCTCTGAGCGGCTGGGTTCACCCATCCCCCATTCGGCCCTTACGGTCGACGTCGGACGAATTAGGCCCGTAGGCCTGTTCTTTCCCTGGGTCCGACCAGTGAGAATAGATTCTCTATGTTTGTTAATTGCAATCACTACCATACACCTATTTCTCCTCTGTTCTCTTGCCACCTATCTTCTTCCTTCTCAGGTCTTCTTCCCTTCTTTTCCCCCTCTCTCTTCGGGGGTCCCGCCGGTGCACCTCAGTTTGAGTGGTGCTCCACTTATATTCCATGGTTCTTAGAATAGTTTCCCTGAACACGAAAGGCCTGAACAGTCCACACAAACGCTCTCTTCTATTTCAAACCCTCAAACAACTCAGAGGCGATGTTATATTCTTACAAGAGACCCACTTTTCGGGCACATCACACCCTGAACTTAGGTCTAAAACCTTCCCGCACACTTTCCATGCTTGCGATCCTATACGCAAAAAGAAGGGGGTCTCTATACTCTTTGCTAACCACCTTGCTTCTACCCCCTCCGATATATTAAGGGACCCTGAGGGTAGATATCTATTGTTAGTGGGACTGTTGAATGGGATCCCCTACACTTTCCTGAATGTTTATGCTCCAAACCAACTTCAGGCCCCCTTTTTCCATTTCCTGAATAGCCTCCTAGCTCTGCACAGGCGCGGTAATGTGGTTTTAGGTGGGGATTTTAATGTGACCCTGGATAGCGCCCTGGACAGATCTAAACCTCTACCCAGATCAATGCGCTCCTCTCATTCACGTAATGCATCTGCTTTGAATCTCTTGCTATCCCGACACCTTCTCTTCGATACATGGAGAGTGAAAGAGTCGACCGCTCGGGATTACACTTACTACTCCTCTATTTATGATGTCTACACAAGATTGGACATGCTCTTTTTGAGTACAGAGCCTGCCCAATGCATTCTAGACGCCTCCATTTACCCTAGCACGTGGTCAGACCACGGCCCAGTCACGGTGGACGTCCCAGGTCCGCACCCTCCCGCTCGCCACCCTACGTGGCGGTTGAATGACAGAATCCTTCTTAATCCCCAAACGAAAGCCCACATAGCAGCCGAAATTTCTCATTACTTTCATACAAACACATCCTCGACTATTTCTCCTATGTTACTGTGGGATGCCCACAAGGCGGTTTTACGAGGTTGCCTGATTAGCGCCTCCTCTTATAACAAGAAGGCTAGAACCAACCGTATTCGGGAACTCTAGGACTTGGTCACATCCCTTTCGCTGAAACACAAAGCGTCAGGGTCAGAAGCGGATCTTTCTGCTTTGTCCTCTGCCAAGGGCGAATTGAACATGCTCTTGACGGCTAAGGTGGAAACTAGCTTGAAATGGCTCAGCCAGTCTTTTTATGAAAAGGGGGATAAGGCTGATCGGCTGCTAGCTTCTAGGCTTCGGACTAAGCTGGCAAGGAACAACGTTCTGTCTATTCAGTCTTCCCCTGGGAAGAAAACTTGTGAGCCTAAACGTATCACCAAGACTTTCTCTCGCTTCTACAAGAAGCTATATAATGCTTACGGGCCCTCACATTCTAGCCCAGATTTTCTTACGGACGTGCGTGCCTTTCTGTCCCAGTGCCATCTACCTCGCCTGTCCCCAACGATCTCCGCGGAACTAAACGCTAGGATCTCCGATGAAGAAATCGCCAACGTCGTTAAAGGTTTAAAACCTAACAAGGCTCCTGGCCCAGATGGCTTCTCAGCCGTCTACTATAAGACTTTTCTGCCCCAGCTTATGCCCCACCTTTCAACCCTATTTAATGCTGTCCTACAGGGTGCCTCTTTTTCTAAATCGGCTCTGGAGGCCAAGATCATAGTTATTCCCAAGGAAGGCAAAGATGCATCCAACTGCGCTAACTATAGACCTATATCGCTGCTCAACTCTGATATTAAGATATACGCGAAAATTTTGGCGCTCCGATTGAACAGCGTATTGCCCCACCTTGTCCATAATGACCAGGTGGGATTCATCCCGGGTCGTCAAGCCCGTGACAATACGAGACGGGTCATCAGCCTTGCTCATCATATCAACCTTACCCGTACCCCTGCTCTTTTGCTTTCTCTGGACGCGGAGAAAGCGTTTGACAGGATAGGATGGCCCTTTATGTTCGAAACTCTTGCTCACTTTGGCTTTCAGGGGGAATTTCTCACGGGGATTCAGGCTCTGTACTCGGATCCGTCTGCACGGGTCTCCGTGAATGGAGTGCTGTCGGACCCTTTGGGTATCTCCAACGGCACCAGACAGGGCTGCCCACTCTCACCCCTGATATTTGCTCTAGTAATAGAACCGTTGGCTGCACGCATCCGGACTTCGACCGACATTGGGGCGTTAGAGGTGGGGAGCTCAGTCTACAAGATCTCCCTGTTTGCGGACGATGTCCTTCTTTCGCTCTCCTCACCGCACACTTCTTTGCCGAACCTTCTCCATCTTCTATCGGAGTACGGGCATGTATCGGGATATAAGGTCAATTGGTCCAAGACGGAAGCTCTCCCCTTCCATATTTCTTCTACCCACCTAGCTCGCATGCAATCCAACTTTAAATTTTCTTGGTGTGTTTCTAAAATCCGTTACCTGGGAATTTATATTACGCGCTGCTATGGGGACCTTTATAAGGCAAACTTCGCCCCCTTGCTTGTCACCATTAAGGCCGATCTCCATAAATGGCAGTCCCTAATTATATCTTGGTTGGGACGAATCATAGCTCTGAAAATTAATATAATCCCCCGTCTACTTTATCTGTTTCAGACGCTGCCTGTGAAAGTCCCGGACTCTGTCCTTGCGCAAGTTCACTCTTGGTTTCTCCGCTTTGTTTGGAAAAATAAGGCCCCTAGGATAGGTTTCTCCACCTTACGCAAACCTGTACAGGAGGGCGGAAGAGGCTTCCCAGATATCCGCCTTTACTATCTGGCCACTCATCTTAGCCAAGCTGTCGCTTAGTTCGCCCCTGCTCAGACCATTCGATGGCTTCAGCTAGAATCTGCACTGGGTCATACTACGTCTTTGTCGTCTTTACTCTTATCCTCCCCCAAAACTAGATCCCCCCATTTGCAACTGCACCCTGTGCTGGAATTCTCCTGCCAGATCTGGGACTACTGTACTCGGCGCTTTCACCTCCTGTCTTCTCCCTCTCTGCTTACCCCTTTATGGGATAACCCTTCTTTCACCCCGGGTCAATCTCTGACTCGATCTCGCCTATGGACGGAAAAGAACATCAGCTTTGTACAGGATGTTCTATCTGGGGGTACGTGCGCGCCTCTATCGGACATCATAACAAAATATGATTTCCAGGAGGCGAACCCTTTTACCTACTTCCAGATAAGACACTTTGTCTCTTCTATATCGAATTCTTCCCCGTTCCAACCTTTATCCACTCTGGAGTCATATAGCTATCATAAACCGCTTGCTCGAGGAATCATCTCCCTACTATACTCCCTTCTCCAGGTTGGAGGGCAGCCGACGGCCCCGGCTTTTGTTCTCCAGTCGGAGCGGGATCTTGGTCCGCCGCCTGCTGACCATGATTGGTCGGATGTCTTCACTGCTGCCGCGCAATCCTCCATCTCAACGCTAGTGAAGGAAAATGCTTACAAAATATTATATAGGTGGTACTTAGTCCCCTCTAGACTACACAAGATGTTTCCTTCTTCTTCGCCCACGTGCTGGAGGGGTTGCGGCGGTCATGGATCTTTCCTCCACATCTGGTGGACGTGCCCCAAGATCCTGTTATTTTGGGACTCAGTCGCACACTTGATAAGTACAGTGCTCCAATCCCAGATATCTAAAGACCCTTGGTCTTTTCTGCTGGGCCTTCCCGTTATTAACACACCTCCAAATACCGGTAAATTACTGACACAGATTTTAAATGCTGCTCGCTGCTCAATTGCTCTCCATTGGAAAAAGAAGGAGGCCCCCCCTATTAAGATGGTCATTGATAAAGTATGGTACTTCGCAAGCATGGAAAAAATCACTGCATACCTTCATAACAGATCTTTCCAGTTTCTAGTGGTTTGGGAATTATGGTTTAACTCTCAAGCTCCGGCACGTAGAACGCGCGCCCCTGGGGGCTCCGCGGCACTTCTACTGTGATTTTAGTAATCTCGCCTCCCATAGAGTAGGTGTGTGACCATCCTGAATACCACCTTTTCGTGTACCTTAAGTATTGCCCCCTATTTTACACTGGCGCTTCGAGCTGTATTTGCTGTATATAGTGATGCGCCGGCGGACCCTCCGACTCTGTCTCTTTTCTTCCTACTCTATACTTTCCTCGTCTTTCCTTTCTCTTCTTTTCTCGCCCTCTCTTTATTCTTCTTCTTTCTACTGATACAGCCACGAGATTGTTTTTCTTTTTCTTTTTTTGGTTCCTAATTAATCAAAGTGCTTTGGTTGCTCTCAATGTATATTTTATCTCTATTTCCTTAATTATCAACACGATTTTTTCAATATGGGAACCCCATGATCTCTGCTTTTAGATTATATCTCTGCTATAAAAATAATGTTGTTTTACGGATATACCCTCCCCACCTGTTGTGGGGGGGCTAATGTAACCATGTATAACTTGAAAATGAAATAAACAATTTAAAAAAGAAAAAAAGATAAGATAGATCTATTTTTTTGTAGTGTTCTGTACACTGTACCCCAGCATGCTGTGGCAGTGGGGGTCATTCCGACCCGTTCGCACGCTGCTGGTTTTTCGCAGCGGTGCGAACAGGTCGGTTCTGCGCATGCGCGGTGGCCGCAATGCGTAGGCGCGTCATTGCCCAGCGACAGCCATTGCTGGGCAACGACAAGAAGAACAAAGAAAGCGATCGCTACCGCGATCGCAAGAAGATTGACAGGAGGAAGGTGTTTCGGGGCGTCACCTGATCGTTTTCTGGGAGTAGTGCGATGAATGCAGGCATGTCTAGGTGTTTGGAGGGCGGATGTCTGACGTCAATTCCGGGACCTGCAATGCTGGATTCATCGCACAGGGTAAGTAACTCTTACTCTGGTCTTGTTCTGCACAAAACATTTTTTGCACAGCAGGGCTGCACAAGCGTTCGCAGCCTTGCTATGCAAAAAAACCCTCCACCACAGGCGGCGTCTAGTTGATCGCACGGGCAGCAAAAAGTTGCTACGTGCGATCAACTTGGAATGACCCCCAATGTGTCATCGATGTGCTATAAACTGCCGTATGTTTGTGCTGCTGCTCTGTTGCTTTGTAACCAGCCAACTCGCTGCAGCTTTTAGCCTAAATCAGATGAAAACAGTATTGTGAGCTGTGAGGTAGTGAAAATTGACTAGAAATGAATGTGAGGTTAATAATACTCTAGGAACAACAAAAAAAAAAGGGCCAAATGATGGGGTTTTAGCTTTTTTTGTCAATTTAAAAAAAAAGAAAAATCCAAATCCAAAACCAGTCACAGTGGTTTGGCAAATCCAAATCCAAAACTGGACGATGAATCAGAGGCAAATCCAAATCCAACAAAAATGGCCTGGCGCTACTTTTTTTGTAGGATTATGAAATAATGAAGTTTACTATTTATTGATGTTATAATGCTGGAGATATGACAGGTAATACCATAATTTATTTATTATTATTTATTAATATCAGTTATGTATATAGTGCACACATATTCAGTCACTGCCCCAGTGGAGTTTACAATCTATATTCCCTATCACATGTACATGCAGACACGTTCACGCTAGGGTTAATTTTATTGGGAGCCAATCACCATAACAGTATATTGGGAGAAAACCAGAGTACCCAGATGAAACCCACACAAGTACCGGGAGAATACGCAAACTCCACACAGTTAGGGTCATGGTGGGCATCGAACCCATGATCTCAGTGCTGTGAGGCAGTAATGCTAACCATTACACCATCCATACTGCCCACCATTTACTATAATTTCACTTACTAGTAACTACTGTCGTCCATTGAGTTCTCTATGGGGATAGTGATAAGGGGCTGACAGGGAGGCATTCCAATTGCCGGCTGCTGGGATCTCGGCGATCAGGATACAGACAACGGAATACCGACACTCGGTGAAATACTGGTGGACGCAATCCCGACTGCTGCACGGAATCCCCACTTGGGGGGTGGTCCACGCCACCACCCGAAAGGGAATATAACCCTGTGGCGACCGACGATCGCCACTGGGCCCGAAGTGTGTCGAGTGACCGCCGGGAGCCTGACAACCGGATATCCTACTGAATTCAGCCATATTTATAAACACATGCAACCCTGAGGTATGCTGTTAGTAAAAGCTATCACTCACTATACTGTTATTTACTTTCTGGGACTAGATCTTATAGGATACTCTGTCCTGGCCGGATGCTTATTGATACTATCTACAAGAATCACTGCAAATAGGGGTTACAGTATACAGGTTGAGTATCCCTTATCCAAAATGCTTGGGACCAGAGGTATTTTGGATATGGGATTTTTCCGTATTTTGGAATAATTGCATACCATAATGAGATATCATGGTGATGGGACCTAAATCTAAGCACAGAATGCATTTATGTTACATATACACCTTATACACACAGCCTGAAGGTCATTTTAGCCAATATTTTTTTATAATTTTGTACATTAAACAAAGTGTGTCTACATTCACACAATTCATTTATGTTCCATATACACATTATACACACAGCCTGAAGGTCATTTAATACAATATTTTTAATAACTTTGTGTATTAAACATAGTTTGTGTACATTGAGCTATCAAAAACAAAGTTTTCACTATCTCACTCTCACTCAAAAAAGTCTGTATTTCGGAATATTCCGTATTTCGGAATATTTGGATATGGGATACTCAACCTGTAATACATGCCATTTAATGGGCAAAATTACAAGGTATAAACAGGTTGAGTCTCCCATATCACAAATTCCGAAATACAGAACATTCTGAAATACAACATTTTTGATTGTGACTCCTTAATGTGTAGGATTTTTATGAAAGTACACAGACATGTGTTTACAACTGCTGCCTTCATTCAGTGCAATCTTTTGCTCATCTGCAAATGCTGCAGTTTTGATGCAGGAACCTATTTGATTGAAAGGCACAAAATCTACCTAGCATATAAATGAGAATTCTGCACTGCAAAAGCAGACTTTGCTCATCTCTAAATAAAAGAAAATATCTAATTGCTAGCTAGGCATTATTGAGCAATAGGCTTTATTTTTAAATAGCACTCTCTAATGCTTATTGACTGACTGTGGTGCGTGCAGACCTGCAGTGGATTTCATTTTGCTCAAATGTGTCTCTCTGTCCACCTGACAAATACTTCTATGCATGCACACTGGCTAATGCTGGATACAAACTAGGAGATATAGCGTACAGCCTGTGAATGATATATTATTTAGTGCAGTTGCTTGTGTGTACACACATTCTATCTGTGAATGACGTCTTTCACAGATATACTTAACGACATATAATTCACATCTGCTAGTGTACATATGAGCAAACAAGCGACCCATAAGCTGGCCACAAGAACCAGCAACACTGAAGACACTACTTTCCTAGTTTTGAAAAAGCATTTCAGGGAGATTGTGAAAAGAACACCTATGAGCACGGAGTTAAAGTGGACATACACTTCCTGAGAGGCGTATTATAAAATAGACTTACATCTTAAGGTATACGAGCCCCTAAGCAGTTACAGTATGACACATATATATACTTTCAAGTGGCCAAATGGGAAACATTGGGGCAGATGTATTAACCTGGAGAAGGCATAAGGAAGTGATAAACCAGTGATATGTGCAAGGTGATAAAGGCACCAGCCAATCAGCTCCAATATGTAAATTAACAGTTAGGATCTGATTGGCTGGTACGTTTATCACCTTGTACATATCACTGGTTTATCACTTAATTAAGCCTTTTCCAGGTTAATACAGCTGCCCATAATTTGAAAATGCATGTAGCCATAGGGACAGATGTATTAAGCCTGGAGAAGTGATAAAGAATTGATAAAGCTGTGATTAGTGCAAGGTGATAACACACCAGCCAATAGAGCTCCTAACTGTCATTTTTTAAACCCATAATGATTGGCTGGTGCATTATCACCTTACACTTTACACCGCTTTATCACTTCTCCAGACTTAATACATCTGCCCCATCATGCCTTATAACCAATGCAGGGAAATAATCCCATTTGAATGTTTATATATCTTGCTTAGTTTTTATCCCAAGACTATAACAGGTACGTAATGGAGGTAAGGTGCAATTAGGGAGATTTCTACACTTTTCAGGGAGTCATGGGAGTTTGCTACTATTTCAGAGAGTCTCCCTGGCAGTCAGGGCAGGTCTAAAGAGCCACAATGAGTCCCAGCACTGGCATGGGGGGCATGGCCTAAAAGGGGGCATGTCTACGCTTCCTAAAA
The DNA here is from genome assembly GCF_028390025.1 of Pseudophryne corroboree. Lineage (NCBI taxonomy): Eukaryota > Metazoa > Chordata > Amphibia > Anura > Myobatrachidae > Pseudophryne > Pseudophryne corroboree. Next base: position 161,482,903 of record NC_086447.1, on the reverse strand, counting down.
ATAAACAATATTACGTTTGAATCACTGGGTAAGGGACAGAGGCCCTATAAATTAGAGATGTGCACCGGAAATTTTTTGTGTTTTGTGTTTTGGTTTTGAATTCGGTTCCGCGGCCGTGTTTTGGATTCGGACACGTTTTGGCAAATTCTCCCTGAAGATTTTTTGTCAGATTCGGGTGGTTTTTTTTCGAAAACCCCTCAAAAACAGCTTAAATCATAGAATTTGGGGGTAGTTTTGATCCTATAGTATTATTAACCTCAATAACCACAATTTCCACTCATTTCCGGTCTATTCTGAACACCTCACACCTCACAATACTATTTTTAGTCCTAAAATTTGCACCGAGGTCGCTGGATTACTAAGCTAAGCGACACAAGTGGCCGGCACAAACACCTGGCCCATCTAGCAGTGGCACTGCAGTGTCAGACAGGATGGCACTTAAAAAAATTGGCCCCAAATAGCACATGATGCAAAGAAAAGAGAAAAAGAGGTGCACTGTGGTCGCTGGACGGCTAAGCTAAGTGACACAAACACCTCAATATCACAGGAATTATTTGTTTTATCAATGGTATTATTGGTCCAAAACACTGGAAGAAAATGACAAAATCACAGGAATTATTCGTTCGTATCAATGGTATTATTGGTCCAAATCACTGGAAGAAAATGACAAAATCACTGGAATTATTCATTCTAATCAATGGTATTATTGGTCCAAATCACTGGAAGAAAATGACAAAATCACTGGAATTAAATAGCAGTAATGTCGGGAATTATATCAAATGGCAGTACCACTGGACATATACGGAAGTGTCAGACAGGATGGCTCTTAAAAAACTTTGCCCCAAACAGCACATGATGTAAAGAAAAGAGAAAAAGAGGTGCACTGTGGTCGCTGGACGGCTAAGCTAAGCGACACAAACACCTCAATATCACAGGAATTATTTGTTCTAATCAATGGTATTATTGGTCCAAATCACTGGAAGAAAATGACAAAATCACTGGAATTATTCGTTCTAATCAATGGTATTATTGGTCCAAATCAATGGAAGAAAATGACAAAATCACTGGAATTAAATGGCAGTAATGTCGGGAATTATATCAAATGGCAGTACCACTGGACATATACGGTAGTGTCAGACAGGATGGCACTTAAAAAAAATTGGCCCCAAACAGCACATGATGTAAAGAAAAGAGAAAAAGAGGTGCACTGTGGTCGCTGGATGGCTAAGCTAAGCGACACAAACACCTCAATATCACAGGAATTATTTGTTCTAATCAATGGTATTATTGGTCCAAATCACTGGAAGAAAATTACAAAATCCCTGGAATTATTTGTTCTAATCAATGGTATTATTGGTCCAAATCACTGGAAGAAAATGACAAAATCACTGGAATTATTCGTTCTAATCAATGGTATTACTGGTCCAAATCACTGGAAGAAAATGACAAAATCACTGGAATTATTTGTAAACATTTGTAGAAAGTCGCTGCTTTCTGATTACAGAAATGGTCAGATATTCCTGCAAATCCACCATTCCTTCCCAGAGGAAAAAGAAATTGAGAAACCGTTGTTTGAGAACGTTTGTTCTCTTTCCCTTACAAAGGAACAAACCACTTTCCAAGAAGACTGACGTTTTTGGGATTATGGAGACATAGTGTTTTTGAAAATAAATACTAAAGCAGGTGGTGTATTAGAGCAAAAGAGTGCAAGAGACCAGCCATGCATTCTCTGAAATATTATGACAAAATGTTACTGTATTTCACAAGCACTCATTCCTAACTTTGCTAAGTACTGTTTGGTATACTGTATCTGGCTTCCATGAGGTAGTTGTCTATTATTTCAGCTTCCATTGACCTTTTTGAAAGCGGTAGAAGTTATCGATTCTTCCCCCCCCCCCTATTTTTAATTTTCTCCTGCGTAGCCCAGTAAAATGTTCCACTTCTTCACCAAAGCCAGCTAAATCTCATCCTAACCCTCTGTTCCACGTTCTCTATGTACCCCATCTGTGTCACCCATGTCTGTCTACCCCTGCCCTTTAGATTGTAAACTCTCACGAGCAGGGCCCTCTTCCCTCATGTGCTTATCCTTTGTGTTACTTTAATAATCTTCAACTGTACCACATCCAGCAGTCTTCTGCCACCTGATACTTATTCCAGTGTCATCTGCTGATGTAACTATGTGTATTTACCCTGTACTTGTCCTATACTGTCATCAACTGTAAGTTGCTGTTTTCCTGTTTGATTATTTATGTACTCTGTAATTGGGCGCTGCAGAACCCTTGTGGCACCATATAAATAAAGGATAATAATAATAATAATAATAATAATAATATAGGGTGTATAATCCCAAGGTGTATCTCACACATCACTCAGTACAGATTACAGGATGTATAATCACCAGGTGTATAACACACGTCGCACAGTACAGTATACATACTGGTAACAACAATGCAGCAGATATTGAGCACTGGTCAGGATACTAGAAGTGACAAAGAGCTGCAAGATACAGCAATGGCCTACTGTACTGTATTATATATGTATACTGCTGGTCACCAAAATGCTGCACTGTCTTACTATATACTGCTCACAAAAATGCAGCACAGATATGGAATGGATACTTGCAGTAACACAGAGCTGCAAGATACAGCAATGGCCTACTGTACACAACTATATACTGTTAGGTCACCAAAATGCTGCACTGTAATACTATATATACTGCTCACAAAAATGCTGCACAGATATGGAATGGATACTTGCAGTGACACAGAGCTGCAAGATACAGCAATGGCCTACTGTACACAACTATATACTGTTGGGTCACCAAAATGCTGCACTGTAATACTATATATACTGCTCACAAAAATGCAGCACAGATATGGAATGGATACTTGCAGTGACACAGAGCTGCAAGATACAGCAATGGCCTACTGTACACAACTATATACTGTTGGGTCACCAAAATGCTGCACTGTAATACTATATATACTGCTCACAAAATGCAGCACAGATATGGAATGGATACTTGCAGTGACACAGAGCTGCAAGGTACAGCAATGGCCTACCGTACACAACTATATACTGTTGGTCACCAAAATGCTGCACTGTAATACTATATATACTGCTCACAAAAATGCTGCACAGATATGGAATGGATACTTGCAGTGACACAGAGCTGCAAGATACAGCAATGGCCTACTGTATACAACTATATACTGTTGGGTCACCAAAATGCTGCACTGTAATACTATATATACTGCTCACAAAAATGCAGCACAGATATGGAATGGATACTTGCAGTGACACAGAGCTGCAAGATACAGCAACGGCCTACTGTATACAACTATATACTGTTAGGTCACCAAAATGCTGCACTGTAATACTATATATACTGCTCACAAAAATGCTGCACAGATATGGAATGGATACTAGAGATGAGCGGGTTCGGTTCCTCGGAAACCGAACCCGCCCGAACTTCAGTTTTTTTTACACGGGGCCGAGCGACTCGGATCTTCCCGCCTTGCTCGGTTAACCCGAGCGCGCCCGAACGTCATCATCCCGCTGTCGGATTCTCGCGAGGCTCGGATTCTATCGCGAGACTCGGATTCTATATAAGGAGCCGCGCGTCGCCGCCATTTTCACACGTGCATTGAGATTGATAGGGAGAGGACGTGGCTGGCGTCCTCTCCGTTTATAGAGAGTGAGACTACTAGAGTAGAGAGAGACACAGTATTATTTACTTTAGTAATTTTGGGGAGCATTAGGAGGAGTACTACTACTTGCTGAAGTGATAGTGTGACTGTATATCTGACTTGTGGGGGAGACACTGACAGTGGGGAGCAGTTAGAGTCTGAGAGCAGGAGTACATATTTTAACGTACAGTGCACACTTTTGCTGGCACTCTGCTGCCAGAGTGCCACACTGCCATTGTGACCACACTGACCACCAGTATATATTGTGATTGTCTGCTTAGGAGTACTACTTGCAGTTGCAAGTTGCTGATAGTGTGACCAGTGACCTGACCACCAGTTTAATTAATCACCACCAGTTTAATATATATATATATATATATATATATATATATATAATTGTATATAATATATATATATAATTGTATATGTATACCACCTACCCGTGGTTTTTTTTTTTTTCTTTCTTCTTGATACATACTACTATAGTAGCTTACTGTAGCAGTCTGCGGTGCTGCTGAGCTGACAGTGTCCAGCAGGTCCGTCATCAGTCATTACATAATAAATATATATACCTGTCCGGCTGCAGTACTAGTGATATTATATATATATATATATTAATTTCATCTCATTATCATCCAGTCTATATTAGCAGCAGACACAGTACGGTAGTCCACGGCTGTAGCTACCTCTGTGTCGGCAGTCGCTGGTCCATCCATAATTGTATACCACCTACCCGTGGTTTTTTTTTCTCTTTCTTCTTGATACATACTACTATAGTAGCTTACTGTAGCAGTCTGCGGTGCTGCTGAGCTGACAGTGTCCAGCAGGTCCGTCATCAGTCATTACATAATAAATATATATACCTGTCCGGCTGCAGTACTAGTGATATTATATATATATATATATATATATATTAATTTCATCTCATTATCATCCAGTCTATATTAGCAGCAGACACAGTACGGTAGTCCACGGCTGTAGCTACCTCTGTGTCGGCAGTCGCTGGTCCATCCATAATTGTATACCACCTACCCGTGGTTTTTTTTTTCTCTTTCTTCTTGATACATACTACTATAGTAGCTTACTGTAGCAGTCTGCGGTGCTGCTGAGCTGAGAGTGTCCAGCAGGTCCGTCATCAGTCATTACATAATAAATATATATACCTGTCCGGCTGCAGTACTAGTGATATTATATATATATATATATATATATATATTAATTTCATCTCATTATCATCCAGTCTATATTAGCAGCAGACACAGTACGGTAGTCCACGGCTGTAGCTACCTCTGTGTCGGCAGTCGCTGGTCCATCCATAATTGTATACCACCTACCCGTGTTTTTTTTTTTTCTCTTTCTTCTTGATACATTCTACTATAGTAGCTTACTGTAGCAGTCTGGGGTGCTGCTGAGCTGACAGTGTCCAGCAGGTCCGTCATCAGTCATTACATAATAAATATATATACCTGTCCGGCTGCAGTACTAGTGATATTATATATATATATATATATATATTAATTTAATCTCATTATCATCCAGTCTATATTAGCAGCAGACACAGTACGGTAGTCCACGGCTGTAGCTACCTCTGTGTCGGCAGTCGCTGGTCCATCCATAATTGTATACCACCTACCCGTGGTTTTTTTTTTTCTCTTTCTTCTTGATACATTCTACTATAGTAGCTTACTGTAGCAGTCTGGGGTGCTGCTGAGCTGACAGTGTCCAGCAGGTCCGTCATCAGTCATTACATAATAAATATATATACCTGTCCGGCTGCAGTACTAGTGATATTATATATATATATATATATATATTAATTTCATCTCATTATCATCCAGTCTATATTAGCAGCAGACACAGTACGGTAGTCCACGGCTGTAGCTACCTCTGTGTCGGCAGTCGCTGGTCCATCCATAATTGTATACCACCTACCCGTGGTTTTTTTTTTCTCTTTCTTCTTGATACATACTACTATAGTAGCTTACTGTAGCAGGCTGCGGTGCTGCTGAGCTGACAGTGTCCAGCAGGTCCGTCATCAGTCATTACATAATAAATATATATACCTGTCCGGCTGCAGTACTAGTGATATTATATATATATATATATATATACTAATTTCAACTCATTATCATCCAGTCTATATTAGCAGCAGACACAGTACGGTAGTCCACGGCTGTAGCTACCTCTGTGTCGGCAGTCGCTGGTCCATCCATAATTGTATACTAGTATCCATCTATCTCCATTGTTTACCTGAGGTGCCTTTTAGTTGTGCCTATTAAAATATGGAGAACAAAAATGTTGAGGTTCCAAAATTAGGGAAAGATCAAGATCCACTTCCACCTCGTGCTGAAGCTGCTGCCACTAGTCATGGCCGAGACGATGAAATGCCAGCAACGTCGTCTGCCAAGGCCGATGCCCAATGTCATAGTACAGAGCATGTAAAATCCAAAACACCAAATATCAGTAAAAAAAGGACTCCAAAATCTAAAATAAAATTGTCGGAGGAGAAACGTAAACTTGCCAATATGCCATTTACCACACGAGGTGGCAAGGAACGGCTGAGGCCCTGGCCTATGTTCATGGCTAGTGGTTCAGCTTCACATGAGGATGGAAGCACTCAGCCTCTCGCTAGAAAAATGAAAAGACTCAAGCTGGCAAAAGCACCGCAAAGAACTGTGCGTTCTTCCAAATCCCAAATCCACAAGGAGAGTCCAATTGTGTCGGTTGCGATGCCTGACCTTCCCAACACTGGACATGAAGAGCATGCGCCTTCCACCATTTGCACGCCCCCTGCAAGTGCTGGAAGGAGCACCCGCAGTCCAGTTCCTGATAGTCAGATTGAAGATGTCAGTGTTGAAGTACACCAGGATGAGGAGGATATGGGTGTTGCTGGCGCTGGGGAGGAAATTGACAAGGAGGATTCTGATGGTGAGGTGGTTTGTTTAAGTCAGGCACCCGGGGAGACACCTGTTGTCCGTGGGAGGAATAGGGCCGTTGACATGCCTGGTGAAAATACCAAAAAAATCAGCTCTTCGGTGTGGAAGTATTTCACCAGAAATGCGGACAACATTTGTCAAGCCGTGTGTTGCCTTTGTCAAGCTGTAATAAGTAGGGGTAAGGACGTTAACCACCTCGGAACATCCTCCCTTATACGTCACCTGCAGCGCATTCATAATAAGTCAGTGACAAGTTCAAAAACTTTGGGCGACAGCGGAAGCAGTCCACTGACCAGTAAATCCCTTCCTCTTGTAACCAAGCTCACGCAAACCACCCCACCAACTCCCTCAGTGTCAATTTCCTCCTTCCCCAGGAATGCCAATAGTCCTGCAGGCCATGTCACTGGCAATTCTGACGAGTCCTCTCCTGCCTGGGATTCCTCCGATGCATCCTTGCGTGTAACGCCTACTGCTGCTGGCGCTGCTGTTGTTGCTGCTGGGAGTCGATGGTCATCCCAGAGGGGAAGTCGTAAGCCCACTTTTACTACTTCCACCAAGCAATTGACTGTCCAACAGTCCTTTGCGAGGAAGATGAAATATCACAGCAGTCATCCTGCTGCAAAGCGGATAACTGAGGCCTTGGCATCCTGGGTGGTGAGAAACATGGTTCCGGTATCCATCATTACTGCAGAGCCAACTAGAGACTTGTTGGAGGTACTGTGTCCCCGGTACCAAATACCATCTAGGTTCCATTTCTCTAGGCAGGCGATACCGAAAATGTACACAGACCTCAGAAAAAGAGTCACCAGTGTCCTAAAAAATGCAGCTGTACCCAATGTCCACTTAACCACGGACATGTGGACAAGTGGAGCAGGGCAGGGTCAGGACTATATGACTGTGACAGCCTACTGGGTAGATGTATGGACTCCCGCCGCAAGAACAGCAGCGGCGGCACCAGTAGCAGCATCTCGCAAACGCCAACTCTTTCCTAGGCAGGCTACGCTTTGTATCACCGGTTTCCAGAATACGCACACAGCTGAAAACCTCTTACGGCAACTGAGGAAGATCATCGCGGAATGGCTTACCCCAATTGGACTCTCCTGTGGATTTGTGGCATCGGACAACGCCAGCAATATTGTGTGTGCATTAAATCTGGGCAAATTCCAGCACGTCCCATGTTTTGCACATACCTTGAATTTGGTGGTGCAGAATTTTTTAAAAAACGACAGGGGCGTGCAAGAGATGCTGTCGGTGGCCAGAAGAATTGCGGGACACTTTCGGCGTACAGGCACCACGTACAGAAGACTGGAGCACCACCAAAAACGCCTGAACCTGCCCTGCCATCATCTGAAGCAAGAAGTGGTAACGAGGTGGAATTCAACCCTCTATATGCTTCAGAGGTTGGAGGAGCAGCAAAAGGCCATTCAAGCCTATACAATTGAGCACGATATAGGAGGTGGAATGTACCTGTCTCAAGTGCAGTGGAGAATGATTTCAACGTTGTGCAAGGTTCTGCAACCTTTTGAACTTGCCACACGTGAAGTCAGTTCAGACACTGCCAGCCTGAGTCAGGTCATTCCCCTCATCAGGCTTTTGCAGAAGAAGCTGGAGGCATTGAAGGAGGAGCTAAAAGGGAGCGATTCCGCTAGGCATGTGGGACTTGTGGATGGAGCCCTTAATTCGCTTAACAAGGATTCACGGGTGGTCAATCTGTTGAAATCAGAGCACTACATTTTGGCCACCGTGCTCGATCCTAGATTTAAAACCTACCTTGGATCTCTCTTTCCGGCAGACACAAGTCTGCTGGGGTTCAAAGACCTGCTGGTGACAAAATTGTCAAGTCAAGCGGAACGCGACCTGTCAACATCTCCTCCTTCACATTCTCCCGCAACTGGGGGTGCGAGGAAAAGGCTCAGAATTCCGAGCCCACCCGCTGGCGGTGATGCAGGGCAGTCTGGAGCGACTGCTGATGCTGACATCTGGTCCGGACTGAAGGACCTGACAACGATTACGGACATGTCGTCTACTGTCACTGCATATGATTCTCTCCCCATTGAAAGAATGGTGGAGGATTATATGAGTGACCGCATCCAAGTAGGCACGTCAGACAGTCCGTACTTATACTGGCAGGAAAAAGAGGCAATTTGGAGGCCCTTGCACAAACTGGCTTTATTCTACCTAAGTTGCCCTCCCACAAGTGTGTACTCCGAAAGAGTGTTTAGTGCCGCCGCTCACCTTGTCAGCAATCGGCGTACGAGGTTACTTCCAGAAAATGTGGAGAAGATGATGTTCATTAAAATGAATTATAATCAATTCCTCCGTGGAGACATTGACCAGCAGCAATTGCCTCCACAAAGTACACAGGGAGCTGAGATGGTGGATTCCAGTGGGGACGAATTGATAATCTGTGAGGAGCGGGATGTACACGGTGATATATCGGAGGATGATGATGAGGTGGACATCTTGCCTCTGTAGAGCCAGTTTGTGCAAGGAGAGATTAATTGCTTCTTTTTCGGTGGGGGTCCAAACCAACCCGTCATTTCAGTCACAGTCGTGTGGCAGACCCTGTCACTGAAATGATGGGTTGGTTAAAGTGTGCATGTCCTGTTTATACAACATAAGGGTGGGTGGGAGGGCCCAAGGACAATTCCATCTTGCACCTCTTTTTTCTTTCATTTTTATTTGCGTCATGTGCTGTTTGGGGAGTGTTTTTTGGAAGGGCCATCCTGCGTGACACTGCAGTGCCACTCCTAGATGGGCCAGGTGTTTGTGTCGGCCACTAGGGTCGCTTATCTTACTCACACAGCTACCTCATTGCGCCTCTTTTTTTCTTCTTTGCGTCATGTGCTGTTTGGGGAGTGTTTTTTGGAAGGGCCATCCTGCGTGACACTGCAGTGCCACTCCTAGATGGGCCAGGTGTTTGTGTCGGCCACTAGGGTCGCTTAGCTTACTCACACAGCTACCTCATTGCGCCTCTTTTTTTCTTCTTTGCGTCATGTGCTGTTTGGGGAGTGTTTTTTGGAAGGGCCATCCTGCGTGACACTGCAGTGCCACTCCTAGATGGGCCAGGTGTTTGTGTCGGCCACTAGGGTCGCTTAGCTTACTCACACAGCTACCTCATTGCGCCTCTTTTTTTCTTCTTTGCGTCATGTGCTGTTTGGGGAGTGTTTTTTGGAAGGGCCATCCTGCGTGACACTGCAGTGCCACTCCTAGATGGGCCAGGTGTTTGTGTCGGCCACTAGGGTCGCTTAGCTTACTCACACAGCTACCTCATTGCGCCTCTTTTTTTCTTCTTTGCGTCATGTGCTGTTTGGGGAGTGTTTTTTGGAAGGGCCATCCTGCGTGACACTGCAGTGCCACTCCTAGATGGGCCAGGTGTTTGTGTCGGCCACTAGGGTCGCTTAGCTTACTCACACAGCTACCTCATTGCGCCTCTTTTTTTCTTCTTTGCGTCATGTGCTGTTTGGGGAGTGTTTTTTGGAAGGGCCATCCTGCGTGACACTGCAGTGCCACTCCTAGATGGGCCAGGTGTTTGTGTCGGCCACTAGGGTCGCTTAGCTTACTCACACAGCTACCTCATTGCGCCTCTTTTTTTCTTCTTTGCGTCATGTGCTGTTTGGGGAGTGTTTTTTGGAAGGGCCATCCTGCGTGACACTGCAGTGCCACTCCTAGATGGGCCAGGTGTTTGTGTCGGCCACTAGGGTCGCTTAGCTTACTCACACAGCTACCTCATTGCGCCTCTTTTTTCTTCTTTGCGTCATGTGCTGTTTGGGGAGTGTTTTTTGGAAGGGCCATCCTGCGTGACACTGCAGTGCCACTCCTAGATGGGCCAGGTGTTTGTGTCGGCCACTAGGGTCGCTTAGCTTACTCACACAGCTACCTCATTGCGCCTCTTTTTTTCTTCTTTGCGTCATGTGCTGTTTGGGGAGTGTTTTTTGGAAGGGCCATCCTGCGTGACACTGCTGTGCCACTCCTAGATGGGCCAGGTGTTTGTGTCGGCCACTAGGGTCGCTTAGCTTACTCACACAGCTACCTCATTGCGCCTCTTTTTTTCTTCTTTGCGTCATGTGCTGTTTGGGGAGTGTTTTTTGGAAGGGCCATCCTGCGTGACACTGCAGTGCCACTCCTAGATGGGCCAGGTGTTTGTGTCGGCCACTAGGGTCGCTTAGCTTAGTCATCCAGCGACCTCGGTGCAAATTTTAGGACTAAAAATAATATTGTGAGGTGTGAGGTATTCAGAATAGACTGAAAATGAGTGGAAATTATGGTTTTTGAGGTTAATAATACTTTGGGATCAAAATGACCCCCAAATTCTATGATTTAAGCTGTTTTTTAGTGTTTTTTGAAAAAAACACCCGAATCCAAAACACACCCGAATCCGACAAAAAAAATTCGGTGAGGTTTTGCCAAAACGCGGTCGAACCCAAAACACGGCCGCGGAACCGAACCCAAAACCAAAACACAAAACCCGAAAAATTTCAAGTGCACATCTCTAAATTGGATACTTGCAGTGACACAGAGCTGCAAGATACAGCAATGGCCTACTGTACACAACTATATACTGTTGGGTCACCAAAATGCTGCACTGTAATACTATATATACTGCTCACAAAAATGCTGCACAGATATGGAATGGATACTTGCAGTGACAGAGAGCTGCAAGATACAGCAATGGCCTACTGTACTGTACTACTATAAGTATTATTAATTATATACTGGTGGTCCCCAGTCCCCACAATAAAGCACACTGAGCACAGATATTTGCAGCACACTGAGCACAGATATGCAGCGTTTTTAGGCAGAGAACGTAGATATTTTCAGCACACTGAGCACAGATATTTGCAGCACACTGAGCACAGATATTTGCAGCACACTGAGCACAGATTATGGAGCTTTTCAGGAAGAGAACGCAGCCATGTCCTCTCTGTTCAATCTCCAATGCATGAGTTAAAATGGCGGCGATGCGTGGCTCTTTATATAAAATACGAATCTCGCGAGAATCCGACAGCAGGATGATGACGTTCGGGCGCGTTCGGGTTAACCGAGCAAGATGGGAAGATCCTCGGACCCGTGTAAAATAGGTGAAGTTCGGGGGGGTTCGGATCTCGACAAACCGAACCCCCTCATCTCTACTATAAATATGTTGCTATAGGGACCACAAAGTTCTGTTTGCGCCCCTGGATAAAGAGTAAGACAGGAATGCAAGCAACTAGCTACTAGTAACAGAAATAAGCACACGAGAGTGGGTGGATGGATTTATCATCCACAGCTATTGTACAAAAATTATAATAATAATAATAATAATTCAGAGTGTGCCCTGTGGACAGGGAGTCTTAGCCAATAGCCCTAGTTGAGTCCCTTAACACTAGCCCTTATTACACTAAAGATAACTGGTTTATATAAACAGCAAAACGAAAATGGCAAAGTGACCATGATATTCCTAAAATTAAATAAAATTATATTTTTTAAGTATTTAAAATGTTATCCGTTTTCATGTTTGAAAGTTTCATGCTCTGCTTTATTGGGATCAACATTATTTTAATTTAGATCCTTATAAATGTGGTCACAATTAGCAGATATAAGATTTTTCTGTTTAGCTCATATCTCTTGGTCACTAGTAAAGGATATTTTTAGGGTCCACATTTTTTTTTTTAATTAATAAAAAGTACTATTCATTGGAAGGTTTAGATACATGGCATCTATAAGATCTAATAGCTTCTCAAAACCATTGTTCATCATTTGTTTTTGTGCCTGATTTTATGAACCACAAGCACTTTGCCTTCTACCACAAACCTATCTAGGCTGCTCAATAATCAGCTGCTGTAGTGGAGCCAGTGAGAATAGATAGCTTTCACTGTGAATGCTTTACCACTTCAGGACAGCCTAAAATGATAACAAGGCTATTTAATGTGCTATAACTGCCATGTCTTATTTTGAAAGTATTGTGAATAATATTGCAAAGTTCCATCGCCCATAAATTAAGAGTGGCTACTCCAATTAAAAGGAACAACTATTATGTAATTAGCAAGCTTTGATCTAATGAATTACCCAGAGATACTCACTGCAGAGTCCGTTAATTAGACTAATGACACTTTAATTCAAAATGTCTCCAAATTCAAAGCTAACAATTAAAAGCAGAAAAATATTGACTATGAATACAAGATAATGAATTATCAAACAAGCAAAACAAAAATCTGTAAAAGCCTGTACTTAGGGGACATACATATACAAACTGTGCCAGATTGGCCATAAGCTTCATCAGGAGGTTCCCTGGATGGGCCGGCTAGTTATGGAGCCACTTACAGTATTTTTGAAGAAAAAAAAAGTACGGTAAATCTTGTTTTATACATTTAATTTTTAAAGGAAATGACCTGGACACTAGAAGGTGAAAGCCAGCCATGCCATTGGTTTGCTTCTCTAGGGCTGGCATCTCCCCTGGAATTAGCCACTAATCGAGCAGTGCCACATGAATCAGCCATGAGATGATCTGCCCATCTCTTTCCTGCTCCATGTCTCCACCACCTAACCCTCCCCCTCTTCCTCCTTATCTATCTCTTCAGCGGCGGCGTCTTCAGTCCACAGATCTATCTCCCTTTGCAAGAAATAAATCAGCTGGTAAGAGAACCAGGGTTTCATCTTCCAATGTCTTCCCATTCACACGAAAATTTGACCCTCAGTGGAAGCAGTGTCTCCTCTTACTGTTTCTTTTTTTACCCAATCAGGATAAATTTCACATGAATTGGGTAAAATAACTTTTTCATCTTTTTTGTACCCGTTACTTAGTTTTGTTAGCATTCATGTTGTGTACAGGTAGGAGACACCTGTCCTGATTTTGTTGGAACTGTTTAATGCTCTCAGCACTTTATCCCAATTTTAGTGACAGTCAGGGGGTATATACCGCATACTGCTTTGCTTGAATGGGGAGATACATGCGCCAGTGATGTGCGCAGTGTTGCTAGGGGACGTAGTTGGAGGAGGACTCATTTCCACATGCTGCATGGCGGCACTCACACCAGGAGCCAAGGTCCTTTTTATTTGACTCATCTAATTTGTTCATGCCTACCATTGTGTACATGCATACCACATGAGGCTACTTTCACATTATTTTCCAGTAGGACCTGTTTGAACTTCTAACCCACCTTTGTAGACAATTTGCTTTAATGTTTCTCTAAAATTATTTACTGTATATGACTAAATATTAATATCCAGTGATGAATAGTCTGCTTATGGAACACATTTTGGTTCATTTGTCCATTCAGTGTGACTAATAAACAGACGCTGAAAGACAGACTTTACCCTTAGGGTCAAGCAGAAGCAGTGGCCCATGAGAAGCAGCCCATCCTTTATGGGTGGTTTAAAGTAAACAGAGCATCAATGGAGAGGGTATAAATTTCTCTCCATCATTATACTGCATGTCATATCTCATCAATGTCATCACAGGAGTACATTCCTCCACTTACTTCATATTATTATCTCTCCTTTACTGCCATCATATCCTAATGTTATCTCTCACCTTCATGTGTTATATTATTATCTCTTGACCCCCTCTCCATGTTAATGATCCTTCTTGCTGTTCAGGTCCAGCTCTATTTCTGGAAAGGATCCAACCACTGGAATGCCACAAGTAGATGGTTTATTGCTCTGTACATAGAGAAACAGAGAGCTATAAATGTTAATATTGGGCTCTGGACATGTCCTCAATGTGTGAACCTTGCATCCTGTCCTCTAACACAAAACCAAACACAGTGACAGTACAGCATTACAGTTTCACAGTGGCTCACCTCAGCCATGTAATTCAATGCAGAGTGTTGCTAGCCCTTCTCACAAGTGCCCTACAGACCCAAAACCACTTTGGGGCGGGTCCAGCTGACCTGAACCTTTAGTCTACCCAACCTTGATGTCACCTATCAGCAAGTGATTCCAGTCTGATTTGTTTTCCGGAACTCGCAGTATTGTATACACGCTCAATGCATGGGATATACATGGGATATGTTTAATGTACAACCAGAGTGGCAGTGCTGGGGACAAAGGGGGTCATTCCGAGTTGATCGCTAGCTGCTTTCATTCGCTCTGCAGCGATGAGGCAAAAAAAAGGCACTTCTGCGCATGCGGCGCAATGCGCACGTGCGACGTACTATTGCAATGAACGATGTCGTTTCACACAAGGTCTAGCGAAGCTTTTCAGTCGTACTGCTGGCCGCAGAGCGATTGACAGGAAGAGGGCGTTTCTGGGTGTCAACTGACCGTTTTCAGGGAGTATTCCAAAAAATGCAGGCGTGCCAGGAAAAACGCAGGTGTGTCTGGGCGGACGCAGGGCGTGTTCGTGACGTCAAAACAGGAACTGAACAGTCTGAAGTGATTGCAAGCGCTGAGTAGGTATTGAGCTACTCTAAAATTGCACAAAAAAAGTTTGCTGCCGCTCTGCGATCCTTTCGTTCGCACTTCTGCTAAGCTAATATACACTCCCAGTGGGAGGCGGCATAGTGTTTGCACGGCTGCAAAAAACTGCTAGCGAGCAAACAACTCGGAATGACCACCAAAGTTGTGTCCCTAATTGTCAATCATGGAAATAATACTATACTTTCAGAATAAGCACAATTTCTACATTATCTTTCATGTTTTTGAAGGATTCTAAAATGGGGGTACCTCGAACTGTGCGGGGAAGTGAGTTCCGTAGAGTTAGTGCCGCATGTCTAAGTACTCGACTCCCAAGTGAGAAAGTATATTGTAAACAAAGTCACAAAATTCTGTTACTTAGTTTACAATATACTTTCACTTTAAAAGTAAGTCCTTGAGTGCCGTCTATTCTTTATGGCCCTCATTCTGAGTTGTTCGCTCGCTAGCTGCTTTTAGCAACATTGCATACGCTAAGCCTCCGCCCTCTGGGAGTGTATCTTAGCTTAGCAGAATTGCGAACGAAAGATTTGCAGAATTGCGAATAGAAATTTCTTAGCAGTTTCTGAGTAGCTCCAGAATTACTCAGCCATTGCGATCAGTTCAGTCAGTTTCGTTCCTGGTTTGACGTCACAGACACACCCAGCGTTCGCCCAGACACTCCCCCGTTTCTTAAGACACTCCCGCGTTTTTCCCAGAAACGCCAGCGTTTTTTCACACACGCCCATAAAACGGTCAGTTTCCGCCCAGAAAGACCCACTTCCTGTCAATCACACTACGATCACCAGAACGATGAAAAATCCTCGTTATGCTGTGAGTAAAATACCTAACTTTTGTGTAAAATAACTAACCGCATGCGCTCTGCGAACCTTGCGCATGCGCAGTAAGCGACTAATCGCAATATAGCGAAAATCGGCAACGAGCGAACAACTCGGAATGACCACGTATGTACTGTACTAGCTGGAGTTTGGTGTAAATTGCTCCAAGCATTGCAGCATTATGCTGTCTGCTGAAAAACTCTGTGCTGCTGCCCCACCCCTAGGGGTGTTAGGGGTGTGTTACTCTTGCAATGTTTGCTCCCAGATTGTAATTCATATGTGTAGCAAGTTTGTTTAAAATTGGTCCAGGCATTCGTGAGTTATGCTCTATCCTGAAATACTCTGTGCTGCAGACCCACCCCTAGGGGTGTCTAACCCCCACAGAGATTGTTGATAGATTGTAAGTCGGATGTGTTCCAAGTTTCGTGTAAAGTGCTCCAGCCCTTCCACAGGTATGCTGTCTGCTGACATACTTTGTGCTGCTTTCCCACCTCCAGGGGTGCTAGGGGTGTCTGACCCCCACAATGTTTGTTCCCAGAGTGTAAGTCATATGTATACCAAGTTTGTTGTAAATTGCTGCTTTTGGTGTAAATTGCTCCAGGCATTTCAGAGTTATGCTGTCAGCTGAAAAACTCTGTGCTGCTGCCTCACCCCTAGAGATGCTTGGAGTGTCTTACCCCCACAGTGTTTGTTCCTAGAGTGTAAGTCATATGTATGCCAAGTTTGTTTTACATTGGTCCAGGCACTCAGGAGTTATGCTGTCTCCTGAAATAATCTGTGCTGCTATCCCACCCCTAGGGGTGCTAGGGGTGTCTAACCCCCACAGAGTTTGTTCCCAGATTGTAAGTCAGATGTGTCCCAAGTTTGGTGTAAAGTGTTCCAGGCCTTCCACAGTTATGCTGTCTGCTGACATACTCTGTGCTGCTGTCCCACCCCTAGGGGTGCTAGGGTTGTCTGACCCCCACAGTGTTTGTTTCCAGAGTGTAAGTCATATGTGTACCAAGTTTGTTGTAAATTGCTGCAGGCATTCCAAAGTTATGCTGTCTGCTGATATACTCAGTGCTGCTGCCTCACCCCTAGGGGTGCTAGGGGTGTCTTCCTCCCACAGTGTTTGTTCCCAGACTGTGAGGCATATGTGTACCAATTTGTGAGTACATGGCTCCAGCAATTCCGGAGTTATGCTGTGTCCTGATACACTCTGTGCACTGTCTCCCCCCTAAGGATCCTTGGGATTTCTAATTTTTTTAGTAGCCTCCGCCATGTTTTAATACGCTTGTACAGATGGGTCCTCCATTATCTTGGCTTTTTCTGCGCCTAGACAGAGGTTTAGTCATGCCTAGGCGATAGTTTAGGTTGCTGAGTTTAATCACGGACAGGCGCATTGAGGCTAGATACTCAGAATGCAAAACACTTGTGTATGCAGACACAACTAAAGATTGTGTATGCAGATGCAACTAATGTGTGAAAGGAATAATGTAGCTCATTGACTTTAAAGTATGTACAGTGCACTAAATATTGTGGTTTTGAAATATGAGCATCTCAGTCCCCTAAGGCATAAACCAACACCAATGAGAAGGAATCGCTGCTTGCAGTACTTTTACACATGAACTTGTGAATCTTCCATGCAGCGTCGTGAGCTAACGATGAAGGCTCCTGCCTCCCACGCTGAGAGTCCCGGGTTCGAATCCCAAAGTGCCAACTTTTTTTTTTTGTGTTCCTGTGGCATTCACTATTTTAATTATTCTTTTTTCTTTGTAATACATTCAATGGAAGGGTGCACACAGGTTTCACATAAATCAGAGTAAATCTGCAGGAGCGACTCATTCCGCTATATGTAATACACAGCGGTAATGAGCACCCGTATATATAAAGTGCCAGTAAATATAAATTAGTGTATTCTGACGCAACTAACTGTTCAAGCAACACAGTACTGTAGATCGTCGGCGTTAGTGAATCTGTGTTGTGAGAATCTGTGTTGTACTTAATGAGAAGGGATCACTGCTACTGTACTATTTACTAGAGATGAGCGGGTTCGGTTTCTCTGAATCCGAACCCGCCAGAACTTCATGTTTTTTTTCACGGGTCCGAGCGACTCGGATCTTCCCGCCTTGCTCGGTTAACCCGAGCGCGCCCGAACGTCATCATGACGCTGTCGGATTCTCGCGAGGCTCGGATTCTATCGCGAGACTCGGATTCTATATAAGGAGCCGCGCGTCGCCGCCATTTTCACACGTGCATTGAGATTGATAGGGAGAGGACGTGGCTGGCGTCCTCTCCGTTTAGAATAGATTAGAGAGACACTTGATTTACTAATTTTGGGGAGCATTAGGAGTACTCAGTACAGTGCAGAGTTTTGCTGATAGTGACCAGTGACCACCAGTTTTATTTATAATCCGTTCTCTGCCTGAAAAAAGCGATACACAGCACACAGTGACTCAGTCACATACCATATCTGTGTGCACTGCTCAGGCTCAGGCCAGTGTGCTGCATCATCTATTATCTATATATAATATTATATATATCTGTCTGACTGCTCAGCTCACACAGCTTATAATTGTGGGGGAGACTGGGGAGCACTACTGCAGTGCCAGTTATAGGTTATAGCAGGAGCCAGGAGTACATAATATATTATATAGTGAGTGACCACCAGACACACAGTGCAGTTTATTTAATATATCCGTTCTCTGCCTGAAAAAAGCGATACACACAGTGACTCAGTCAGTCACATACCATATCTGTGTGCACTGCTCAGGCTCAGGCCAGTGTGCTGCATCATCTATATATATTATATATCTGTCTGACTGCTCAGCTCACACAGCTTATAATTGTGGGGGAGACTGGGGAGCACTACTGCAGTGCCAGTTATAGGTTATAGCAGGAGCCAGGAGTACATAATATTATATTAAAATTAAACAGTGCACACTTTTGCTGCAGGAGTGCCACTGCCAGTGTGACTAGTGACCAGTTACCTGACCACCAGTATATATAATATTAGTAGTATACTATCTCTTTATCAACCAGTCTATATATTAGCAGCAGACACAGTACAGTGCGGTAGTTCACGGCTGTGGCTACCTCTGTGTCGGCACTCGGCAGCCCGTCCATAATTGTATATACCACCTAACCGTGGTTTTTTTTTCTTTCTTTATACATACATACTAGTTACGAGTATACTATCTCTTTATCAACCAGTCTATATTAGCAGCAGACACAGTACAGTGCGGTAGTTCACGGCTGTGGCTACCTCTGTGTCGGCACTCGGCAGCCCGTCCATAATTGTATATACCACCTAACCGTGGTTTTTTTTTCTTTCTTTATACATACATACTAGTTACGAGTATACTATCTCTTTATCAACCAGTCTATATTAGCAGCAGACACAGTACAGTGCGGTAGTTCACGGCTGTGGCTACCTCTGTGTCGGCACTCGGCAGCCCGTCCATAATTGTATATACCACCTAACCGTGGTTTTTTTTTCTTTCTTTATACATACATACTAGTTACGAGTATACTATCTCTTTATCAACCAGTCTATATATTAGCAGCAGACACAGTACAGTGCGGTAGTTCACGGCTGTGGCTACCTCTGTGTCGGCACTCGGCAGCCCGTCCATAATTGTATATACCACCTAACCGTGGTTTTTTTTTCTTTCTTTATACATACATACTAGTTACGAGTATACTATCTCTTTATCAACCAGTCTATATATTAGCAGCAGACACAGTACAGTGCGGTAGTTCACGGCTGTGGCTACCTCTGTGTCGGCACTCGGCAGCCCGTCCATAATTGTATATACCACCTAACCGTGGTTTTTTTTTCTTTCTTTATACATACATACTAGTTACGAGTATACTATCTCTTTATCAACCAGTCTATATTAGCAGCAGACACAGTACAGTGCGGTAGTTCACGGCTGTGGCTACCTCTGTGTCGGCACTCGGCAGCCCGTCCATAATTGTATATACCACCTAACCGTGGTTTTTCTTTCTTTCTTTATACATACATACTAGTTACGAGTATACTATCTCTTTATCAACCAGTCTATATATTAGCAGCAGACACAGTACAGTGCGGTAGTTCACGGCTGTGGCTACCTCTGTGTCGGCACTCGGCAGCCCGTCCATAATTGTATATACCACCTAACCGTGGTTTTTTTTTCTTTCTTTATACATACATACTAGTTACGAGTATACTATCTCTTTATCAACCAGTCTATATATTAGCAGCAGACACAGTACAGTGCGGTAGTTCACGGCTGTGGCTACCTCTGTGTCGGCACTCGGCAGCCCGTCCATAATTGTATATACCACCTAACCGTGGTTTTTTTTTCTTTCTTTATACATACATACTAGTTACGAGTATACTATCTCTTTATCAACCAGTCTATATATTAGCAGCAGACACAGTACAGTGCGGTAGTTCACGGCTGTGGCTACCTCTGTGTCGGCACTCGGCAGCCCGTCCATAATTGTATATACCACCTAACCGTGGTTTTTTTTTCTTTCTTTATACATACATACTAGTTACGAGTATACTATCTCTTTATCAACCAGTCTATATATTAGCAGCAGACACAGTACAGTGCGGTAGTTCACGGCTGTGGCTACCTCTGTGTCGGCACTCGGCAGCCCGTCCATAATTGTATATACCACCTAACCGTGGTTTTTTTTTCTTTCTTTATACATACATACTAGTTACGAGTATACTATCTCTTTATCAACCAGTCTATATATTAGCAGCAGACACAGTACAGTGCGGTAGTTCACGGTTGTGGCTACCTCTGTGTCGGCACTCGGCAGCCCGTCCATAATTGTATACTAGTATCCAATCCATCCATCTCCATTGTTTACCTGAGGTGCCTTTTAGTTGTGCCTATTAAAATATGGAGAACAAAAATGTTGAGGTTCCAAAATTAGGGAAAGATCAAGATCCACTTCCACCTCGTGCTGAAGCTGCTGCCACTAGTCATGGCCGAGACGATGAAATGCCAGCAACGTCGTCTGCCAAGGCCGATGCCCAATGTCATAGTACAGAGCATGTCAAATCCAAAACACCAAATATCAGTAAAAAAAGGACTCCAAAACCTAAAATAAAATTGTCGGAGGAGAAGCGTAAACTTGCCAATATGCCATTTACCACACGGAGTGGCAAGGAACGGCTGAGGCCCTGGCCTATGTTCATGGCTAGTGGTTCAGGTTTTTTGGAAGGGACATCCTGCGTGACACTGCAGTGCCACTCCTAGATGGGCCCGGTGTTTGTGTCGGCCACTAGGGTCGCTAATCTTACTCACACAGCTACCTCATTGCGCCTCTTTTTTTCTTTGCGTCATGTGCTGTTTGGGGAGGGTTTTTTGGAAGGGACATCCTGCGTGACACTGCAGTGCCACTCCTAGATGGGCCCGGTGTTTGTGTCGGCCACTAGGGTCGCTTATCTTACTCACACAGCGACCTCGGTGCAAATTTTAGGACTAAAAATAATATTGTGAGGTGTGAGGTATTCAGAATAGACTGAAAATGAGTGTAAATTATGGTTTTTGAGGTTAATAATACTTTGGGATCAAAATGACCCCCAAATTCTATGATTTAAGCTGTTTTTTAGTGTTTTTTGAAAAAAACACCCGAATCCAAAACACACCCGAATCCGACAAAAAAAATTCGGTGAGGTTTTGCCAAAACGCGTTCGAACCCAAAAGCACGGCCGCGGAACCGAACCCAAAACCAAAACACAAAACCCGAAAAATTTCAGGCGCTCATCTCTACTATTTACACATCTACACAGTATCAACGTGACTGCAGTTCTCTATGTGATTTTCCTACATAGTATACTGTTGCACATGTCTTGTAACCTGATCTGAACTCCCTCCCTGTCTACTGCATGAACTGTGCAGGCTCCCAGGGGGGAAGGGGAAAGTTGGATGGGGGTAGGGCTAGTGATGAGCACCGGAAATTTTTCGGGTTTTGTGTTTTGGTTTTGGGTTCGGTTCCGCGGCCGTGTTTTGGGTTCGAACGCGTTTTGGCAAAACCTCACCGAATTTTTTTTGTCGGATTCGGGTGTGTTTTGGATTCGGGTGTTTTTTTCAAAAAACCCTAAAAAACAGCTTAAATCATAGAATTTGGGGGTCATTTTGATCCCAAAGTATTATTAACCTCAATAACCATAATTTCCACTCATTTTCAGTCTATTCTGAACACCTCACACCTCACAATATTATTTTTAGTCCTAAAATTTGCACCGAGGTCGCTGGATGACTAAGCTCAGCGACCCAAGTGGCCGACACAAACACCTGGCCCATCTAGGAGTGTCACTGCAGTGTCACGCAGGATGGCCCTTTCAAAAAACACCCCCCAAACAGCACATGACGCAAAGAAGAAAAAAAGAGGCGCAATGAGATAGCTGTGTGAGTAAGCTAAGCGACCCTAGTGGCCGACACAAACACCTGGCCCATCTAGGAGTGGCACTGCAGTGTCACGCAGGATGGCCCTTCCAAAAAACACCCCCCAAACAGCACATGACGCAAAGAAAAAAAGAGGCGCAATGAGGTAGTTGTGTGACTAAGATAAGCGACCCAAGTGGCCGACACAAACGCCTGGCCCATCTAGGAGTGGCACTGCAGTGTCACGCAGGATGGCCCTTCCAAAAACTACTCCCCAAACAGCACATGACGCAAAGAAAAATGAAAGAAAAAAGAGGTGCAAGATGGAATTGTCCTTGGGCCCTCCCACCCACCCTTATGTTGTATAAACAGGACATGCACACTTTAACCAACCCATCATTTCAGTGACAGGGTCTGCCACACGACTGTGACTGAAATGACGGGTTGGTTTGGACCCCCACCAAAAAAGAAGCAATTAATCTCTCCTTGCACAAACTGGCTCTACAGAGGCAAGATGTCCACCTCATCATCATCCTCCGATATATCACCGTGTACATCCCCCTCCTCACAGATTATCAATTCGTCCCCACTGGAATCCACCATCTCAGCTCCCTGTGTACTTTGTGGAGGCAATTGCTGCTGGTGAATGTCTCCACGGAGGAATTGATTATAATTAATTTTAATGAACATCATCTTCTCCACATTTTCTGGATGTAACCTCGTACGCCGATTGCTGACAAGGTGAGCGGCGGCACTAAACACTCTTTCGGAGTACACACTTGTGGGAGGGCAACTTAGGTAGAATAAAGCCAGCTTGTGCAAGGGCCTCCAAATTGCCTCTTTTTCCTGCCAGTATAAGTACGGACTGTCTGACGTGCCTACTTGGATGCGGTCACTCATATAATCCTCCACCATTCTTTCAATGGGGAGAGAATCATATGCAGTGACAGTAGACGACATGTCCGTAATCGTTGTCAGGTCCTTCAGTCCGGACCAGATGTCAGCATCAGCAGTCGCTCCAGACTGCCCTGCATCACCGCCAGCGGGTGGGCTCGGAATTCTGAGCCTTTTCCTCGCACC
The DNA here is from genome assembly GCF_028390025.1 of Pseudophryne corroboree. Classification (NCBI taxonomy): domain Eukaryota; kingdom Metazoa; phylum Chordata; class Amphibia; order Anura; family Myobatrachidae; genus Pseudophryne; species Pseudophryne corroboree. Next base: position 161,459,612 of record NC_086447.1, on the reverse strand, counting down.
CCCAGTTGCGGGAGAATGTGAAGGAGGAGATGTTGACAGGTCGCGTTCCGCTTGACTTGACAATTTTCTCACCAGCAGTTCTTTGAACCCCTGCAGACTTGTGTCTGCCGGAAAGAGAGATCCAAGGTAGGTTTTAAATCTAGGATCGAGCACGGTGGCCAAAATGTAGTGCTCTGATTTCAACAGATTGACCACCCGTGAATCCTTGTTAAGCGAATTAAGGGCTCCATCCACAAGTCCCACATGCCTAGCGGAATCGCTCTGTGTTAGCTCCTCCTTCAATGTCTCCAGCTTCTTCTGCAAAAGCCTGATGAGGGGAATGACCTGACTCAGGCTGGCAGTGTCTGAACTGACTTCACGTGTGGCAAGTTCAAAAGGTTGCAGAACCTTGCACAACGTTGAAATCATTCTCCACTGCGCTTGAGACAGGTGCATTCCACCTCCTATATCGTGCTCAGTTGTATAGGCTTGAATGGCCTTTTGCTGCTCCTCCAACCTCTGAAGCATATAGAGCGTTGAATTCCACCTCGTTACCACTTCTTGCTTCAGATGATGGCAGGGCAGGTTCAGGCGTTTTTGGTGGTGCTCCAGTCTTCTGTACGTGGTGCCTGTATGTCGAAAGTGTGCCGCAATTCTTCTGGCCACCGACAGCATCTCTTGCACGCCCCTCTCGTTTTTTAAATAATTCTGCACCACCAAATTCAAGGTATGTGCAAAACATGGGACGTGCTGGAATTTGCCCAGATTTAATGCACACACAATATTGCTGGCGTTGTCCGATGCCACAAATCCACAGGAGAGTCCAATTGGGGTAAGCCATTCTGCGATGATCTTCCTCAGTTGCCGTAAGAGGTTTTCAGCTGTGTGCGTATTCTGGAAAGCGGTGATACAAAGCGTAGCCTGCCTAGGAAAGAGTTGGCGTTAGCGAGATGCTGCTACTGGTGCCGCCGCTGCTGTTCTTGCGGCGGGAGTCAATACATCTACCCAGTGGGCTGTCACAGTCATATAGTCCTGAGTCTGCCCTGCTCCACTTGTCCACATGTCCGTGGTTAAGTGGACATTGGGTACAACTGCATTTTTTAGGACACTGGTGAGTCTTTTTCTGAGGTCTGTGTACATTTTCGGTATCGCCTGCCTAGAGAAATGGAACCTAGATGGTATTTGGTACCGGGGACACAGTACCTCAAACAAGTCTATAGTTGGCTCTGCAGTAATGATGGATACCGGAACCATGGTTCTCACCGCCCAGGATGCCAAGGCCTCAGTTATCCGCTTTGCAGCAGGATGACTGCTGTGATATTTCATCTTCCTCGCAAAGGACTGTTGGACAGTCAATTGCTTGGTGGAAGTAGTAAAAGTGGTCTTACGACTTCCCCTCTGGGATGACCATCGACTCCCAGCAGCAACAACAGCAGCGCCAGCAGCAGTAGGCGTTACACGCAAGGATGCATCGGAGGAATCCCAGGCAGGAGAGGACTTGTCAGAATTGCCAGTGACATGGCCTGCAGGACTATTGGCATTCCTGGGGAAGGAGGAAATTGACACTGAGGGAGTTGGTGGGGTGGTTTGCGTGAGCTTGGTTACAAGAGGAAGGGATTTACTGGTCAGTGGACTGCTTCCGCTGTCGCCCAAAGTTTTTGAACTTGTCACTGACTTATGATGAATGCGCTGCAGGTGACGTATAAGGGAGGATGTTCCGAGGTGGTTAACGTCCTTACCCCTACTTATTACAGCTTGACAAAGGCAACACACGGCTTGACAAATGTTGTCCGCATTTCTGTTGAAATACTTCCACACCGAAGAGCTGATTTTTTTGGTATTTTCACCAGGCATGTCAATGGCCATATTCCTCCCACGGACAACAGGTGTCTCCCCGGGTGCCTGACTTAAACAAACCACCTCACCATCAGAATCCTCCTTGTCAATTTCCTCCCCAGCGCCAGCAACACCCATATCCTCCTCATCCTGGTGTACTTCAACACTGACATCTTCAATCTGACTATCAGGAACTGGACTGCGGGTGCTCCTTCCTGCACTTGCAGGGGGCGTGCAAATGGTGGAAGGTGCATGCTCTTCACATCCAGTGTTGGGAAGGTCAGGCATCGCAACCGACACAATTGGACTCTCCTTGTGGATTTGTGATTTCGAAAAACGCACAGTTCTTTGCTGTGCTTTTGCCAGCTTAAGTCTTTTCATTTTTCTAGCGAGAGGCTGAGTGCTTCCATCCTCATGTGAAGCTGAACCACTAGCCATGAACATAGGCCAGGGCCTCAGCCGTTCCTTGCCACTCCGTGTGGTAAATGGCATATTGGCAAGTTTACGCTTCTCCTCCGACGATTTTATTTTAGATTTTTGAGTCCTTTTTTTACTGATATTTGGTGTTTTGGATTTTACATGCTCTGTACTATGACATTGGGCATTGGCCTTGGCAGACTACGTTGATGGCATTTCATCGTCTCGGCCATGACTAGTGGCAGCAGCTTCAGCACGAGGTGGAAGTGGATCTTGATCTTTCCCTATTTTTGGAACCTCAACATTTTTGTTCTCCATATTTTAATAGGCACAACTAAAAGGCACCTCAGGTAAACAATGGAGATGGATGGATACTAGTATACTTATGGATGACGAGCGACTGCCGACACAGAGGTAGCTACAGCCGTTGACTACCGTACTGCGTCTGCTAGTATAGACTGGATGATAATGATATAAAAAATATATATATATCACTACTGCAGGACAGGTATATGTTGTATAATGACGGACCTGCTGGACACTGTCAGCACTGCAGACTCCTAAACTACTAGTATGGAGAAGATAGAAAAAAAAAAACCACCACAGGTAGGTATACAATTATGGACGAGCGACTGCCAGTGCCGACACAGAGGTAGCTACAGCCGTGGACTACCGTACTGCGTCTGCTAGTATAGACTGGATGATAATGATATAAAAAATATATATATATCACTACTGCAGGACAGGTATATATTGTATAATGACGGACCTGCTGGACACTGTCAGCACTGCAGACTCCTAAACTACTAGTATGAAGAAGATAGAAAAAAAAAAACCACCACAGGTAGGTATACAATTATGGACGAGCGACTGCCGACACAGAGGTAGCTACAGCCGTGGACTACCGTACTGCGTCTGCTAGTATAGACTGGATGATAATGATATAAAAATATATATATATCACTACTGCAGGACAGGTATATATTGTATAATGACGGACCTGCTGGACACTGTCAGCACTGCAGACTCCTAAACTACTAGTATGAAGAAGATAGAAAAAAACCCCCCACCACAGGTAGGTATACAATTATGGACGAGCGACTGCCAGTGCCGACACAGAGGTAGCTACAGCCGTGGACTACCGTACCGCGTCTGCTAGTATAGACTGGATGATAATGATATAAAAAATATATATATATCACTACTGCAGGACAGGTATATATTATATAATGACGGACCTGCTGGACACTGTCAGCACTGCAGACTCCTAAACTACTAGTATGAAGAAGATAGGAAAAAAAAAACACACCACAGGTAGGTATACAATTATGGACGAGCGACTGCCGACACAGAGGTAGCTACAGCCGTGGACTACCGTACTGCGTCTGCTAGTATAGACTGGATGATAATGATATAAAAAATATATATATATCACTACTGCAGGACAGGTATATATTGTATAATGACGGACCTGCTGGACACTGTCAGCACTGCAGACTCCTAAACTACTAGTATGAAGAAGATAGAGAAAAAAAAACCCACCACAGGTAGGTATACAATTATGGACGAGCGACTGCCAGTGCCGACACAGAGGTAGCTACAGCCGTGGACTACCGTACTGCGTCTGCTAGTATAGACTGGATGATAATGATATAAAAAATATATATATATCACTACTGCAGGACAGGTATATATTGTATAATGACGGACCTGCTGGACACTGTCAGCACTGCAGACTCCTAAACTACTAGTATGAAGAAGATAGAAAAAAAAAACCCACCACAGGTAGGTATACAATTATGGACAAGCGACTGCCAGTGCCGACACAGAGGTAGCTACAGCCGTGGACTACCGTACTGCGTCTGCTAGTATAGACTGGATGATAATGATATAAAAAATATATATATATCACTACTGCAGGACAGGTATATATTATATAATGACGGACCTGCTGGACACTGTCAGCACTGCAGACTCCTAAACTACTAGTATGAAGAAGATAGAAGAAAAAAAACCCACCACAGGTAGGTATACAATTATGGACGAGCGACTGCCGACACAGAGGTAGCTACAGCCGTGGACTACCGTACTGCGTCTGCTAGTATAGACTGGATGATAATGATATAAAAAATATATATATATCACTACTGCAGGACAGGTATATATTATGTAATGACGGACCTGCTGGACACTGTCAGCACTGCAGACTCCTAAACTACTAGTATGAAGAAGATAGAAATATAATGAATGACGGACCTGCTGGACACTGTCAGCAGAATGCGTTTATAGAATAAAAAAAAAAAACACCACACGAGTGTTTAACTTTTTCAGGCAGACAATATACTGGTGGTCACTGCTGGTCAGTCACACTGGCACTCTGGCAGCAAAAGTGTGCACTGTTAAATATGTACTCCTGCTATAACTGCTCCCCAGTCTCCCCCACAATTAAGCTGTGTGAGCAGTGAGCACTACTCAGCACAGTCAGATATACATAGATGATATTATCATGCAGCACACTGAGGCTGAGCACAGATATGGTATGTGACTGTGTATCGTTTTTTTTCAGGCAGAGAACGGATTATATTAAATAATAAATAAAACTGGTGGTCACTAGTATAACTATCAGCAAAACTCTGCACTCTCTGAGTACTCCTAATGCTCCAGTAAATCAAGTGTCTCACTCTCTATCTAAACGGAGAGGACGCCAGCCACGTCCTCTCCCTATCAATCTCAATGCACGTGTGAAAATGGCGGCGACACGCGGCTCCTTATATAGAATCCGAGTCTCGCGATAGAATACGAGCCTCGCGAGAATCCGACAGCGGGATGATGACGTTCGGGCGCGCTCGGGTTAGCCGAGCAAGGCGGGAAGATCCGAGTCTGCCTCAGACCCGTGTAAAAAGGCTGAAGTTCGGGGGGGTTCGGTTTCCGAGAAACCGAACCCGCTCATCACTAGGTAGGGCGAGGCAGTGGAAAATACCGTGTTCAAAGAAAAGGCATAATCAAAACCAAGGGGAACTGACGTAACAACCTGGGATGCCTGGAACGCACGACATCTAAGATGCACAAGCGCAACGTCTGAGATGCTCATTGCAGTTATTAACTGTACAGTATACAGTATGCCAGGGATCGCCCCTATTCTCTTGGGGAGCTTCATCTCCTCATTTGCTTGCGGGACAGACCTCTCGCCAGCAACGAGGAGAAGATTAGGGCCTTATAGGAGGGCTCGCAGGGAAATCCTCCGGAAGTACAGCCGGAGTAGGACCGTGAGGTTACTCCAAAGGCGGTGGAGTGACCTTGTCCGGAGGACCCCAAGACGCCTACAGGCCATTCGTGACTGTAAGTACAGTACAGTACTGCAGATTGCTGTACTTTAAGTTACTGTAGTTACAGGTACTGTATAACACGGGCCGCTGTAGCAGCAGGTATCCGGTCTATACAGTACTGTACCTGTGATAAACAAATGGTGAAACAAGGCGTAAACGTTAACCAGGGTCAAAAGGTCAAGTTTTTTTTTTTAGTTTTTTTTTGCATTTACTATCGATGTCAAAAGCGACACCATCTAGGTCGACACACCTTAGGTTGACACCAATTGGTTGGCACCAGATATAGGTTGACATGGCCATTAAGTTGACATGGCAAAAGGTCGACATGAGTTTTTTGGGGGAAAAAATACTTTTTTGAAACTTGTTTATACAGTTCTTTACAATCCACGTGGCCTACGATTGTGCAGTGTATCATGCAGTGTACAGTATATGCATGTATCACATCATGCAGTGTATCGTGCTGTGCAGTGGCGTGCGGTGAGGTCAGTGGCTGGGGAGGCACAAGCAGCTAACACCCCCCCACCCTATAGAGTGGAGTAAAAAAATAAAGATAGCCCCCCCCCCCTCCTCCCCCCTACATTCGTGAAATCAGCACCGGGCAGAACCAGCCAGGGGGGATAATGCCATAGGAGGGGAGACACTCGGTATGGGGTCCCCCTGCCATAACATTAATCTGCCCCCCCAAACCAGCCAGCCCAGGGCTGGAATTCCTCGGAAGTGGGGACCCCAAAAAATGAAAATGGGGTCCCCCTCCCGAGCAACAACCAGCACTGGGCTGATAGCCCAGTGCTATGCCCCGCACACCTGGTGGCGGTGGGTGCGGGGTTCATTGTTAATATTGTTCTTGACAGGTGCCCTACAGGTCCCAGCAAGCCTGCCCCAGCATGATGGCACTTGGAAAACCACAAGTGCCAGCATGCCCGGCTATAAATAGCCCGCTGGCACCTGTGGTCCACCTGTAAAGAACAGTAATATTGTTCTTTACAGGTGGCCAACAGGTCCCAGCAAGCCTGCCCCAGCATGCTGGCACATGGAGAACCACAAGTGCCAGCATGCTGGACATAAATGGCTGCTGGCACCTGTTGTCCACCTGTAAAGAAAATATTAAAATAAAAACACCAGAGTCTTTAAAAAAAAATAGTTTATTTTACAGAGTCTTCACCTGGGGGCGGCGGCCTGTAAGCTCTTTTGCATGGCCGCCGCCTCCCCAGGGCTTCCGATGTCTTCACCTGGGGGGGCGCCACCTCCCCAGGGCTTCCAGCGTCTTCATCCGGCATTTTCACCTGGGAGGCGGCGGCCTTTAAGCGCTTTTGCATGGCCGCCGCCTTCCCCAGGGCTTCCAGCGTCTTCACCTGGTGGGCGGCGGCTGCTAAGCTCTTTTGCATAGCCGCCGACCATCCAGGACTTCCAGCGTCTTCTGCCTTCAGGAGCTCTTCTCAGCTCCTCCTCCGCCGTCGGACTGACAGCCGCTCCCTCGCGCTGACTTATATAAGTCAGCCGGAGGGGGCGGGGCGATGACGCAGCGAGCCGTGATTGGCTCGCGGCGGCCATCTTGAATTTAAAAATGATGCTATGGCGCCATTTTTTAAATTGGTACCGCTCCGCTGCCCAAATTCTGTACCGCCGCCCGCGCCCCGCAGTCTGCACCTCCGCCACCACCCGTCGCCCGCACCTCCGCCACCTACCGCCGCCTGCACTTCCGCCGCTCGCTCTTCCGCTGCCAGCACCTCCGCCGACACCCGCACCTCCGCCGCGCCCACAACAGTGATTGATAGCGGATCCAGTGACGGATCCGCTGGCCAATCACTGTGGCCTGACTGACAGGGGACGTGCTTTCATAGGTTGAAAGCACGTCCCTGTGTGAATGCGGCACCTCTAATGGGGCCGCTTTCCCATGTTATTTCAATGGGCTTTTAATGCCCATTGCTAGGCCCCGCCCGCGCCCGCCCCCCGCTCTCCATACCTTTCCCTATCTGACAGGGAGGCACCATGATCGGTGCCTCCCAAACACATTTTACACAGGAGGTATGATTAGGATAATATAAAGCAGATACTCATGACACAGAATATGTGTCATAAGTATCTTCTTTATAATATTTTAATCATTAATGACAGGGGAGGCACTGCCTCCCCTGCCTCCCCTGACTGCACGTCCCTGGTGCTGTGTAATTGCAGCGTGTCATGCAGTGTACATTCAGTGTATGGTATTGTGCTGTGAAATTGCAGTGTAATGCATAGTGAATCACATCATGTGGTGTGCTGTGTATCTTGTAGTGTAATTGCAGTGTTTTGTGCAGTGTACAGTACATGCACTGTATCATATTGTGCAGGGAAATGTGCAGTGCATCGTGCAGTGTAATGTGCAGTTTATTGTATCACGCAGTGTATCATGCAGTGAAATTGCAGTGTATTGTGCAGTGTATCACATAGTGCAGCGCATATATGCAGTGTCGTGCAGTGAATCGTGTGGTGTAATGGCAGTGTGTCGTGCAGTGCATTGTGCGGTGTAATTGCAGTGTGTCGTGCAGTGTTACTGCAGTGTATTGTGCAGTGTATCGTACAGTATCATGCAGTGTAATGTGCAGTTGTGATTGCAGTCTCCTGCCTCCCACGCTGAGAGTTTGATTCCCAAAGTGTTTCAGATAGTATTCTAAGGGACGTTACTGTGGCAGAATTTATTCTAAGGGACTTTACTGTGGCAGAAAATATTCTAAGGGACATTACTGTGGCCTAATGTGTTATGAGGTGCATTACTCTTGCATAATGTGTTATAAGGTCCATGACTGTGGCAGATCTCTACTTTGTGACGTAATGTGTATATACTACTGCACTACTGTCACGTACAGTAACATAAATAAGGTGCTCTACTCTGTGACACAATGTGAATCAAGGGCAGTACTGTGACTTGACCTGAATAAACTGCACTACTGTGACGTGACGTGAATAAGATGGATTCAGGTGAGTGCTGCATCATCTGTCATGTCAATTTATACTGTAATGAACAGTACTGAGATGGTTAAGGGTGGGAGGGCTGCATGCTGATGTGTGTCATAATGTTTATAAGGGCAATGCTAACATGTGTCACAATGTCTATAAAGGTAGTGTTCTGTCTAATACCCTGGACCTACTATACTGTACTGTAGCGATACTGTAAGTAATGTCAAGTACAGTAGTGTACATATTGATTTATACAATCCCACCCCCGTCCTGACCACCTGAGATAACTCACCGCAATCCGGATGGGAGGGAAGGTGGGACACTTCCTGTGAGATCCGGCGGCCTGGGATGTTAAGAATGTCTGTTTACAAAAATAAATTGAAATATTAAACACACAGTATAAACAAGATTGTAGATAGCTGAATACCCGTGCTTCGCTACGGGATGAGGATGGTAAATTAGAGTGATAGTTGTTTGTTAATTTATGTTTGTTGGAGAACTAGTATACTGTATACTGTAGGCATATCTTGCTTCTCTGACGCAGATTGTGTAGTGGCTGGACCCATTTTTGTTCCCCCAAGGGATCCTGCTCTTCCCACGATACAACTCTCAGTCTGTGGCTTCCTTCTGCCTCCATTCCCCTCCTCCGCAGTCACACACAGAATATAGGCATGCTGCATATCATTTTAATCTGCAGAAGCTGCTTGTGCCCCATTTGCCTAGTTTGCCTATGCCTAGGACCGGCTCTGTATATTACAATAGAAAAAAAAATAGTGTCAGGGAAAAAAACACCTCATCACAGATACACAAGCTCATGTCTAAATGTACAGTAAGCAGTGATCCCTTGCCATTGGTTTTAGATTATGCCCTAATGGCTAGGGGACTTGGCCGCTCACTTACTGTGCTGTACTGTATCCCTGACTTCAATAGACCACACTGTTGCTTAAACTTCTTGTTTTGTGTCTGTATACTGTACACTATACCGTATTAATTAATTGATCATTCTACGGGTCTTCATTACCCCTGTGTATTTTAGCTAGGGGATTGTGACGCTCCTTCAGCATTGGCCCATAGTCTACAAAACCTGTGCCGTCGCTCGCTCCATAGCTGAGGGCTGCCACGATGTGGGGGGAATTGGGCGGTGGCCATTTTGTCAGTTTGCTATGCGATCGAGTCCGGTGTACCTTAATGTGCATAGAGCTCGCTTATCCCTATTGCCCCTGTGTATTTTAGTTAGGGGATTGTGACGCTCCTTCAGCATTGGCCCATAGCCTGCAAAACCTATGCTGTTGCTCGCTCCATATCTGAGGGCTGCCACGAAGTGGGGGGTTCATGGGCGGCGGCCATTTTATGAGTTTTCTATGCGATCGAGTCTGGTGTACCATTATGTGCATAGAGCTCGCTTATCCCTATCGCCCCTGTGTATTTTAGCTAGGGAATTGTGATGCTTCTTCAGCATTGGCCCATAGCCTGCAAAACCTATGCTGTTGCTTGCTCCATATCCAAGTGCTGCCACGAGGTGGGGGTTCATGGGCGGAAGCCATTTTGTCAGTTTGCTATGTGATTGAGTCCGGTGTATCGCTATGTGCATAGAGCTCGCTTATCCCTATCGCCCCTATGTATTTTAGCTAGGGGATTGTGACGTTTTTTCAGCATTGGCCCATATCCTGCAAAACCTATGATGTTACTTGCTCTGTATCCGAGTGTCTCCATGGGGCAAGGAGTCACAGACGGTAGCCATTTCAATTGAGTCTGCCCTGCTACACAATTGTATGTATACCGTACGGTGCATTTTAAAACAGCTCACTAGCCCGTGAGTGTATGCTGCAATTGGGTAGCAGTGCAGGGATGCTGTAACAGTTTTCTAGCAGGTATTAACCAGGCCTCTCATTTTGTAGGAGCTATGCAGGAGATGTCTGTCTCTCACCAAGTGTGTACCCAGTTTTATAGTTGTGCATGTGAAGGGGTAAGCATTGTATAAGCTTGAAGTCAGTTAAATTATAAATTTTAATGGAAAACATAACATGGTAGTCTAGCTATTTTCTAGAGATGAGCGGGTTCGGTTCTCAGAGAACCGAACCCTTCCGAACTTCACCATTCGAGTCCGGATCCGAGCCAGGCTCAGGTTTTCCTGCCGGACTCGGAAACCAGAACGAGGCAAAACGTCATTATCCCGCTGTCGGATTCTCGCAGGGTTTGGATTCCATATAAGGAGCCGCACGTCACCGCCATTTTCACTCCGGTATTGTAGAGTGTACAGAGAGGACGTGTCTCCGTTCTTTTAGTGTCCATGTCTTGTGCTGTATTTGTCCAGTCACAGTGCTTGTGTCCTCTTGCTGCCATATGTCAATTGCTGCTGTGTTGTGCTGCATCAGTACAGTGGTGGTGTATTGTGCTGCATCAGTCCAGTGGTAGTGTCCTGTGCATCAGCCATCAGTCATTCCAGTGACCAGGCAGTCACAGTGGTTGTGTCCTCTTGCTGCCATATGTCCATTGCTGCTGTGTTGTGCTGCATCAGTACAGTGGTGGTGTATTGTGCTGCATCAGTTCAGTGGTAGTGTCCTGTGCATCAGCCATCAGTCATTCCAGTGACCAGGCAGTCACAGTGGTTGTGTCCTCTTGCTGCCATATGTCCATTGCTGCTGTGTTGTGCTGCATCAGTTCAGTGGTGGTTTATTGTGCTGCATCAGACCAGTGGTAGTGTCCTGTGCATCAGTCATCAGTTATTCCAATGACCAGGCAGTCACAGTGGATGTGTCCTCTTGCTGCCATATGTCCATTGCTGCTATGTTGTGCTGCATCAGTTCAGTGGTGGTGTGTTGTGCTGCATCAGTCCAGTGGTAGTGTCCTGTGCATCAGCCATCAGTCATTCCAGTGACCAGGCAGTCACAGTGGATATGTCCGCTTGCTGCCATATGTCCATTGCTGCTGTGTTGTGCTGCATCAGTTCAGTGGTGGTATATTGTGCTGCATCAGTCCAGGGTTAGTGTCCTGTGCATCAGCCATCAGTCATTCCAGTAACCAGGCAGTCACAGTGGTATACTCTGCAGTCACATGTCCAGTGCTGCTGTATAATAATAACAAGTCCCTTACAGTGTTGCTGTGTTGTCCTGCATCAGACCAGTGGTAGTGTCCTATGCATCAGCCATCAGTCATTCCAGTGACCAGGCAGTCACAGTGGTATACTCTGTAGCCATATGTCCACTGCTGCCATGTAATAATAACAACAACAAGTCCCTTACAGTGTTGCTGTGTTGTCCTGCATCAGACCAGTGGTAGTGTCCTGTGCATCAGCCATCAGTCATTCCAGTGACCAGGCAGTCACATGGTATACTCTGCAGCCATATGTCCACTGCTGCCGTATAATAATAAATTATAATAACAAATCCCTTACAGTGTTGCTGTGTTGTCCTGCAACAGACCAGTGGTAGTGTCTTGTGCATCAGCCATCAGTCATTCCAGTGACCAGGCAGTCACAGAGGTATACTTTGCTGCCGGGTGTAGTACTGGTGACCGGCGGTCTCCTGACCGCCGGTCACCTTACCGACGCCGGGATCCCGGCAGCATACCGACGCCGGGATCCCGGCGGGGAGGGGTGAGTGCAGCAAGCCCCTTGCGGGCTCGCTGCGCTCGCCACGCTGCGGGCTCGGTGACGACCTGCGGTCGCCACGGGTTCTATCCCCACTCTATGGGTGTCGTGGACACCCACGAGTGGAAATAGTCCCTGTTGGTCGGCATGCCGACCATCGGGATAGTGAGCCGTCGGGCTCACGGAGGAGGTCATGTGACTGTCGGTCAGCTGACCGGCGGTCACATGAATACCACCCTTTGCTGCCATATGTCCACTGCTGCTGTATAATAATAACAAGTCCCTTACAGTGTTGCTGTGTTGTCCTGCATCAGACCAGTGGTAGTGTCCTGTGCATCCGCCATCAGTCATTCCAGTGACCAGGCAGTCACAGTGGTATACTCTGCTGCCATATGTCCAGTGCTGCTGTATAATAATAAGTCCCTTACAGTGTTGTTGACTGTGTTGTCCTGCATCAGACCAGTGGTAGCGTCCTGTGCATCAGCCATCAGTCATTCCAATGACCAGGCAGCCACAGTGGTATCCTTTGCTGCCATATGTCCAGTGTTCCGGTGCCGCGTATTGTGTTATATAACTCCAGAAAAATAATGGAGAACAAAAATTTGGAGGATAAAATAGGGAGAGATCAAGAACCACTTCCTCCTAGTGTTGAAGCTGCTGCCACTAGCCATGACATAGACAATGAAATGCCATCAACATCGTCTGTCAAGGCCAATGCCCAATGTGATAGTAGAGGGCATGTAAAATTCAAAAAGCCGAAGTTTAGTAAAAAGCCCCCCAAAAAGAAATTTAAATGGTCTGAAGAGAAACGTAAACTTGCCAATATGCCATTTACGACATGGAGTGGCAAGGAACGGCTAAGGCCCTGGCCTATGTTCATGACTAGTGGTTCAGCTTCACATGACTATGGAAGCCCTCAACCTCCATTTTGCCATTTAATTCCAGTGATTTGGACGTATAATTCCAGTGATTTGGATGTATAATTCCAGTGATTTTGCAGTATAATTCCAGTGATTTGGACGTATCATTCCAGTGATTTTGCCATTTAATTCCAGTGATTTGGATGTATAATTCCAGTGATTTTGCCATTTAATTCCAGTGATTTGGACGTATAATTCCAGTGATTTTGCAGTATAATTCCAGTGATTTTGCAGTATAATTCCAGTGATTTTGCCATTTAATTTGTCACGGTCCAGCGGGAGACTGTACAGGAGACCGGGCTCTTACCTGTCCGGTCCCTCTGGAGAGGTCCAGCTGGTGGAGGTGCGGGCTGCTGGCGCCGGGCAGGGTGCGCTGGGAGGACAGGTAGGGGCTCTGGATGGTGGCTCTGCAGACTGGCAGCATGTCCCTCCGGCTGGGTGAGTGGTGCTGCTGTGGAGCCATGGCTTCTGTGATCAGGCTGGGCTGTGTTCCCTGCGTCGGGTTCCGGCGGCGTCATCTTGGATGTGGGCAAAAAGCCTGTCTTGCCTACACTTCACCTATTTATCACTTTCCTGTGGCCAATTAGCTCTGAGCAGCTGCTATAAGACAGGAAGGCCTGGAGGAGGGATTTTGCCAGTGCAACGTCTTTCACAGTATCTGTGAAGCTAGTTCTCTGTGCTCCAGCAGCGTCTCCAGTGTCAGGTTCTTGTTTACCGCAAATAACCCGAGCCTTCTGATACAGTCTTAAGCTAACTGCCGACTCTGTTCCCGTGTCCTACCCGGCTACTTGTTCCGGACGCCGCAGTAACCAGCCTTCAGTATTTCTCCTTTGAGTACTGGGTCACGGTTTCGGGTATCTTCAACCACCTGCTAACCTTCAGTCATATCTCTATTCAACTGTCTTTGGCGAAACCTGTTAAACTTCTCCAAGTAATAAATGCGCAAGACCTTCATCCGTCCTGCTCGTTTGTTATTCAGAGATCCAAGTGCACCAGAATCATCTTCCCAAAATTCGGATCCACAAGAATCATCAGACATGACAGTTTGCACTGTCCACATGGATCCGGGAACTGGACAGGATTCTGGCTCGGATCTCCTGCACAGCATAGCGAGGCATCTGGAGGGATTGGAAATTTAATAGCGACATTTGGCGCAGTTCCTTCAAGAGATATCCACTCGGCAGAATTCCATCCAAGCCTCTCTAGCGAATGCTACTCTTGCCCGTCGACCGTAGTCCCAAGTTTCTCAGCCTGTCCTGGCATTACTGGGGTCGTCATCATCCTCTCTCCATTTACCAACCCCCAGCAAGTTTGATGGAAACTCTAAACTCTGTCGTGGATTCCTTAATCAGTGCGATGTGCACTTTACGTTACAGTCAGCAAATTTCCCAACACAAAAGGCGAAGGTGGCATACATAGTCTCCTTACTCTCAGGGACAGCCCTGGAATGGGTCTTACCGCTCTGGGGAAAAGATGATGCTCTGCTGAGTGACTATCCAAAATTCTTAGCTACTTTTAGCAAGATCTTTGATGAACCAGGACGCTCAACATCAGCATCCATTGAGATTATGCGTCTACGCCAAGGGAATAGGCAAGTTGACCAGTATATAATTCAGTTTCAAACCTACGCCTCTGAACAACAATGGAATGTGGAAGCCTTGGTTTCAGCATTTTGGAGTGGTCTTTCTGATCATTTGAAGGATAATCTAGCGACTCGAGACTTGCCACCAAAGCGGGATGATCTCATTTCAATTTGTAACAAAGTCAATCTACGATTCCGGGAGAGGCAGGCAGAAAAGAGCAAGGGCGATCACTACCATTTCCGCCCTATACCTCTGGCACCCCCTCCGCCAGCAGTAGATTCTCCTGACGAACCCATGCAGCTGAACCGGGCCTGACTTACTCCTGAGGAGCGCCAGAAACAGCGGCGAGAAAATTTGTGTCTTTACTGTGGGGCACCGGGACACATGGTGGCCTCGTGCCCACAGCGTCCAGGAAACTCCCACTCCTAACTGGGCTAGGAGACACCAGGTTAGGAGTCTTGTCTTGGTTTCCAAATTCCTCTGAACCTACTCTACCAGTCACTGTTGAACTCTTGCAAGGTACTAAGTCCGTTCTCTCTCTTTTAGATACAGGAGCAGCAGAGAATTTCATCACGGCCCATCTGGTTCAGCAGCTTCAGATCCCTGTGCGAGATTTATCCCATTCCATTTCGTAATCTGCAGTTGATGGAAGCCGTATTTCTGGTGGAGTAATTTCTCAACAGACTCTTCCTATTGCAGTTGGTATCGGTGCTCTTCATAAAGAGCAATTGGAACTTTTAGTTATACCCAAGGCGTCACATGAAATTGTGCTGGGTTACCCTTGGTTTAGTAGGCATAACCTGCATATCGATTGGCACTCCATGCAAATCTTATCCTGGCGGAAGACTTGTTTGACCTCTTGTTTGCAAACCACTCAATAAAACCTTTGTCACATCATCCCCGCAGATTCCGCCTCAGTACGCTTCCTTCTCCGACGTCTTCAGTAAACAGGGAGCTGATATCTTGCCACCCCATAGGAAATGGGACTGTCCTATAGACCTTGAACCTGGGAAAGATCCACCCAGAGGTTGGACCTACCCTTTATCAATTCCTGAAACTAAGGCTATGTCCGAGTATATCCGAGAAAACTTGGCCAAGGGGTTCGTTCGGCCATCTACCTCTCCAGCCGGAGCTGGGTTCTTCTTTGTCCAGAAAAAAGATGGGGGGCTAAGACCTTGTATATACTACCGGGGCCTGAACAGCATCATGGTAAAAAATCGTTACCCACTACCCTCATTTCCGAATTATTTGATCGGGTCAAGAGAGCGACCATCTTCTCCAAACTAGACCTAAGAGGAGCCTACAATCTGATCAGGATACGAGCAGGCGACGAATGGAAGACCACGTTCAATACCAGGGACGGTCATTTCGAATATCTCGTCATGCCATTTGGTCTGAGTAACGCCCCTGCCGTATTCCAAAATTTTGTCAATTAAATTTTCCAAGACCTTCTATATCAATCTGTCGTGGTCTATCTGGATGACATCTTAATCTTTTCCTCAGACCTTGGAACACATCGATAGCACGTTCTAGAAGTACTATGTAGACTGCGGGAGAACCATCTGTATTGCAAGCTAGAGAAATGCATCTTCGAGCAGGTTTCAGTTCCCTTTCTAGGGTATATAATTTCTGGCTCCGGATTACAGATGGATCCGGAGAAAGTACAAGCCATATTGAATTGGTCAAGACCTTCTCTTAAAGTGGTACAGCATTTTCTAGGGTTCTCTAACTACTACCAGAAATTTATTAGAGGGCTCTCCGCCTTGGTAGCCCCCATCCCCGCTCTTACTCGAAAAGAAGCAGACCCGTCTCATTGGTCCCCAGAAGCAGAATACGCTTTCCATCTGCTTAAACAAGCATTCATATCAGCACCAGTATTAAAGCAACCAGATATTAATAAACCTTTTTTCCTCAAAGTGGATGCCTCCTCGGAAGTGGTAGGAGCGGTACTCTCTCAAAGGTACGAAGATCATAAGCTCCATCCTTGTGGTTATTTCTTGAAGAAGTTTCTCCCTGCCGAGAAGAACTACACTATCGGGGAGCAGGAGTTGTTGGCGGTCAAGTTGGCCCTGGAGGAATGGCGATACCTCCTGGAAGGAGCTAACTTCCCTATTACCATTTATACGGATCATCGGAACTTAACCTTCCTGAAAGATCTACAATGTCTGAGTCCACGTCTTGCTCATTGGACCATGTTCTTCTCCCGCTTTTCGTTTATCCTGACTTATCGGCCCGGTTCACAGAATCTGAAAGCGGATGCTCTGTCACGGTCCACTACTTCTGTTGAATCTGAAGAACCTTATCAAACACACACCATCCTAGATGCAAATATTTTTGCCTCCACTCGTCTGCAACCTCTGGCAGGGAAAACTTTTGTCACTCCCCAATTACGGAAGAAATTCATAACTTGGGCTCACACTTCCCGATTTTCAGGTCATCCGGGTGTTCACAATACAGTGGAATTTCTGCAAAGATCCTATTGGTGGCCCACGCTGAAAGCAGATGTGACAGCTTTCATTTCCTCCTGCGTTAAGTGCGCCAACACAAGGTTTCTCTGCACCTCCGACCGGGAAGTTATTGCCTATTTCTGTACCCCTTCAACCGTGTACCATTGAAGAAATTACCAACAGCGTCTGAATTGGCCCATCATTTCATTTCCGAGATTTTCAGGCTTCACGGTCTTCCCACCGAAATAGTGTCTGATCGAGGGGTGCAAGTTCTGGAAATCCCTTTGCACAGCCTTACAAATCAAATTGCAGTACTCCACAGCCTATCATCTACAGTCCAACGGTTCCACGGAACGAGTTAATCAAGATTTGGAGACATTTCTATGCATTCACCTTTCCTCTTCTCAGGATGATTGGGTAGAACATTTACTTTGGGCTGAGTTCGCCCACAACAAAACTTACCATTCTCCTAGTGGGCTTATGCCCTTCCTCATTGTTTAAGGAGCCCATCCTAAAGTTCCAGCATTCCAAAGTCTACCGGCACTTGACTTACCAGCAGTAGAGACTTCCCTAAAGCGTTTTGTGAACATCTGGAATCGGATTCATACCAATCTTCAAAAGTCTTCGTTACAAGAAATGGGCTGATAGAAAATGAAGAACAATTCCTAGTCTCAAGGTAGGAGACCAAGTTGGCTTGTTTCAAAGAACTTACGCTAAGAGTACCTTCGATGAAGTTTGCCCCCCCCCCCGCGCTTTATAGGTCCTTTTCCAAATGTGGGACTGGGAATAATTAATCCAGTGGCTTACAAACTCAAACTACCCCCTTACCTCAAAATTCCTTATTCTTTCCATGTTTCCTTGCCAAAACCTTTAGTTTTGAACCGATTTCAGAGACTGTTACCACGACCACCCAAAGTACTCACCCAAAGTGGAATAGAGTTTGAGGTTCAAAAGGTACTTGACTCCCGAACTCGTTATGGTCGGTTACAGTACCTTTTGGACTACAAAGGATATGGCCCAGAGGAACGGTCCTGGGAGTACGCAACAGATGTTCATGCACCAGCATTAGTTAGCAAATTTCATTCTGAACACCCAGAGAAACCTAAATTGTGTCCGGGGGCCACTCTAAAGAGGGGGGGGGGGGTAATGTCACGGTCCGGCGGGAGACTGTGCAGGGGAGCCGGCTCTTACCTGTCCGGTCCCTCTGGAGAGGTCCAGCTGGCGGAGGTGCAGGCTGCTGGCGCCGGGCAGGGAGCGCTGGGAGGACAGGCAGGGGCTCTGAAGACTGGCAGCATGTCCCTCCGGCTGGGTGAGTGGTGCTGCTGTGGAGCCAGGGCTTCTGTAATCAGGCTGGGCTGTGTTCCCAGCATCGGGTTCCAGTGGCGCCATCTTGGATGTGGGCAAAAAGCCTGTCTTGCCCACACTTTGCCTATTTATCACTTTCCTGTGGCCAATTAGCTCTGAGCAGCTGAGCAGTATCTGTGAAGCTAGTTCTCTGTGCTCCAGCAGCGTCTCCAGTGTCAGGTTCTTGTTTACCGCAAAGTACCCGAGCCTTCTGATACAGTCTTACACTAACTGCCGACTCTGTTCCCGTGTCCTACCCGGCTACCTGTTTCCGGACGCCGCAGTAACCAGCCTTCAGGATTTCTCCTTTGAGTACTGGGTCACGGTTCCGGTATCTTCAGCCACCCGCTAACCTTCAGTCGTATCTCTATTCAACTGTCTTTGGCGAAACCTGTTAAACTTCTCCAAGTAATAAATTCACAAGACCTTCATCCGTCCCGCTCTTTTTTTATTCAGAGATCCAAATGCACCAGAATCATCTTCACAACATTCGGATCCACAAGAATCATCAGACGTGACATAATTCCAGTGATTTGGACATATAATTCCAGTGATTTTGCCATTTAATTCCAGTGATTTTGCAATATAATTCCAGTGATTTGGACGTATAATTCCAGTGACTTTGACGTACAATTCCAGTGATTTTGCAGTATAATGCCAGTGATTTGGACATATAATTCCAGTGATTTTGCCATTTAATTCTCCAGACTCTATCCTAGTGCACTTGAATTATGCATTATATTTATGTTACATTATACTTCACAAGAATATGGTTTATTATATATTTACCAAGGGGAACAGAACATGTACTCTGTAATGGTTGGCCAAATGTCTGTGGTGGCTGTCCATGCCCCAGTGGAGCCTGGCCATACCCTTAAGCATAGGCCCCTACAACAGTATTTACCCCGGTGGGCCCTTCATGCCCCAGTCCGACACTGCATACAGCTACCACATTGCACCTCTTCGACATCTTTGCATGAGGTGCTGTTTGGGGCCTAGTTTTTGAAAAGTGCCATTCTGTCTGATACTGCTGTATGAGTCCAAGAGTACTGCTGTATCAGTCCAGGGGTACTGCCGTATAAGTCCACCAATTGCAGAATTTTTGAAAAATAACAGGGGCGTGCAGGAGATGCTGTCAGTGGACCAAACAATTGCGGCCCACTTTCGACATTCAGCCACTGCGTGACACTACTAGATGAGCCAGGTGGTTGTGTTGCTTGGCTTAGTCATACAGCAACCTCGGTGCACCTCTTTTTCTTATTTGCATCATGTGCTGTTTGGGGCTTTTTTTTTATATCTGCCCTCCTGTCTGCCACTGCAGTGCCACTCCTCGATGGGCCAATTGTTTGTGTTGCTTGGCTTAGTCATACAGCTACCTCATTGCACCTCTTCTACATCTTTGCATGAGGTGCTGTTTGAGGCCTAGTTTTTGAAAAAGTGCCATCCTGTCTGACACTGCAGTGCCACTCCTAGATGGGCCAGGTGTTTGTGCCGCTTAGCATAGTCATACAGGAGCCTCGGTGCACCTCTTTTTCTTCTTTGCATCATGTGCTGTTTGGGGCTTTTTTTTTTATATCTGCCCTCCTGTCTGACACTGCAGTGCCACTCCTAGATGAGCCAGGTGTTTGTGCCGCACACTTGTGTCGTTTAGCTTAGCCATACAGCCACCTCGGTGCAACCTTTTGGCCTAAAAACAATATTGTGAGGTGTTCAGAATAGACTGGAAATTAGTGGAAATGAATGTTATTGAGGTTAATTATACCGTAGGATCAAAATTATCCACAAATTCTGTGATTTTAGCCGTTTTTATGTTTTTTTTTTCAAAAATCATCCAGATCCAAAACCGAACCCAAAACTCGAAAAGTGCCAGCCGCACATCTCTACTATTTTCGTGAATGCTATAATATCATACAGCCATACCAATTATCACCTGTATACAAATCTCTTTCTCCTTTCTTTTTCCCTAAGATTATTGTATTATTATATCATTAGGTACAATTTGCAGATGAAAGTAAGTAAGTGGCAGGAAGCAGGACTGATACTTGTTTGAATGTGTCTCAAGCTGGTTCAAACTGTTGATAGACACCAGGTCATTATCCTTAAACTGTCAACAGCTTTTACAGTGTAGACATTTGAAATGTTGCCATGTGAAATGGCGACAGTATTAGCATGATGACAGTTAGGGTTAGGCTGGAGGCGGGAAGGTTAGGCTGTGGGGGGAGATTAAGGTTAGACTGCAGGGGGGGGGGGGTTAGGGTTAGACACTTTGTGGATGATTAGGGCTATGAATTAGGGTAGGGATAATTGGAGAAATACTTACTGGAGTGATGCAACATGTCCGCACCTAAAGTGACTGTTATGTGGCCGCAGGGACCCAGAAGAAGACGCTGGAGCTGCCACTGCCACCAGAAGGAAAGAAGCCAGTAGACCACCAGGGACTTGTTTATCGACAGTTTGTCATGTCGACATATTATTCAGGTAGACATGATATATGTTGGCAAGTCACTGTCAACATACTGAGCATCCTGACTTGCTACATGTCGACAGTTCAGCCCTGTCAGCAATCTCATTCTTGTGCAGAGAACCTGTATGTGTAACTACACCTGTAGCCTGGGAGAAAGAATACTGTGCTAAATTTAAGTTGTAAGTATGATGAACTCAGGCAGGTGCCAAGGATGTACAATAATCCATCAACCCATCAACGTACAAGGAGCTTATTTATTGTAAACTGGGAGAGTAAATGTTTCTTGTATTTAGTGGTAGTCATTGCAGTTCTGCTTTTACCCAAAAAGACATTTCCCAGCATATTGGTGACAGAATTTTCCCTTACAAAACAAAGATTTTGCTATTCCAATGCACATTCCGGAAGATGTACAATTGCCTCAATGCTTAGAACATGGCATATAACATCTAATTTGTATTCTGCTAATGTTACAGCAAATATACAAGGACACAAATATTCTACATGATAACACTACAGTAAAACAACAGACTTAAATTATCTGCTCCCATGTTAGTCATGAAAATACAAAGACTTGATGAGTCTCACAGCTAGACAAAGGCATAGTATTGTCTAAGAGATAAATACAATTACTCTACACTGTCTAATCACATAAAGCAGATGTTTGGGTTGTTTTATTGATAGTCCCTCACTAGGCTTCCGAGGAAAGGTAAGGGGATATTGCTGGAAGAAAGGGAAATCGCTTCATTTCATCCTTTGTGTTTGTTGAGTTCAGACTTTCAGAAGTCCTCACTGGCATTTGTCGATGAACTTTGAAAAGTTATTATAATAAGCCATTTTTTTCAGAAGAGTATGCATATAATGCATTTTTCTCATTCTTTCCTGGTGGTCAGGGAGATGATTCACAAACAGCTATTGTCTTTGGCATGCCAAGATGCCTTTGCTTTGTGTTTTCTACTATTATTGTAATAGTCATTCTGCACTACATTGGCGTTTCTATAATGGGTGCAGTGTGTGCGGTGCACACGGGCCCCTGAGTTCAGGGGGGGGGGGGGGCACACCGCACACACTGCACCCATTTCTCCTATACTTCCCTTTCCGGAGTCCATCACTGACCGTGTGTGGGCCCCCTCCTCTCCCGTAGTCGTCGCGCCGCTGTTAGTGCACTGACCACTGGAGACTCTGGCACAGTGCCAGAGTCTACAGCGCATCAGAATCAGGATCAGAATCAGCTTTATTGGCCAGGTATACTTGCATATACTAGGAATTTGTTTTCGGTTTGCTATACAACAGCCAAGTAGGTAACAGGTAAGCAGGTGGGGCAAGTAAAGTCATACAGATAGGTATAACGTAGGGACACAAGTTAGTTACATGTACGTCTAGTCAGTCAATGCTCAGGAGTTCAGCAGGCGGACCGCATGGGGAAAGATAATTTTGAGGCTTCTGGTGGACCCGGTGGGGACGGCCCTGTAACGCCTGCCTGAAGGAAACAAGTTAAACATGTTGCGGCCGGGGTGTAGCTGGTCTTTTAGTATCTTCGTTGCTCGCAGGTACAGGTCCTGGACTGAGGGAAGGTCGGCCATGATGATCTTCTCTGCGGTTCTGAACCACCTTTTGGAGCCTGCATCTGTCCCTCACGCTGGCGGAGCTGTACCATACCAGTATTGAGGAGCACAGTACCGACTCCACAATCACGGATTAGAAGAGGAGCAGAAGCTTCTGTGGGATGTTGAACTTCCTTAGTTGTCTAAGGAAGAACAACCTCTGCTGCGCTTTCCCGACAGTGGCGTCTGCGTTGGACCCCCATTTCAGGTCCTGGGAGATTGTGGTCCCTAGAAACTTGAAGGACTCCACTAGCGATACCACACTGTCAGCAATCGTTAGCGGAGGTGCACTAGATGACTTCTTCCTGAAGTCCACTATCATCTCAACAGTTTTGAGGGGGTTGAGCGCAAGGTTGTTGTGTGTGCATCACTGGGCCAACCGGTTTACTTCCTGTCTATAGGCCGATTCGTCCCCGTCCTTGATGAGGCCGATGACGGTGGTGTCAGGTGTCATCGGCGAATTTGATTATCTTTACTGATTGCGCCTCTGAGGTGCAGTCATTTGTGTACAGGGAGAAGAGCAGGGGTGAGAGGACACAGCCCTGAGGGGCCTCTGTACTAATGCACCGCACTTGAGAGGTGAATTCCCCCGCTTTCACCACCTGTGTTCTATCTGTCAGGAAGTCTACTATCCATGCGCAGGACTCTGAAAACTGGCAACCGCGCCAGAGTCTACAGCGCTCAGAGTGCTAGCAGCGGCGCGACGGCGACGGGAGAGGAGGGGGCCCACACACGGAGTCTGCACACGGGTTCCCTCCTCTCTAGAGATGCCCCTGCTGCACTAATAATGCTAAATATTAAATTTGAATATGAAAAGGAATGCAAGCACTTGGATACAT
This sequence comes from Pseudophryne corroboree, assembly GCF_028390025.1. NCBI lineage: Eukaryota > Metazoa > Chordata > Amphibia > Anura > Myobatrachidae > Pseudophryne > Pseudophryne corroboree. The sequence goes on along the minus strand of NC_086447.1, from coordinate 161,436,330 downwards.
AAAAAAATGTACCTTGTTTATAAGCAAGTAGTATAGACAATTAAATATAAGTGGCTATGGAGACAGTACTTCAATTACCTCCATGCTGACAATGGTTCTATATATTCAGTCAACACTTTTTAAAGTACATTAATGAGGAGTTATATGGTACCTCTGTACAGTATGTTGTTTTGCTATAATGTGGAAGATGGACGTTGTATCACTGCCATCCTCTGTTATTCAGGAAGTACCTCTGCAGCTATTGTTCAGCATTACTGCAGCTAGTGAAGTAACACTTCTGTACCTCTTCAGAGTCCTGTGGTGATTAACACACAGACCACTTTACAATATGGTTTAGTGACGCATTGCCACTCTGCACCCCCAGTGCTACGACATATGGGAACTGTGATTGTGGCCACTGAGTCCAAATGATAAGAAACCACTGTAAACATGGGGATGAACTTTTGTAATGCTTTTTAACAGTGATTACTAGCAATTTGTGAGCAATAAATTGAACATAAAGCCACTCTAAAATACCATTATAAACTACTAGTACAGGGTTACCTCGGTTAGTGCTTGAGCTGCTTGAAAATATTGAATCATTTCAGAATCACAATTCAATGGCCAAGAACATATTCTCATAATTGCCAATTAATACAGATTCTAATTCGGGGCTCGTGATTGACATTCACAGTTTGTATTCTACATTTAAATTTCATGTTCACTGACTTTGTTCGATGGTCATTGATCACCTTTAAATTTGTATTTTCAAATATTTCTATTTTTAATACAGCATGTGTCACCCAATTTATACCCTTCAGATATAAAGACCTACAAGTGCCACCTCACATTGTCTATTCTGCTCTATTGATCACTGAGTTGGTTAGAGGAAGGCACCAAAGCTATACTGAAAGTATTGGGGTAGAGTGCCAGCAGCACTTTGATTATTTTTCATACTATACAAAATATATTATTAAATAATGAAAATGTAGGTACACAATTGGCGTAATTTTTGAAAGCTACAATTTTAGAAATTGTGTTATTTTGCCAGTTTCAAAAAGATATGAGGTCAGTTTTGAGAATCTGCTGTTAATGGTTATACATGTTGATCTTTCACATTTTCAAATAATATCTTCCTACTTTCATACCCTTCGTTCCAGGGGGAGCAGGGAGACATGGCACAGTGACATGCATCATCACGGGCAGAGGGCTGGACTACCAAACAGCAAAAATGGAGTTGTGTCATCAAGTCTCATATTTGTGAGGCTGGTTAACTCTCTTGCAGTGCAGGACAACAAAACATAAAACCAAAGACTAACGGGGACATTTACTTAGCAGTGATAAGAGCGGAGAAGTGAGCCAGTGGAGAAGTTGCCCCATCAACCAATCAGCAGCTCTTTATAATTTTATAGTATACAAATTATAGATGATACTTCAGTGCTGATTGGTTGCCATGGGCAACTTCTCCACTGGCTTACTTCTCCGCTCTTATCACTGCTTAGTAAATGTCCCCCTAAATATGAAGTTCATATTTTAAAGAACTTTTTATAACCCTACAGACGAACCTGCCTTCTAAAATCTTCTGCCAATTCTTGGACAAATCCAAACACCTTAGTCCTCTATACGGAATGCAATTATATTGATACTTAAAATGTCGACATTCACAATATCAACTAAAGAATGTTGACATGGACTCCAGACTGGACTACTGTAATCTCCTCCTGACTGGCATCCCCAACACATACATCTCTCCACTCCAAACTATCCTCAATGCTGCTGCCCAGATCATCTTCCTCACCAAACGCCCTACATCCACCTCCCCTCTCTTACTAGCCCTTCACTGGCTTCCATTCCCCTTCAGAATCCATTTCAAGCTTCTCTCACTCACTTACAAAGCCCTCACCTACTCCTCTCCCACTTACATCTCTGACCTTATCTCCCTTTACACTCCTGCCCGTCCTCTTCGCTCTGCTAATGCATGCCACCTCTCCTGCCTTCTGATTACCTCATCCTGCTCCTACCACCAAGATTTTGCACGTGCTGCTCCCTTTTTCTGGAATTCTCTACCTCTCCCCGTCATTCTTTCTACCTCTCTACAAAACTTCAAATGGGCTCTCAAGTCACACTTCTTCACCAAACCCAGCTGCCTCTCATCCTAAGCCTTCTGTGGCCCACACTCACTTTCTACCCCATCTGTGTCACCCCTGTTTGTGTGCCCCTTCCCTTTAGAATGTAAGCTCTCACGAGCAGGGTCCTCTTCCCTCATGTGCTTTTACGTCTCTTACTTAGCCTATCTTCTTTTCAATTCTCCCTTTGATGGCACCAAATCCTTCGGTTTTCTGCCACGCTGATACTTATTTCAGTGCTGTTTACTGACGCACCTATGTTTACAGACCCTGTACTTGTCCTATATTGTATTGAACTGTAAGTCACTGTCTTCATGTTTTGCTTATTTGTTTACGCTGTAATTGGGCGCTGCAGATCCCATGTGGTGCCATGTAAATAAATGATAATAATAATAATAATAATAATGGACATATTGTGGACTTTGTGAATGTCAACAGTTAATTATAGGTTAGGTCTAGGCTGTGGTTAGGGTTGGAGCTAAATCTGGCAATGTCAATAATATGTTAGTGTCGACATTCTGGTATTAACATTCTTAATCTTGACATTCTGAATACTGACATATTGTATCACACCCCTTTGTACTTTGGCATACATCCCTACTGTACCACTTATGGCATGATTTAAGGTAATGACCAATGACCAGTGACTAGCCTATTTGCTGGGCCTTGGGAAATATAATAGTGTTGTGTTGCCACTTGCAGTAGATACTGTACATGAATGTGTTCTTTTGCACGTCATGATTACAGTAGAAGCAATGCTTTTTGCTAGGAAAAAAAAAAACTTATCCTCAGACATGCTCCCATTGTAATTTAGTCATGTCCCTGTTCTGTTTAGACTTTAGGCAATGTTTAGGGCTCTGACTTAAACACATGCAATACAAGTGAGGCTAAAAACAAAAGACCTTGCACACCATAATGTCTTCCTGCTGTGTTCCGGTCATTGCTAGGCGAACGGAATGTCAGAGCAGATGCACAAAATCAGGAAATTACTGACACTCCCAGACTGGCTCTCCTCATTGGTCAGTGTTGCTGTTATAAGCCAGTCAGCCTAGCTCTCAGTGTCAGTTATACCTTATTCCTAGTCTGTGTAAGATGCTGGTCCTTGTCTTCAGATCCTGCAGATATTGTGTTGGTCCTGTGGATACTCTGCCTGTTTATTTGCCTGCCTGAAACCTAGCCTTGTCTGTGTGTCTACCCTTTGTTGCTTCCTCAGTGTTCCTTGTGCTCAGCCTACAAGTTACCATCTGCACAGAGCTTACATTCTATGCACAGTGCCTCATCTGCCCCGACTGAGATCCTGGCCCAGACCTGTCCTTAACCCTCTGCACTCCTGTGTGTTTATTCACCATCAGTTATTTTCCAGTTCATTATCCTGTGGTCTCCAGGCTTTTGTGAAAGCCTCTACTGCTAGAAGTTTAAGTCCAGGTGGCAACCTAAGTACCTGTGTGTATGCAGTGTACTAAGGGAACAGTGGGGGGGCTGTTATTGGCAGAAGACCCTCTAACCGGCTCTAGAGGTCTCACACATATAGTGCTTGAGTACCCTAACAGATGTATGGTGAACAATTTTCCGGGTGCTATACATAAATACTTATGAATACAGAAATGTGTTATTTTGCATGTCATGTTTCAAGCATCAATGTGAGCACAATTATAGGTAGAAATGGTGCATATTTGTTATGTGGACTATGATGTTCTAACGGGCTACCAGGTGGTTCTTGGTGACGCTCACACAATTACCCTTGCCCGGCAGTCTTTTAGCCTCCTGCAATGCTAGGCTTCACCTTTTGCAGCCGCCATTCCAGGGTGAATTAGGTCCACCCCTTACTCAGATGCCACCAGGTATTATGTAAGGACAAGGCGACCATAGGAGGCCGGGCAAGAGTAAATGCAGTACGTGAGATGTTCACTGAACACAACCTTGATAACACTGTTCAATACACAGAGAGAGATTATAAACGAGTGCAACAATGCACAGGTTAGAATAATAATGAACATAAACTGTATGTAAATGCAACAATGCACAGGGTGGTATAGAACACAGATTGTATGTAAATGCAACAATGCATAAGGTGATTTAAGCAACCAAACCGTATATTAATGCAACAATACACAAGGTGTTATAAGCCACCAAACCGTATATAAATGCAACAATGCACAAGGTAGTACTAACAACAGTATGAAATAAGTGTGAAAGACAAGAATCTGTATGGAAGCTTCACACAAAACCTGAATTCAATGAGCTAGATCCGACAAGGACAAAGATCTAGACAGGATATCCGAATCTCAGGAGTTCACAGGGCTGACAGGTTCTCACATGTGGCAGTAACTATCACCAGCAGATTGGGAGTGACCAGGAAGGGAATTTATATGTGGATGCTCCAATCAGCCGCAAGAATTCCAGGAGGTAATGATTAAAGTAAAGGATGTGCAGCTGGACAGCTAGACACACAGAGGCAAACTACGAATTATGCAGCAGCTGAGGCTGAACACAGAGATACATGCATGAATCTAGGAGTGTAGTAATACAGATGTGCCGCTAGCGGCTTGTAACATTTGGGGGTCATTCCGACCCGATCGCACGCTGCAGTTGTTCACAGCGCAGTGATCAGCTTGGAACTGCGCATGCACCGGTGTCGCATTGACAGGCCGATGATTGACAGGCAGAGGCAGTTGCTGGGCAGATGGGGGTGGCACGGTGGCATTTGGATGCCGCTTTCGGGGCACGGTCCAGCCAACGCAGGCATGGCCGGACCGTGCGGGGGTGGGCTGCAGTGACTGCATGATGTTACTCGTCGCTGCGTCCCAGGGCAGCGACGAGTAACTCCCGGCCAGCCCCAGGAGCTGCGCTGCCCAGGAGTGACTCGTCAAGTACAAAAGCATCGCCACTGTGTAATGCTTTTGTACTTGTGTGGTGGGGGGGCCGGACTCACATGCAGGGTGGACTAGCCCTGTGCTGGGCGTCCCCCCGCATGTCTGGGAAGATGATCCTAGCTGTGCTAAATTTAACACAGTTATGATCAACTCGGAATGACCCCCAATGTTTCTTTGCACAGGGCCAGATTAACAATTGGGTGGATAGATCAACAGCTCCAGACCTCACATAAAGGGCTGGATGTAATTCGACCGGTATCCCTGCCGAACTCTAATGTTTTTTTTCAAAGGGGCAATCACTTACCAAGCATGGCTGCCGAACTCGGGGAACATTACATCCCGCCCAATACATCTAATTAGTATTTTTAATTTTTTAACAAAATTATGGAATTTGTCTATTATTACATATTTAGGGATATATTGGGACTGATTGTGTAGGGAGTGTACACATCCATGTATTACTGTCTATACCCACACAGCACTGGTCACAGGTCCTCCCCTTTACAGTATAGGCTTTTGATAATTTTCAGCGCCAGGCCCATGTGGCCCTTAATCCGGCCCTGATTGTGCAGTAATTATTGATGCTCTGCATCATGTAATGTTGTGCATATATGGGTCTGTCTGACCACCCTACAATTATTCTGCTCAAGGCAGACACATTGTTTAATCTTTTGCTGTACTGCGGTTTATCATGGGAAAAGTAAAAACCTAAATTTCAATTAACTTTTGGACTTCATCCTAATTTCATTGTTTCCCACCTAAAAAAAGTAATGAGAATAAAGGAACACCATGGCTGATTTTATGTATATGGTATATTTACATGTCCACTTTACTCATTTTACGAGTGGTGGCAGGACAACTGTGGACATGATTATAAACTATCGTGTTTACAGTGTACTGCTGCCACTCATAAAATGCTTCATGTAGTGTTAAAGCGATAACGTGTGATAGTAATGGCATTCTCATTCAGACAATAGGTATTTCTAAATAAGCTGAAGAATATATAATAGCATTTATTTAAGCTTTTTTTTTCTCTCCCTCTTTTTCTCTCTAGGAATAAGGTATTTGTGTTAGCTTGCTGCCTTCTATTCATGCTGTCTCTTGAGCTATTGCAGAACCTTATCTCCTGGCAGCATGGGGATTGCTATCTGATTCTGGTCAACAAGTGGAAAAACATTTCTTTAGAAAGAAGGCATTGGGCCTAATTCAGTTGAGTTGATCGCAGCAGCAAATTTGTTATCAGTTGGGCAAAACCATGGGGGTCATTCCGAGTTGATCGTAGCTGTGCTAAATTTAGCACAGCTATGATCATCTTCCCTGACATGCGGGGGATGGGGGGGCGCCCAGCACAGGGCTAGTCTGCCCCGCATGTCAGTCCGGGCACCCCCGCACAAATACAAAAGCATCGCACAGCGGCGATGCTTTTGTATTTGTGGAGTAACTCCCAGCTAGAGCAGCTCCTGCGGCTGGCCGGGAGTTGATCGTCGCTGCCACTGGCCGCAGCGGCTGCGTGAGACGTCACGCAGCCACCGTGGCCCGCCCCTCCCAACGGTCCGGCCACGCCTGCGTTGCCCAAACCGCGCCCCCTAAACGGCAGCTTAACACCGCCGTCCAGCCCCCTCCCGCCCTGCAACCGCCTCTGCCTGTCAATCAGGCAGAGGTGATCGCTACTGAACAACGGCCTTCGGGCGTCCAGCATGCGCGGGCGCATGCGCACTTCCGACCTGATCGCTGCAATAAACTGCAGCGAGCGATCGGGTCGGAATGACCCCCCCCCATGTGCACTGCAGGGGGTCAGATATAACATGTGCAGAGAGAGTTAGATTTGGGTGGGGTGTGTTCAAACTGAAATCTAAATTGTAGTGTCAAAATAAAGCAGCCAGTATTTACCCTGCACAGAAACAAAATAACCAACCCAAATCTAACTCTCTCTGCACATGTTATATCTGCTGCACATGCAGTGCACATGGGTCCTCATTCCGAGTTGATCGCTCGCTAGCTATTTTTTGCAGAGCAGCGATCAGATAGTCTCCGCCTCTTGGGGAGTGTATTTTTGCTTTGCAAGTGCGCGATCGCATGTGCAGCTGAGCGGGATGAAAACGTTTTTTGCAGTTTCTAAGTAGCTCTGGACTTACTCAGCCCTTTGCAATCTCTTCAGCCTGTCCGGTCCCGGAACTGACGTCAGACACCCACACTGCAAACGCCTGGACACGCCTGCGTTTTCCCTACCACTCCCAGAAAACGGTCAGTTGACACCCATAAACGCCCTCTTTCTGTCAATATCCTTGCGATCGGTTGTGCGAATGGATTCGTCACTAGAAGCATTGCACAGCAATGATGCTGCGTGCGCATTGCGGTGCATACACATGCGGAGTAGTAACCTGATTGCTGCACTGCGAAAAACGGCAGCGAGCGATCAACTCGGAATGAGGGCCATGGTTTTGCCCAACTGCTAACAAATTTTCTGCTGCGATCAACTCTGAATTACCCCCATATGGCCTAATTCAGACCTGGTCGCAAGCAGGCGTTTTTGTCACGGCTGCGACCAGGTAGTCGCCACCTACAGGGGGAGGGGGTAATTGCTGTGCAGGGATGTAACGCCCCCTGTACCAGTGCCGCTTACACACGTAACGTCCCCTGTACCAGTGACAGTCTCACATGTAATGCCCCCTGTAGCAGTGACACACATTATGCCACACATACACACATAAATACTGTACATACATTACACACATACACAGTCACACATGCATATACACAGATACTGTATACATATACACACACACATACCTAAAGTAATCTGGCAGGCAGGAGATGTAGCAGCTCAGACGCTACCTTCCCCTGTGTAGCAGGGTGCTGCAGCCTGTTCCCGTGTAGCTCCTCCCCCTTTTGGGTCCTGTCAAAGTCAAAAAATATCGTAATGCATATGCCTTGTTCTAACCCCATGCACATGCCCGCTGCTCGTGCACTCAGTCCGCCGTGCGTGCACATATCCGCAATTTGCGTAGGATCGCTCCGGCGATCATGCGCATGATATGGGTATTTACGGCGGGGTTTGTGAGCGCGTAGCGGGTTATTAGAACATTACATATTTAACCCAAATAGTGCATTTTGTACCCATAGTTCCCTTTCACCATGTCAGCGAGTATTAATAGTTTAAACAGTTCCTGGACTAAGAGATTCGCCTTTGCATGATAGGAAGGGTCAGATAAAGGTTGGAAGGTGATGTCTAGTATCCAGCTGTAGGGTATTTTGAGGGTAACATTCCGGTGTTAGTTAGAGAAAGATTGCTTGTTCCTGCGTATAGTTATGTGCAAAAGTAGAATATGAACATTAACTGTATTTACTGTATTTTATGTATGCGGCGGGAATCCAGAGGATACCACCCACAAGAGCAGTTGGGGAAAGACATCGCCCACCTATTCAAATCCACCTATGACCTCTTCTGTAATGTAAAGACACATCCCTGTGTCCAATGGACAATGAGATTACAGTGACCATTGTATTGTGTATGAATGTTGTGTATAAAAAGACCATTGTTGCCTGGCCGGTCAGAAGACTCTGAACGCTATCTGTATGACCAGCGGAGGACCGAGCCGGGTTGCGCTTGCGAACATTCTCACGTATGTACATTCTCTGTAGCCATTATTCTGTTTAGATTTACTTGTTAGCCTGTAGTGTATAAATTGTATTGTTTTACCTTTTTTTTTGGAATCAATCCACTGTGGCCTTAGAACCCGGTGGTTTCAACTACAAATTGGTGTGGTGTCTTCACTTTCCTGCAAGGGCTTTAAAGTGTATTTATCTGTATAAGGTGTATAGGTATTGATAAGGTGTACGCACTGCGGGTACTTTATACCGTCAGTGCTACTTAAGGTTTAAGAGATAACATTGTTGCAGTACTTTGCTGCTAAGGGTTCAGAGTATAATCATATCAGTGCATTATATCATTAACAAGGTTTAAAGGTTATCAATTGTGTGTGCGCTCGCTGTGTGTTCTCTGTACACTCAGCGTGGCGTGTGTACGCCAAGTAGAGATGAGCGCCGGAAATTTTTCGGGTTTTGTGTTTTGGTTTTGGGTTCGGTTCCGCGGCCGTGTTTTGGGTTCGACCGCGTTTTGGCAAAACCTCACCGAATTTTTTTTGTCGGATTCGGGTGTGTTTTGGATTCGGGTGTTTTTTTAAAAAAACCCTAAAAAACAGCTTAAATCATAGAATTTGGGGGTAATTTTGATCCCAAAGTATTATTAACCTCAAAAAACATAATTTACACTCATTTTCAGCCTATTCTGAACACATCACACCTCACAATATTATTTTTAGTCCTAAAATTTGCACCGAGGTCGCTGTGTGAGTAAGATAAGCGACCCTAGTGGCCGACACAAACACCGGGCCCATCTAGGAGTGGCACTGCAGTGTCACGCAGGATGGCCCTTCCAAAAAACCCTCCCCAAACAGCACATGACGCAAAGAAAAAAAGAGGCGCAATGAGGTAGCTGACTGTGTGAGTAAGATTAGCGACCCTAGTGGCCGACACAAACACCGGGCCCATCTAGGAGTGGCACTGCAGTGTCACGCAGGATGTCCCTTCCAAAAAACCCTCCCCAATCAGCACATGATGCAAAGAAAAAGAAAAGAAAAAAGAGGTGCAAGATGGAATTATCCTTGGGCCCTCCCACCCACCCTTATGTTGTATAAACAAAACAGGACATGCACACTTTAACCAACCCATCATTTCAGTGACAGGGTCTGCCACACGACTGTGACTGATATGACGGGTTGGTTTGGACCCCCCCCAAAAAAGAAGCAATTAATCTCTCCTTGCACAAACTGGCTCTACAGAGGCAAGATGTCCACCTCATCTTCACCCTCCGATATATCACCGTGTACATCCCCCTCCTCACAGATTATCAATTCGTCCCCACTGGAATCCACCATCTCAGCTCCCTGTGTACTTTGTGGAGGCAATTGCTGCTGGTCAATGTCTCCGCGGAGGAATTGATTATAATTCATTTTAATGAACATCATCTTCTCCACATTTTCTGGATGTAACCTCGTACGCCGATTGCTGACAAGGTGAGCGGCGGCACTAAACACTCTTTCGGAGTACACACTTGTGGGAGGGCAACTTAGGTAGAATAAAGCCAGTTTGTGCAAGGGCCTCCAAATTGCCTCTTTTTCCTGCCAGTATAAGTACGGACTGTGTGACGTGCCTACTTGGATGCGGTCACTCATATAATCCTCCACCATTCTATCAATGTTGAGAGAATCATATGCAGTGACAGTAGACGACATGTCCGTAATCGTTGTCAGGTCCTTCAGTCCGGACCAGATGTCAGCATCAGCAGTCGCTCCAGACTGCCCTGCATCACCGCCAGCGGGTGGGCTCGGAATTCTGAGCCTTTTCCTCGCACCCCCAGTTGCGGGAGAATGTGAAGGAGGAGATGTTGACAGGTCGCGTTCCGCTTGACTTGACAATTTTGTCACCAGCAGGTCTTTCAACCCCAGCAGACCTGTGTCTGCCGGAAAGAGAGATCCAAGGTAGGCTTTAAATCTAGGATCGAGCACGGTGGCCAAAATGTAGTGCTCTGATTTCAACAGATTGACCACCCGTGAATCCTTGTTAAGCGAATTAAGGGCTGCATCCACAAGTCCCACATGCCTAGCGGAATCGCTCCGTGTTAGCTCCTTCTTCAATGCCTCCAGCTTCTTCTGCAAAAGCCTGATGAGGGGAATGACCTGACTCAGGCTGGCAGTGTCTGAACTGACTTCACGTGTGGCAAGTTCAAAGGGCATCAGAACCTTGCACAACGTTGAAATCATTCTCCACTGCACTTGAGACAGGTGCATTCCACCTACTATATCGTGCTCAATTGTATAGGCTTGAATGGCCTTTTGCTGCTCCTCCAACCTCTGAAGCATATAGAGGGTTGAATTCCACCTCGTTACCACTTCTTGCTTCAGATGATGGCAGGGCAGGTTCAGTAGTTTTTGGTGGTGCTCCAGTTTTCTGTACGTGGTGCCTGTACGCCGAAAGTGTCCCGCAATTCTTCTGGCCACCGACAGCATCTCTTGCACGCCCCTGTCGTTTTTTAAAAAATTCTGCACCACCAAATTCAAGGTATGTGCAAAACATGGGACGTGCTGGAATTGGCCCAGATTTATTGCACACACAATATTGCTGGCGTTGTCCGATGCCACAAATCCACAGGAGAGTCCAATTGGGGTAAGCCATTCCGCGATGATCTTCCTCAGTTGCCGTAAGAGGTTTTCAGCTGTGTGCGTATTCTGGAAAGCGGTGATACAAAGCGTAGCCTGCCTAGGAAAGAGTTGGCGTTTGCGAGATGCTGCTACTGGTGCCGCCGCTGCTGTTCTTGCGGCGGGAGTCCATACATCTACCCAGTGGGCTGTCACAGTCATATAGTCCTGACCCTGCCCTGCTCCACTTGTCCACATGTCCGTGGTTAAGTGGACATTGGGTACAGCTGCATTTTTTAGGACACTGGTGACTCTTTTTCTGAGGTCTGTGTACATTTTCGGTATCGCCTGCCTAGAGAAATGGAACCTAGATGGTATTTGGTACCGGGGACACAGTACCTCCAACAAGTCTCTAGTTGGCCCTGCAGTAATGATGGATACCGGAACCACGTTTCTCACCACCCAGGATGCCAAGGCCTCAGTTATCCGCTTTGCAGTAGGATGACTGCTGTGATATTTCATCTTCCTCGCAAAGGACTGTTGAACAGTCAATTGCTTACTGGAAGTAGTACAAGTGGGCTTACGACTTCCCCTCTGGGATGACCATCGACTCCCAGCGGCAACAACAGCAGCGCCAGCAGCAGTAGGCGTTACACGCAAGGATGCATCGGAGGAATCCCAGGCAGGAGAGGACTCGTCAGACTTGCCAGTGACATGGCCTGCAGGACTATTGGCATTCCTGGGGAAGGAGGAAATTGACACTGAGGGAGTTGGTGGGGTGGTTTGCGTGAGCTTGGTTACAAGAGGAAGGGATTTACTGGTCAGTGGACTGCTTCCGCTGTCACCCAAAGTTTTTGAACTTGTCACTGACTTATTATGAATGCGCTGCAGGTGACGTATAAGGGAGGATGTTCCGAGGTGGTTAACGTCCTTACCCCTACTTATTACAGCTTGACAAAGGGAACACACGGCTTGACACCTGTTGTCCGCATTTCTGGTGAAATACCTCCACACCGAAGAGCTGATTTTTTTGGTATTTTCACCTGGCATGTCAACGGCCATATTCCTCCCACGGACAACAGGTGTCTCCCCGGGTGCCTGACTTAAACAAACCACCTCACCATCAGAATCCTCCTGGTCAATTTCCTCCCCAGCGCCAGCAACACCCATATCCTCCTCATCCTGGTGTACTTCAACACTGACATCTTCAATCTGACTATCAGGAACTGGACTGCGGGTGCTCCTTCCAGCACTTGCAGGGGGCATGCAAATAGTGGAAGGCGCATGCTCTTCACGTCCAGTGTTGGGAAGGTCAGGCATCGCAAACGACACAATTGGACTCTCCTTGTGGATTTGGGATTTCAAAGAACGCACAGTTCTTTGCGGTGCTTTTGCCAGCTTGAGTCTTTTCAGTTTTCTAGCGAGAGGCTGAGTGCTTCCATCCTCATGTGAAGCTGAACCACTAGCCATGAACATAGGCCAGGGCCTCAGCCGTTCCTTGCCACTCCGTGTGGTAAATGGCATATTGGCAAGTTTACGCTTCTCCTCCGACAATTTTATTTTATGTTTTGGAGTCCTTTTTTTTCTGATATTTGGTGTTTTGGATTTGACATGCTCTGTACTATGACATTGGGCATCGGCCTTGGCAGACGACGTTGCTGGCATTTCATCGTCTCGGCCATGACTAGTGGCAGCAGCTTCAGCACGAGGTGGAAGTGGATCTTGATCTTTCCCTAATTTTGGAACCTCAACTTTTTTGTTCTCCATATTTTATAGGCAGAACTAAAAGGCACCTCAGGTAAACAATGGAGATGGATGGATTGGATACTAGTATACAATTATGGACGGACTGCCACGGTTAGGTGGTATAAAAAAACCACGGTTAGGTGGTATATATTATAATAATAATACAATTATGGATGGACGGACTGCCTGCCGACTGCCGACACAGAGGTAGCCACAGCCGTGAACTACCGCACTGTACACTGGTTGATAAAGAGATAGTAGTATACTCGTAACAACTAGTATGACACTATGACGACGGTATAAAGAATGAAAAAAAAACCACGGTTAGGTGGTATATATTATAATAATAATACAATTATGGATGGACGGACTGCCTGCCGACTGCCGACACAGAGGTAGCCACAGCCGTGAACTACCGCACTGTACACTGGTTGATAAAGAGATAGTAGTATACTCGTAACAACTAGTATGACACTATGACGACGGTATAAAGAATGAAAAAAAAACCACGGTTAGGTGGTATATATTATAATAATAATACAATTATGGATGGACGGACTGCCTGCCGACTGCCGACACAGAGGTAGCCACAGCCGTGAACTACCGCACTGTACACTGGTTGATAAAGAGATAGTAGTATACTCGTAACAACTAGTATGACACTATGACGACGGTATAAAGAATGAAAAAAAAACCACGGTTAGGTGGTATATATTATAATAATAATACAATTATGGATGGACGGACTGCCTGCCGACTGCCGACACAGAGGTAGCCACAGCCGTGAACTACCGCACTGTACACTGGTTGATAAAGAGATAGTAGTATACTCGTAACAACTAGTATGACACTATGACGACGGTATAAAGAATGAAAAAAAAACCACGGTTAGGTGGTATATATTATAATAATAATACAATTATGGATGGACGGACTGCCTGCCGACTGCCGACACAGAGGTAGCCACAGCCGTGAACTACCGCACTGTACACTGGTTGATAAAGAGATAGTAGTATACTCGTAACAACTAGTATGACACTATGACGACGGTATAAAGAATGAAAAAAAAACCACGGTTAGGTGGTATATATTATAATAATAATACAATTATGGATGGACGGACTGCCTGCCGACTGCCGACACAGAGGTAGCCACAGCCGTGAACTACCGCACTGTACACTGGTTGATAAAGAGATAGTAGTATACTCGTAACAACTAGTATGACACTATGACGACGGTATAAAGAATGAAAAAAAAACCACGGTTAGGTGGTATATATTATAATAATAATACAATTATGGATGGACGGACTGCCTGCCGACTGCCGACACAGAGGTAGCCACAGCCGTGAACTACCGCACTGTACACTGGTTGATAAAGAGATAGTAGTATACTCGTAACAACTAGTATGACACTATGACGGTATAAAGAATGAAAAAAAAACCACGGTTAGGTGGTATATATTATAATAATAATACAATTATGGATGGACGGACTGCCTGCCGACTGCCGACACAGAGGTAGCCACAGCCGTGAACTACCGCACTGTACACTGGTTGATAAAGAGATAGTAGTATACTCGTAACAACTAGTATGACACTATGACGACGGTATAAAGAATGAAAAAAAAACCACGGTTAGGTGGTATATATTATAATAATAATACAATTATGGATGGACGGACTGCCTGCCGACTGCCGACACAGAGGTAGCCACAGCCGTGAACTACCGCACTGTACACTGGTTGATAAAGAGATAGTAGTATACTCGTAACAACTAGTATGACACTATGACGACGGTATAAAGAATGAAAAAAAAACCACGGTTAGGTGGTATATATTATAATAATAATACAATTATGGATGGACGGACTGCCTGCCGACTGCCGACACAGAGGTAGCCACAGCCGTGAACTACCGCACTGTACACTGGTTGATAAAGAGATAGTAGTATACTCGTAACAACTAGTATGACACTATGACGACGGTATAAAGAATGAAAAAAAAACCACGGTTAGGTGGTATATATTATAATAATAATACAATTATGGATGGACGGACTGCCTGCCGACTGCCGACACAGAGGTAGCCACAGCCGTGAACTACCGCACTGTACACTGGTTGATAAAGAGATAGTAGTATACTCGTAACAACTAGTATGACACTATGACGGTATAAAGAATGAAAAAAAAACCACGGTTAGGTGGTATATATTATAATAATAATACAATTATGGATGGACGGACTGCCTGCCGACTGCCGACACAGAGGTAGCCACAGCCGTGAACTACCGCACTGTACACTGGTTGATAAAGAGATAGTAGTATACTCGTAACAATTAGGATGACACTATGACGGTATAAAGAATGAAAAAAAAACCACGGTTAGGTGGTAGGTATATAATAATAAATAATACAATTCTGGTCGGACGGACTGCCTGCCGTGTGCCGACACAGAGGTAGCCACAGCCGTGAACTACCGCACTGTACACTGGTTGATAAAGAGATAGTAGTATACTCGTAACAATTAGGATGACACTATGACGGTATAAAGAATGAAAAAAAAACCACGGTTAGGTGGTAGGTATATAATAATAAATAATACAATTCTGGTCGGACGGACTGCCTGCCGTGTGCCGACACAGAGGTAGCCACAGCCGTGAACTACCGCACTGTACACTGGTTGATAAAGAGATAGTAGTATACTCGTAACAATTAGGATGACACTATGACGGTATAAAGAATGAAAAAAAAACCACGGTTAGGTGGTAGGTATATAATAATAAATAATACAATTCTGGTCGGACGGACTGCCTGCCGTGTGCCGACACAGAGGTAGCCACAGCCGTGAACTACCGCACTGTACACTGGTTGATAAAGAGATAGTAGTATACTCGTAACAATTAGGATGACACTATGACGGTATAAAGAATGAAAAAAAAACCACGGTTAGGTGGTAGGTATATAATAATAAATAATACAATTCTGGTCGGACGGACTGCCTGCCGTGTGCCGACACAGAGGTAGCCACAGCCGTGAACTACCGCACTGTACACTGGTTGATAAAGAGATAGTAGTATACTCGTAACAATTAGGATGACACTATGACGGTATAAAGAATGAAAAAAAAACCACGGTTAGGTGGTAGGTATATAATAATAAATAATACAATTCTGGTCGGACGGACTGCCTGCCGTGTGCCGACACAGAGGTAGCCACAGCCGTGAACTACCGCACTGTACTGTGTCTGCTGCTAATATAGACTGGTTGATATTTAAAGAGATATTAGTAGTATACAACAATACTATACTGGTGGTCAGGCACTGGTCACCACTCCTGCAGCAAAAGTGTGCACTGTTAATTAATATAATTGTACTCCTGGCTCCTGCTAACAACCTGCAGTGCTCCCCAGTCTCCCCCACAATTAATTATAAGCTTTTAATTTATACATTGATGACTGTGCAGCACACTGGGCTGAGCTGAGTGCACACAGACTGAGTCACACTGTGTGACTGACTGTGCTGTGTATCGTTTTTTTTTTCAGGCAGAGAACGGATATAGCAGAGAGAAGTGAACGGATATATTATATTAAATAAAAGTTAACTAGCTGCTGCACTGGTCACTGACTGTGGTAAACTAACTCTGTCTGCGACTCTGCACAATCTCTCTCTATCTAATCTATCTATCTCTATTCTAATGGAGAGGACGCCAGACACGTCCTCTCCCTATCAATCTCAATGCACGAGTGAAAATGGCGGCGACGCGCGGCTCCTTATATAGAATCCGAGTCTCGCGATAGAATCCGAGCCTCGCGAGAATCCGACAGCGTCATGATGACGTTCGGGCGCGCTCGGGTTAACCGAGCAAGGCGGGAAGATCCGAGTCGCTCGGACCCGTGGAAAAAAAAGTGAAGTTCGTGCGGGTTCGGATTCAAAGAAACCGAACCCGCTCATCTCTAACGCCAAGTGCGTACCACGTGCAGGACTCTGTACGCAAATAGTGTACAAAGTACGTAGCACGTGCATTCAGTCTAGCGGCCATAGCGGCTCCACGGTGAAAGTATATTTAGAGGTATAGCTTTGCGGTCTAAGGTAATATCGACATTATCAGTCCCTTACAGCCACTGCACTGTCACAGGAGTAGGGAGGTGAGAGTAGGCTTCATGCTGCCGGCCCTACAGTACTTTACAAGCAGCAGCTGTACCTCTGAATCTCCGGCTGCCTGGTGACCATGTAGCTCTGCCCCGTGAAGCTCTGCCCCCTTTTCTGATGAACACAATCAAATGGGGAAGGACTGGAAGCTTGCCTTGAAGCTGCCGGCACCAGTGCCTGTCACACAGTGTGACAGGGGCAGCAGCCGGGGGACAGGCGCAGTGGCAGCACAGGGATGCAGAACAGGGAGAGCGCCTCTCCAGCCAGGTGCCTCCCTGCTTTGCATCCCTTTGCTGAGCGGGTAGCTCCGGTCCTGCCGTTATGTTTGGTACTATAATGCTATATGTGCATTTACAGAACATCATGTGTAATGATCCTTGGGACTGGAGTAGTGTCCCTGAAAAGACATTTACCCGTTGGATATTATGCATGTATATCTAAAATTAAATATAGATCCACAAAAGAGAACCTGTTCATCTGTTCCTATAACACTTACGAAGACTTCTGTGAAATTACCAGAGAAAAGTCAATGGAATATCCATATATTACTCTGTTTTCAGGAGATGATTGTAAAGATTGATTATTGATTGCCATTGATGAACTACAGATGTCAGTTAGCAATTAATGAGGTGCTTGTTGACATGTGACAAATCAAATTATTAACCTGTCCCAGCAGAGACGATGTATTGTCAGCCAAAGTGACAAACGTCTCTAAGTAATCAAGCGTTACTATTGAATGCGACTTCTCTCTTTAATGTAGAATGAATATTAAAATGTCCACTACAGCTGTATTTATTGTTAAGGTCAATTCTAGAAAAGCCTCCTCTGGAAGGATGGGAACCATGTATCTTGTGTATGCCAAACAGATAGTAGCAGCATTCAGCTTCTGGAAAGGTAGAAAGGAATAGGAGAGAATGGATACGGACAATTTTATGTTCCCTTTCCTTTTCTAATATATTCTTAAAAACATGGATAGAAAGTATACTGCTTAGGGAAATAAAGTGTAAGTTAAGCAATGTACAGTACATCACACATATAGCATATAATATTACCTACCGTACCACGTCATTTTTGTCCATCTCCCGATTTTGCAATGCTGTTAGTCGTAACATCGCACAGGTGGGTGTGGCAATCATGATGCTATTCGCTGTAGAGATGAGCGGGTTCGGTTCCTCGGGATCCGAACCCCCCCGAACTTCACCCATTTTACACGGTTCTGAGGCAGCCTCGGATCTTCCCGCCTTGCTCAGTTAACCAGAACGCGCCCGAACGTCATCATCCCGCTGTCGGATTCTCGCAAGATTCGTATTCTATATAAGGAGCCACGCGTCGCCGCCATTTTCACTCATGCATTGGGGTGTAGTATGGCTGACCGGCGGTCAGCTTGCCGACGCCGGGATCCCGGCAGCATACCGACGCCGGGATCCCGGCGGGGAGGGGCGAGTGCAGCAAGCCCTTTGCGGGCTCGCTGTGCTCGCCACGGGTTCTATTCCCACTCTATGGGTGTCGTGGACACCCATGAGTGGAAATAGTCCCTGTTGGTCGGCATGCCGACCATCGGACAGTGACCCGTCGGGCTGGTGGAGGAGGTCATGTGACTGTCGGTCAGCTGACCGGCGGTCACATGAATACCACCCATGCATTGGAGATTGAACGGAGAGGACGTGGCAGCGTTCTCTCCCTGAAAAGCTCCGTAATCTGTGCTCAGTGTGCTGCAAATATCTGTGCTCAGTGTGCTGCAAATAATCTGTGCTCAGTGTGCTGAAAATATCTACGTTCTCTGCCTGAAAACGCTCCATATCTGTGCTCAGTGTGCTGCAAATATCTGATCAGTGTGCTGCATTGTGGGGACTGGGGACCACCAGTATAAGTATATACATGATGTGGCCATTCACTGGTACCTGGTGACAGAACGTATACTGGATTCCCTCACAATGTAACTTTATATCTGTCACCTATATACATGATGTGGCCATTCACTGGTACCTGGTGACAGAACGTATACTGGATTCCCCCACAATGTAACATTATATCTGTCACCTATATACATGATGTGGTAACTCACTGGTACCTGGTGACAGAACGTATACTGGATTCCCTCACAATGTAACTTTATATCTGTCATCTATATACATGATGTGGTCATTCACTGGTACCTGGTGACAGAACGTATACTGGATTCTCCCACAATGTAACTTTATATCTGTCACCTAGTTTATAAATGATGTGGTCATTCACTGGTACCTGGTGACAGAACGTATACTGGATTCCCCCACAATGCAACATTATATCTGTCACCTATATACCATACTTGCCTACCTGTCCCTCTCCATGAGGGAGAAAATGCTCTGTTCCTGGACTTTCCTGGTAATGTATGATTGCCAACACCTGTGGTGAAACACCTTTCTTATCAATGAACTAGCTCACCACAGGTGATGGCAATCATACATTACCAGGAAAGGCCAGGAACAGAGCATTTTCTCCCTCATGGAGGGGGTCAGGTAGGCAAGTATGCTATATACATGATGTGGTCATTCACTGGTACCTGGTGACATAACGTATACTGGATTCCCCCACAATGTAACATTATATCTGCCACCTATATACATGATGTGGTCATTCACTGGTACCTGGTGACAGAACGTATACTGGATTCCCCCACAATGTAACTTTATATCTGTCACCTATATATATATATATATACATGATGTGGTCATTCACTGGTACCTGGTGACAGAACGTATACTGGATTCCCTCACAATGTAACTTTATATCTGTCATCTATATACATGATGTGGTTATTCACTGGTACCTGGTGACAGAACGTATACTGGATTCCCCCACAATGTAACGTTATATCTGTCACCTATATGCATGATGTGGTCATTCACTGGTACCTGGTGACAGAACGTATACTGGATTCCCCCACAATGTAACATTATATCTGTCACCTATATACATGATGTGGTAACTCACTGGTACCTGGTGACAGAACGTATACTGGATTCCCTCACAATGTAACTTTATATCTGTCATCTATATACATGATGTGGCCATTCACTGGTACCTGGTGACAGAACGTATACTGGATTCCCCCACAATGTAACGTTATATCTGTCACCTATATACATGATGTGGTCATTCACTGGTACCTGGTGACAGAACGTATACTGGATTCCTCCACAATGTAACTTTATATCTGTCACCTATATACATGATGTGGTCATTCACTGGTACCTGGTGACAGAACGTATACTGGATTCTCCCACAATGTAACTTTATATCTGTCACCTAGTTTATACATGATGTGGTCATTCACTGGTACCTGGTGACAGAACGTATACTGGATTCCACCACAATGCAACATTATATCTGTCACCTATATACCATACTTGCCTACCTGTCCCTCTCCATGAGGGAGAAAATGCTCTGTTCCTGGACTTTCCTGGTAATGTATGATTGCCAACACCTGTGGTGAAACACCTTTCTTATCAATGAACTAGCTCACCACAGGTGATGGCAATCATACATTACCAGGAAAGGCCAGGAACAGAGCATTTTCTCCCTCATGGAGGGGGTCAGGTAGGCAAGTATGCTATATACATGATGTGGTCATTCACTGGTACCTGGTGACATAACGTATACTGGATTCCCCCACAATGTAACTTTATATCTGTCACCTATATACATGATGTGGTCATTCACTGGTACCTGGTGACATAACGTATACTGGATTCCCCCCACAATGTAACTTTATATCTGTCACCTATATACATGATGTGGTCATTCACTGGTACCTGGTGACATAACGTATACTGGATTCCCCCACAATGTAACATTATATCTGCCACCTATATACATGATGTGGTCATTCACTGGTACTTGGTGACAGAACGTATACTGGATTCCCCCACAATGTAACTTTATATCTGTCACCTATATATATATATATACATGATGTGGTCATTCACTGGTACCTGGTGACAGAACGTATACTGGATTCCCTCACAATGTAACTTTATATCTGTCACCTATATACATGATGTGGTTATTCACTGGTACCTGGTGACAGAACGTATACTGGATTCCCCCACAATGTAACTTTATATCTGTCATCTATATACATGATGTGGTTAATCACTGGTACCTGGTGACAGAACGTATACTGGATTCCCCCACAATGTAACTTTATATCTGTCATCTATATAATTAATAATTAGTAGTACAGAACAGTAGGCCATTGCTGTATCTTGCAGCTCTGTGTCACTGCAAGTATCCAATCCATATCTGTGCGGCATTTTTGTGAGCAGTATATATAGTATTACAGTGCAGCATTTTGGTGACTAATAGTATATAGTTGTACAGTAGGCCATTGCTGTATCTTGCAGCTCTGTGTCACTGTAAGTATCCATTCCATATCTGTGCGGCATTTTTGTGAGCAGTATATATATATATATAGTATTACAGTGCAGCATTTTGGTGACTAACAGTATATAGTTGTACAGTAGGCCATTGCTGTATCAATCTTGCAGCTCTGTGTCACTGCAAGTATCCATTCCATATCTGTGCGGTATTTTTGTGAGCAGTATATATAGTATTACAGACAGTGCAGCATTTTGGTGACTAACAGTATATACAGTAGTTGTACAGTAGGCCATTGCTGTATCTTGCAGCTCTGTGTCACTGCAAGTATCCATCCATTCCATTTTCTTCCAGTGATTTGGACCAATAATACCATTGATTAGAACAAATAATTCCAGTGATTTTGTCATTTTATTCCAGTGATTTGGACCAATAATACCATTGATTAGAACAAATAATTCCAGTGATTTTGTCATTTTCTTCCAGTGATTTGGACCAATAATACCATTGATTAGAACGAATAGTTCCAGTGATTTTGTCATTTTCTTCCAATGATTTGGACCAATAATACCATTGATTAGAACGAATAATTCCAGTGATTTTGTCATTTTCTTCCATTGATTTGGACCAATAATACCATTGATTAGAACGAATAATTCCAGTGATTTTGTCATTTTCTTCCAGTGATTTGGACCAATAATACCATGATTAGAACAAATAATTCCAGTGATATTGAGGTGTTTTTGTCGCTTAGCTTAGCCGTCCAGCGACCACAGTGCACCTCTTTTTCTCTTTTCTTTGCATCATGTGCTGTTTGGGGGCCAATTTTTTGACGTGCCATCCTGTCTGACACTGCAGTGCCACTCCTAGATGGGCCAGGTGTTTGTGCCGCCCTCTTGGGTCGCTTTTCTTAGTCATCCAGCGACCTCGGTGCAAATTTTAGGACTAAAAATAGTATTGTGAGGTATTCAGAATAGACTGGAAATGAGTGGAAATTGAGGTTATTGAGGTTAATAATACTATAGGATCAAAATTACCCCAAATTCTATGATTTAAGCTGTTTTAGAGGGGTTTTTGAAAAAAAAACACCCGAATCCGACAAAAAATTTTCAGGGAGGTTTTGCCAAAACACGCCCGAATCCAAAACACGGCCGCGGAACCGAATCCAAAACCAAAACACAAAACCCAAAAAATGTCTGGTGCACATCTCTAATTCGCTGTGAATCGTGTTATCTCGCCCAATATCAAACCCACTTTACTATGAATATGAAGTATGTAGTATGTCAGGTATACAAACACTTTTTATTTTCTCATTCACTAATATTACAAGTATGAATCATACAAAATAAATTACAATAATTTTTATGCTATATATGTAAATAGATGTGATAATAATAGCTATGAAGCACACTGACATGTGGGGGGACACCAAGCACAGGGCTAGCCCGCCCCGCATGTCAGTCCCTGCCCTGTCGTAGAAGTACAAAAGCATCACACAGCAGCGATGCTTTTGTACTTCAGGAGTAGCTCCCAGCCAGCGCAGCTCCTGCGTGCTGGCCAGGAGCTATTGGTCGCTGCCCGTGTTGCAGCGGCTGCGTGTGACATCACGCAGCTGCCGCGGCACGGTCTGGCCACGCCTGCATTGGCCGGACTGCGCCCCTTAAACGGCAGCTTAATGCCACTGCGGCGCCGGCACATGCGCAGTTCAGGCATGATCACTGCTGTGCGAACATGCACAGCACCAATCAGGTCTGAATCAGCCCCATAGACCTGCAAGATTCAATAAATAGCGGCAATATGAATTATGTATTGCCCGCATGTATCATTAAGCACACGCAGGGACAGCCCCTGTAATGTGTTATAAGTGAAGTGAGCGCTGATAAGGTCACATCACTTCTTCTTCAGGAAGTAAAAGAGAGGACAGGACCCGCGTGCAGCATCAGTTGCGGGCCCCCTACTCTCTGGCAGGGAGTAGACTCTGGCATTATGCCAGAGTTGACTGCACATGTGCAGGTCTTCGGGCACATGGCACCCTCCAATGATAAGGCGGTAAACTGACACTGGATTTGCCTTAAAAAAAAAAAATTCACCACTTTAAAAGTTTAAATACAACAGGAAAAATCGCAAAAGATTTGCGATTTTGAAAAATCCTTGTTCATTACATTTCCTGTAGAGTGTTGAAAGAACATGCAGTAGTTAGAGCCTTGGCTTGTTAGAACTACATTGCAATATTCTGCATTTCATCTAACTACACAATAAGTACTGTAAGAGGGTTCTGAAGGTTGTGTCTAGGCTACCTTCATGATCAGTACCTGGAAGTGACATAACCAGAGGGCAGGAGAGAACTTCTGCCCTTAACGCACCTAAATGTTTTCTCCGTTCTCCGTTCGTTTGAGGTTTTTTTATTCTCTATGCACCATTGGACCCTCGCGGGCTCGCTTCACTTGCCACGCTTCGGGCTCGGTGTCTCGCTCTGCTCTGCTCGCCACAGGTTACTATTCCAAATAGTTGTGATTGTGACATGTACCCAGGGGGTTATGGGAAAGGTCCTCTCCACGAAGGGAAACTAGACGCTACCGGGTTCTGAACTGGGTATTATTAGTGTTGAGTCAGTGCAGCTGCAAGGATTCTAGGGGCACTGGACAAAAGTTTTAGTTTGCCACTCCTGCTCCCACCAAATCACTGTTTCCAGTACTCTTTATCTAAATGTTACATTTCTTGTAAACTATTTATGTGCCATTGTATGGGGCCTATTTATTACAAATGATGAAGGAGACAAGCAAACATATCATTTCTTATCAATGCATAAGCAATGGGTTTGTTTTTTTATAGCTGTATACCAGTGAGCTTGTGCCGATAAGTGGCTGTCCTGGCAAAGAGTTTAACAATGAAGGGAAGCTAATTTAACAAAACTGCAACTGGCTAGAATCATACTTGCCTACTCTCCCAGTTTCTGCGGGAGGCACCTGATTTTTTGGGTATTCCCCCGTATCCCCAGAAGAGTAGGCACCCCTCTCACATTCTGCCCCAGTGGTGCACGCAGGGGGGGGTTCCGAGTACCCAGAAACCCCCCCTGATGAGCCAAGATTTGTATTTTTGAGACGGAGACAGCAGTGTCTCCGTCTCAGTAAAAGCCACAATCGTGTACGCGACCATAACAGCGGAGCTGCTGCAGCAGAGAGCTATGTAGCTCTCTGTATAGAGAGAGTCCCATAGCAGCCCCCTCCGTCCACACACTGCCACCAGTCAGCTTCCGCCTCCCAGCCCCTGATGGACGGTACAGTACAGTATATTAAAATATGTAGTGTATACAGCATGTGAAGTTTGTGTGAATGTATGTACAGTATGTGTGTTTCTGTGTGTGCTTGTGTATGTATGTTTGCAAGTATATATGTGTATCTGTATGAATGAATGTGTGTGCTATATAAATATATACATATGCACACACACACACACACACACACACACACACACACACACGTGTGTATATATATATATATATATATAATTATGCAGACAAATGCCACCTTGCTGTTAGCATCAACCTCGGTGCCCAACAGAGTAATAATACAAGCGGCTGATTTTGGGGGCACTCATAGGAATTTTCTCAAATAAGAAGATACTGAGACAGTATAGTCAACGTTTCAATTTAGTTGATAAATTTTCGGCAGGACAATAGTATAAAAATAAGTGCTCACCTTATAAAGCTTCACCCCGTGTGAAATCCGTGCCGCCGCATATCGCGCTGGTCTTGTCCGACGTCAGTAGAGTGCACCCTTCCCAGGCCTCCTGACATCCCAGTGTAAACAAACCCATCACCATCGGACACTGCAGTAAAACGTAGTAACAATGAAAGATACTGCTACAACAATGTAAATAATGTACTAGCCAATACTGTAGCATATGTATTTCTTAAAGATGTATAACACAAAGACACATAATATCTATCTCTGGAAATCAGCCATAGCAGTATAGCAAAACCTAAATAAAGCAATTAAAGCTAAGTTGGTCATTGAGTCCGAAAGTTTTAACCGTATTAAGTTCGTATATCCAACGTGTTTCACGCTGTAACAGTATTTTTGCTCAATCTCCTCCCCTAGGACTTTCCGGGACATAGTCAATCATTTTATAACGAAGAGTCGAGAGGTTGTGCTTACATTCCTTAAAATGTTTTGCGACAGGCTGGTCGATTTGCTTTCCTTCTAATGCCTGGTGAATTGCACTTCTGTGCTGCACCATGCGTTCATGCAAAGTGCAAATAGTCTTTCCGATATATAGCAAGCCGCAAGGGCAGCATATGAAGTAAATGATATAGCGACTAGTGCAGATCAAAATATGGCGGATCTTAAATTTCTTTCCTGTCCTCGGATGTGTGAACGTGTCCCCCGTTTCTAAGAAGCTACAAGTAGTGCATCCAAGGCAGCGGTAGTTACCAGGTTACTTGGATAAAAAGTGTTGTGATTTGCTGTTATTGACTGCAGTCAAATTGGTGATATCCGTGTGTACCACCCAATCTTGAATATTTTTTGATCTTCTATAACAAGGTAACAATTTGGCATTTTGCAGAAGGGGAAGATTTTTATCGCTCGTGATGATAGGCCAGTGTCTTTTTGCCACTCTCATAATTTCTGTACTAGATGTCGAAAATTCGTTGATCCAAGTTATCCTTTCCTCAGGAGTATCATTAACTTGTTTTTTTATTAATAACTCTGATCTCGGTACAGTCATGGCTCTATTCCTGGCTTTCTGTAAGCTGTCTGATGTATATCCTTTCTGTAAGAATCTTTTTATCATTAAATTTAGTTGTTCACACTCATCGTCAATGTTATCACAAATTCTCCTTACTCTCAAATATTGAGAATAAGGCAAACCGTCCTTAAGCGCTCTTGGGTGATGACTTGAAGCATTGAGAAGGGAATTACAGTCAGTTGGTTTATTAAACACTGTGGTGTTAAATTTACCTTCATTCAATTTGACACATACATCTAGGAAATGAATACTCTCATTACTAACCTAAAAAGTAAATTTGATATTAGGATCCATTGAGTTGATCTCCGTCATCATATTAATAAACTCCATTTTCTCACCATGCCATAACAAAGAAATATCATCTATATACCTACAGAACAATTGTATTTTTGCAGACAGTTGCGGATTATGAAAAAATAGATTTCTCAACCGAGAACATGAACGCATTTGCGTAAGCTGGGGCCCCAGCTTACGCAAATGCGTCCATGTTCTCAGTTGAGAAAGATCTGACTAGATCCTGCGTTTACCTCTGTGCCCGCTTCATAGGGAAGTGGGCAGAATGTGAAGAATACTACAGTAATCCGAGAAGGCCGAATGACTCGTTTCTATGGCAATAACGCTGCTCGGCCCCGCTCTCTATGCAAATATCTGCCAAGCGTTGCAATTTTCCTGTGATACAATTAGCATAGCCCTGCCCCTTCTCCACCCACCTTCTTCTCCTCTGCGGGCATCTCCCGGAGAGGAGATCTTCAATGTCGGTAAGTATGCTAGAATTGCATGCTGGGGGCCACCCAGCACAGGACAAGGCCGCCCAGCATTCTAATGGCCACCAGTGATTTAATTGCAATTCAATTGTAATCGCATTGCTGACCTTTTAAAACAAGGGTCACCCCCTGCCTGCGCAGCCCAGCTGCGAAAGCAGGCGCACCGCCACTATGTTTTGCTTTACATCGGCTGCATGTGACCTCATGCAGCCACGCTGTCAATCAGGCAGAGGAGTTTGCATCACTGTGATGTGAACGCATTTCCCAGCCCGCGCACTGACAGACTGGGTCCTGCGCATGCCTAGTGACAAGAAAAGATGGGAAATGCATTTGAATAAGGCCCAATGTCCGCCATCACATCACTACAATTTCTGACACTGCACATGGGCTTCCATAATGTCACTCATACAGAGCGCTATTTTCTGAAAATGGCTGTTGCAGTATACGTAGGCTGGAGATTCCTTCCCTGGGAGAATGCTTCCTTAGGGACAAATCAGCTAACCCACCTTCAGGTGACATTAAGCAACGGGTCCAAGCTCTGAAAAGCAACATTTTCAGGAGCGTGATAAACAGAGCCAGACTGCAGCCTCCATTAAGAATAAAGGTAAGCATGCAGCACAATAACATTCTATATAAAATAATAATACTGATTACAATAAGTAATGGATGAGTATATAAAGAAAAGTATTACCCATTTAAAGATTCCCCATTTACCCATTTCCAGTATATCCCCCATTAAGTGCATTCCCTATTTGCCATTTATGGGGATTCTACTGTATGTGTTTTGTACAGAAAATGCTGTAACTTTATGGTGCGTGTGCTGAGCTGTGAAGGAATTATGACCAAATAAAAATAAAGGTAGACATCATTTGATGTTGGTGATTTTCCTTGTTGAATTCCACCTTTAAGACATTCAAGCTGTTAAGCCGATGATCATTTATTGTACAATGATTCCAATCCTTCTGCACCTGTGTTAATTAAGTTCTCTCTCCTCAGATGGAACAGGAGACCAGTAAACCAAATGTTTCTTATTAAATATTGATCAGTCCACGTAGAGGAGAAAACACAGGAATTTATTACCATACATAAAAAAATCCAATCTGGTTCCAGTGACGGATGGAAAATGACTATCTATTAATCAAACTTTAAATGGCATTAGGAGTATGTTGGATGCACAGTAACTGGTAATTCTAAATTTCACATCGTGCGGGCATTTATCTTTAGTGAAGTGCTAGCAGAGCAAGGCATACAGTAAATGAGATGAATAAAATTTGGTCCTATTATGGCTGCCCCATAATAATTGCTTTTAAAGAAAGGATATTGAAAAAGATATTCTGCAGAGGAATAAAAGTTTATTCCTCTACATTTATTTAATGCAATATTTCATAATTTGCACATATCTGAATTTATGCCAAGGTTCTAGACTCTACGATCTAAATAACAGCATAGAGCAGGGGTGGGGAACCTCCGGCCCGCGGGCCGTATAAGGCCCACAAAGCCATTTGTTCCAGCCCACCCGCTTGTGTGTCAGCGAGACACGCCACCCCTCAGTCCGGTGGCGGCGTGTCTCAGATGTTAGGGCAGGGAGGAGAGCGCGGCTATATGTCCGGCGGCAGCAGCGAGTAGGATCTCAACCCAGCCGCCAGTTCGTGAGCCAATCAGAGCTCGCGGACCGGCAGCCAATCAGGAGCCGCTGCTGCTGGTCCGCGAGCTCTGATTGTCTCGCGAACCGGCGGATGGTTTGAGATCCTACACGCCACCGCGGCCCGACATAGCCGCGCTGTCCTCCCTGAACTGATAGCTGAGACACACTGCCGCCGGACAGAGCAGCAGCAGCGGTGAGCAGCACAGTGGGGTGGAGGGGCATGTGTGGGGGCATTTGTGTATCTGGCACTCTGGGGGCATTTGTGTATCTGGCACTGTGGGGGCAATTGTGTATCTGGCACTGTGGGGGCATTTGTGTATCTGGCACTGCACTGGCATATGTGTATCTGGCACTGCACTATTGGGGGCATATGTGTATCATGTCCCATTTTAATTGCCACTCCCATTTTTTGGTGCACGAGCACCTTCACCGCGTGCACTCAGTACATCTAAGGGGCATAACTACTGGGGACATAACTACTGGGGGGCAGGGTAATTTTTAAGTTGATAATTTCTGTATGGCCCCCGAAGGATTTTATAAATATCCAAATGGCCCTTGGTAGAAAAAGGGTTCCCCACCCCTGGCGTAGAGTTATTATAAATTAGAAAAAGAGCTTGATAATAAGGTGTTAATATTTAAAAGGACTTTAAAATGATAAAAGCTATATTAGTTTAATATACAGTATACTCAAATACTGTATAATACAAAGAGCATCCCAGTAACCACTATACAGCAGTGGCGTACGGTAAGGTCAGTGGCTGGTGAGGCACTACAGCCATAATGTCCGCCGAATCCTGCTGCCGATGACCCCTACCACCGCCGAGCCAATGCCCGCTACTGCCCCTGAGCTGATGCCCACTGCCACCGCCAATGGCTTACAAACCTCGCCCACCATCAACTGACCCTTCCCTCCGCCACTAATTTGCATCTCAGTCCGATGCCGCCAATGCCCGCTGCCTGCCTGCTCATCATACTTGTGATATATTGTACATTTTTATAGAAAAAAATAATAATTAGTGTTTGGGACTGGGAAGGGAGTGGGAGGAAGATATGAATACAATTTTGCTGTCCAGGGCTTACATTAACTTAATGGAAAAAGGTCTGAATTGGTTAAAAAATTAAAAAAAAAAAAAAAGCATGAGGTATAACCAGCCTCGGGCTCTTTGAGCCGGTCCTGGTTGTTTAAATACTGGGGGAAAAATTGGACAGGGGTCCCCGTATTTATACAACCAGCCCCGGGCTCTTAGTCCACTCCTGGTTCCAAAAATACGGCGGAAAAAAAATGTTGGGGTCGCCCGTATTTTTAAAACCAGCACCGGCTCCATTAGCCAGGGAGACACATTTATGTAGGTCCCTGCGGCTGTGGCATTAACCTCCCAACTAGTTACCCCTGGTCGGGGTTCCCTGGAGGAGTGGGGACCCCTTAAATCAAGGGGTCCCCCTCTCCAGGCACCCAAGGGCCAGGGGTGAAGCCCGAGGCTGTACCCAGCACTCCTGGGTGGTGGGTGCCAGGCTGATAGCCATAAGTGTGTAAAACAAATGAATATTGTTTTTTTGTTGTGGAACTACAAGGCCCAGCAAGCCTCCCCCGCTTGCTGGTACTTGGAGAACCTCAAGTACCAGCATGCGGGGAAATAACAGACCCACTGGTACCTGTAGTTCTAAAACAACAAAAAATACCCAAATAAAAACACAACACACACACCTTGAAAGTAAAAATTTATTAAAACACACTTACACACTCACACATACTTACCTATATCCCACGCCGGTCACGTCCACTTGTCCAGTTGAATCCAATATGGGTACCTGTAAAAATGAAAATACTTACAAACATCGTTCTTGAAGCAATACACAGGAGGGGGAGAAAGGAGGCAACATACAGGAAGGGAAAAAGGAGAGAGAGTGAGAGAGTGAGAGAGAGAGAGAGAGAGAGAGAGAGAGAGAGAGAGACACTAACCTGGTAATATATGCTGCTGCTGAGGACGGATCCGGCGGAGGAGGAATGAGAGGGGAGAGTGCTGCTGGCTAGGAACGGGAGGACGGAGGGGAGAGCCGCACTCACTCTTGGCCACCGCTGCTGTACCCGGCCTCCCGGATACTTGCAAAGCCAGTCACCGCCTGGACCCCCAGCCACTTTCCCGTCCAGCGCCGCGTGTGGGTGATTGGACAGCGGATCCAGCACTGGATCCGCTGTCCAATCACAGGTGCCTCTCTGACATAAGGGTGGTGTACCTGTCAGCGAGGCACTTGTTTCAGTGCTGCTTTCCCTATCTTTTTTCATGGGCTTTTATATATGGGAGGCACTGCTATCAGTGCCTCCCAAAGTAATTTAAAGCCCTAAAATTATTAGAATAAAATAAAGAAGATACTTATGACTAGTGATGAGCGGGTTCGGTTTCTCGAAATCCGAACCCCCCGAACTTCACCCATTTTACACGGGTCCGAGGCAGACTCGGATCTTCCCGCCTTGCTCGGTTAACCCGAGCGCGCCCGAACGTCATCATCCCGCTGTCGGATTCTTGCGAGATTCGTATTCGTTCGGGGGGTTCGGATTTCGAGGAACCGAACCCGCTCATCACTACTCCTTATATAGAGTGCAGAATTTTGCTGACCACCAGTATATATATAGCAGTACGGTACAGTAGTCCATTGCTCTACCTCTGTGTCGTCAAGTATACTACAAAAGTTCAGTAAAATGACCCAAAAATCAAAATTAAAAGCATCTGATGAGAAGCGTAAACTTGCCAATATGCCATTTATGACACGGAGTGGCAAGGAACGGCTGAGGTCCTGGCCTATGTTTATGGCTAGTGGTTCAGATTCACATGAGGATGGAAGCACTCATCCTCTCGCTAGAAAACTGCAGTGCCACTCCTAGATGGGCCAGGTGTTTGTGTCGGCCACTTGGGTCGCTTAGCTTAGCCATCCAGTGACCTTGGTGCACCCCTTTTTTTCTTTGCATCATGTGCCGTTTGGGGACTATTTTTTAAATCGGCCATCCTGCCTGACACTGCAGTGCCACTCCTAGATGGCCAGGTGTTTGTGTCGGCCACTTGAGTCGCTTAGCTTAGTCATCCAGCGACCTCGGTGCAAATTTTAGGACTAAAAATAATATTGTGAGGTGTGAGGTGTGAGGTGTTCAGAATAGACTGGAAATTATTGGAAATTATGGTTATTGAGGTTAATTATACTATGGGATCAAAATGACCCCCAAATTCTATGATTTAAGCTGTTTTTGAGTGTTTATTGTAAAAAAAACTGAATCCAAAACACACCCGAATCCGACAAAAAATTTTCAGGGAGGTTTTGCCAAAACGCGTCCGAATCCAAAACACGGCCGCGTAACTGAATCCAAAACCAAAACACAAAACCCAAAAAATTTCCGGTGCACATCACTACTTATGACACAGAATATGTGTCATAAGTATCTTCTTTGTATTATTTTACTAATTAATCACAGGCGAGGCACTGCCTCGGGATCAGTACTTAATCTTGCTGGACGGGATCCCGGCGGTCGAAATACTGACGCCGGTATCCCGACCACACAATCCCGACAGGGGTGGCGAGCGGAACGCAGCCCCTTGCGGGCTCGCTTCGCTCGCCATGCTGCGGGAACGGTGCCTCGCTACGCTCGGCACACTATTATATTCTCCCTCTATGGGTGTCGTGGACACCCACGGAGGGAGAATATGTTGGATTTGTGCTGGTAGGGATTCCGGCGTCGGTATTTCAACCGCCAGGATCCCGTCCAGCGGGATCTTGACCGCCTCCCACTGCCTCCCCTGACTGCATGTCCCTGGTCTATATAATTGATGTACAGTATCACAAGAGTTAGTAACACTGCTATTATGCATTCATCTACATCGGTTACTATCATTACCACTATATAAGAGAGGAAATACGCCTTTTCCACTGAAAAAGGGTTAATACAGGTCTAGTGACTCAGGTATCCACCTTGCAGAGTTGCTCCCAGGAAGAACCTGGATTAAGGGGCAGTGTACTGTAAACGGGTAAATTGGGTCATCTTGTTTACAGCATTTGGTGATCCACGGTGAGGATGCAACTTCCTGCAGTGATAACACATATCTAAGGGAGGGGCCAGTGACATCAGGGGGTGGAGCTGGAGTCTTTACTGCTGCAAAGAGTCTCTGGATGCTATTGCACCCGTGTCCAGTATAAACAAAATAATCTGTGTCGTAGCTATGGTAGAAAGGGGTCAGTCCTGGGTCTGACCTGGTTTGGAACTGTGTTCCAAATCTCGGGGTCAAACCCTGGACTTACTGCGTAGAAGGAAAAGAGGTATAAGTAGGTGAATATGTACCTAAAGCAAGGGAGAGAATTTACTACAATAATAATGTAATAATGTAATTTACCTTCAAAAGCCAGTATTTTCGAAGTAAACTGATTTCCAAATGGCAGTCAATAACTTTATCAACAATAAAGGTGGCATTCGCTGTTTTTGAAGCGGAACAGGTAATTTCCAAGTGAAGTAATGAAGAAAATAAATCAATTATTGCTGCTGTTCAGTGATTGAAACTTATCATCAAATGTTTCTTCCCACAGCTACCATGTTGAGCTCTGCTGGACAATTTCATGAGAAGGAGAATTCCAAGACCAGTGAGGAAAAAGTTAGTGATACATTTTTAACGTACTACAGTACATATTAAGAATGGTGAAACAATTACCTGTATGTACAAATGTGTCCTCATACACTGAGCCTCAATTCACCATGCAGCGCAAGAAGCCCAGCATGAGTGAGCTGCGATAAGCGGTGTAGTGTAGTGACTTCGGGGTGAATTTATTATACCAGCACTTACCGTGCAGGTATAATGCTTCCTGTTTCACCTCATTACCAACGTGAAGCAGAAAGCAACAGAACTGAGATGTATGATCATCCCAGATGCCGAAATGGGGGAGTGAAAACGCACCCCTCCCCCCTTCGGCGATCCCTGCTCTAGCCGCACAGCACATCAGCCTAGTTCTGATGCGCTGTGTCTCACCCTCGGCCAGCTCACTGTGTATGTGTGAGATCTCGCTATTATTGTGAGATCTCACATGGTTCTGGAGTCGGCAGACACCACAGCCAGGGACAGTGCTGTCCCTGCTGTGAAGATAGGGCAACGACACCTGCAGCTGTCGAAATTGATAGCTGCAGGTGTCGGAATGGGCAGTGCAACTGACGGTTCATACATTGCCTGCTCATCGGTGTGCTATCTTGTAGACAGCAGCACAGACTGAGCACTACCGCGGCTGTAATACATGTGGGAGAAGCAAAGACAAAAATGAGATTGGGGCGTTGCAGAAGTGTGTGCAAGCATTGCAAACATTTGCGCTACCGCCTGATACAAAATTTCCACTTTATTGGTTTAAATTGCGAAGAGGATCATTGCCCTGTTGCTTGATACGAGTTTATTCTTTTCACAAAAACAAATAACCGTTGAATTTGACGGGTTTCCACTAGTGATGTGCACCGGAAATTTTTCGGGTTTTGTGTTTTGGTTTTGGATTCGGTTCCGCGGCCGTGTTTTGGATTCGGACGCGTTTTGGCAAAACCTCCCTTAAAATTTTTTGTCGGATTCGGGTGTTTTTAAAAAAACAAAACCCTCAAAAACAGCTTAAATCATAGAATTTGGGGGTCATTTTGATCCCATAGTATTATTAACCTCAATAACCATAATTTCCACTCATTTCCAGTCTATTCTGAACACCTCACACCTCACAATATTATTTTTAGTCCTAAAATTTGCACAGAGGTCGCTGGATGACTAAGCTAAGCGACCCAAGTGGCCGGCACAAACACCTGGCCCATCTAGGAGTGGCACTGCAGTGTCAGACAGGATGGCACTTAAAAAAATTGGCCCCAAACAGCACATGATGCAAAGAAAAGAGAAAAAGAGGTGCACTGTGGTCGCTGGACGGCTAAGCTAAGCGACACAAACACCTCAATATCACAGGAATTATTTGTTCTAATCAATGGTATTACTGGTTCAAATCACTGGAAGAAAATGACAAAATCACTGGAATTATTTGGCAAGATCACTGTAATTAATAATTAGAAATCACTGATATTAATTGGTAAAATCTCGCTATCGCCTGCCTAGTGAAGTGGAATCTAGATGGGATTTTGTACCGGGGACACAATAACTTCATCAATTGTCTAAATCCCAATGCACTAATGGCGGAAAACGGGCGCACGTCTAACAGCGCACTGATTATACTGAGAACTGATTATACTGATCACTGATGATACTACTACAGAGAACTGACACTGAGCAGCGAGAACAGCACTGCACTATTGTACTGTAGTATACTGGTCACCACAATGCAGCACTGACACTGAGCACAGATATTAAGCACTTATCAGGATACTAGAAGTGACATGGTGCAGCAAGATAATGCTATGGCCTACTGTACTGTACTACTATATACTGGTGGTCACCACAATGCAGCACTGTACTACTATATACTGGTCACAACAGTGCAGCAGATATTGATCACTAATCAGGATACTAGCACTGAGTCTGACACAGAGCTGCAAGATACAGCAATGGCCTACTGTACTGTACTACTATATACTGGTGGTCACCACAATACAGCACTGTACTACTATATACTGGTCACAACAATGCAGCAGATATTGAGCACTAATCAGGATACTAGATCTGAGTCTGACACGGAGCTGCAAGATACAGCAATGGCCTACTGTACTGTACTACTATATACTGGTGGTCCCCACAATGCAGCACACTGAGCACAGATTTTGAGCTTTTCAGGCAGAGAACGTAGCCACGTCCTCTCCGCTCAATCGACAATGCACGCGTGAAAATGGCGGCGACGCGCGGCTCTTTATATGGAATCCGAATCTCGTGAGAATCCGACAGCGGGATGATGACGTTTTCCCCCGTTCGGGTTTTGCGTGTTAGGCGGGAAGAACCGAGGCTGCCTCGGACCCGTATAAACCACGTGAAGTTCGCTCATCTCTAGTTTTCACTAGTTTTAGTTTTAAACATGTACAGTCACTAATGAAGCACAAAGGAACTTGGGGGCCAATTTTTCACCATTCGCATCCTCAGACGTGGATGTGCTGTGATAATATCGGCCAAACTCACAATGCGATGTATCAATTATCGCATGCTCTGTCCCTGTGAATGCACTCTGCAGCATTATCATCTTTTTAAAATAATAAAAATAGCCCAATGTCCTGCCGCATATGCGCCGCGGTTTATCCATTGGCGTTTCTATAATGGGTGTGGTGCACATGGGCCCCTGGGTCCAGGGGGGGCCCACACCGCACTCATTGCACCCAGCTGTGATCACGCCGGAAATCGCAGCCAAAATGGCCGCCGCGCATGCGCGGTAGCCAAATTGGTCTCCGGATCATGGCAGGCACCATGTTTTCGGAGACAAAGACCTGCGCATGCGCAGTAGACTCCGGCACAATGCCGGAGTCTACAGTGCCGTGCAGAGGAGGGGGCCCACCCGGAGGTGCACACGGGCCCCCTCCTATGTAGAAACGCCCCTGGGTCTATAGCTACCGGCGCTGCTGGGTACCCCTCCAGTTGTGACTACCCCTGCGCTGCACGGAGACCCGCTACACCAGTACTTATACTTACCAGTCCCAGGATCTGGTGACCGCTGCTTCCAGGAAGTTGCCGGGCATCGGATTTTGCTGCTATGTGTGACCCCCCCGTTACTGTAAAGTAAGCTTCCATTTTGCAGCATTACTTTACTGCATAGGGGTCACAACAGCAGAAGGTCTGGGTACCGGAAGCGCTCACCAGAGCACCGATCACTGGCTCCTTTTTTTTTTTTAAAGGTGTTCAAACCGAGTGGCAGAGAAAGCTGTGCAGAAGGCAGTATATCGCAGGTCTGCCCTGTGATTATGCCAGCTGGAGCTGGCTTTATTATCACAGGGCACACTGTTAACCCCCCCCCCCCTCCCCAGTGCGCTAAATCCTTCCGTGCCGCAGCATAACCCTAATTGGCCCCGATACCTAATCCTAACTTACCCTGGTGCACTGAATCCCGCAGTGTGCTGAATCCTTCCCCTGAGGTGATGGCAGGTTACATGATTGTGACTTTATCAGATGTACTCTAGCCCACTTGGATCTAGCATTTACCATAACATCAGGGCTGCTACTGAGATACTTTACTATCCATTCCTTACCAGAAGTGTAGGCCACTGGGCAAAGCAATGCAATGGGGCTCCTTCCCATCCTCCAGCGGTAGGGGTGGGAGGTGCTATCAGCGGCAGCTTTGATGTCACACGGGCGGTAGGGTACATTCTATCTTGTGCTCAGCATGTATGACCTAGAGCAGTAATTTCTGCTAATTACGCCTTTACTGCACAGATGATGGGAGATGGGGCAAGAGGGAGAACACTAAACTGTAGATGGGGGGCATTGGGCTGGATAAAGCGGCCGCAGTACATGACTTCCGGGGTGGTAGGAGGTGTTTAATATGCAGGGGAGGGATGGATAGGGAAGTGGGTTTAATATTCACCATTTTCTAGTGGGAGGGCAGCTAGCTCTACTGCAGATATCTCCAGTTCCTAATAATAGATTTCTTAGCTTTTAACAGGATAAAAAACAAGAGAGTCACACCTTTCAGGAGGTACTGGGGGATCAGAGTTTAGAAGCCAGAGCAATCCACAGATGAAAATATAAAACTGCGTACCAGTTGAGTCCATATGAAAAGACGTCCCGGCTGACTGCTGCTTATGGACCCTTCTGTTTGAAAGGTGGCCATTCTCTGATTGTGGAATTCTCGCTGTGCTTTCCTTGGTGTGCATATTAAGAGGATTTAGTATCTATAGCATGACTGATACTTGCTACACTAACACTGCTAGATCCATGCACCTAACATTAACGGATGGTCTAATCCAGTGACAATTTATGTAGATACTGTATATGCAATCTATGATTTATTTATTTATTATTTATTAACAGTTTCTTATATAGTGCAGCCAATTCCATTGCGCTTTACAATTGGAAACAATGATAGCACAAAACTGGGTAATAACAAACAGTCATGGAGGTAGGAGGTCCCTGCTGGCAAGCTTACAATCTATGGGGAAATAAGCATTGATACACAAGGATAGATGTTATCTATTGCATAGTTGTCCACCAGATTGCAAAGGTTCTCGGTGGGCTGCAAGATATGGCCACACAGCAATGATGAACCGAGGTCAGGAGTATATGTGTAGAATGTACAGTGGGGATTTAATTAGATAGGAAAGCTTACTAAGGTTATATGAGTTCTGGTTCTGGAATTTGATTTTATCTGAGTAGCGGATCATGAGAAATTCTATGCATTTGTCCATCTGAGTATTTTATGCAATTAGGGGGTTATTCAGAGTTGGTTGCAGATTTTGCTGCGACCAAATACATGCTGGGGGCTACCCAGCACAGGGCAAGGCTGCCCAGTATGTGTGGTTGTGCCCCATGATGCGATCGCAATTGAATTGCGATCGTTTTGCTAAAACCTCAAATAGAGTTTGACCCCTGCCCACGCAGCTTGGCTGTGTAGGCATGGGAACCGCCGCTATGTTTCCACTAGCAGGAAATGAAGGCGACATCATCGGCCGGCCCCGAAAACAGCCATGACAAATCTACATTTACTTCTCTCCTGCCCCCCAACATCGCGTCTCTGCTCCCGGACGCCCGTCGCCTGTCAATCATGACGCGATCGCATCTTTCCGGGATGCCAACACATCATGATAACCTGCGCATGCGCACTGCAGCCGATGTGCGTGCACATACCTCAATACCACAGGCTTCAGAGCAATCGCAGCCATTGCGATCAGCTCTGAATATGGCCTTTAGTTTAATTTAAATTCAGCGTATGAGTATATCTTTTAAGGGCAGTATTATGCTATATTAAAAATGTATTTGTTATTTTTATATGTACTATTGGTGTGTATTGATTTGGCAGAGCTCCACTGCTTTTTATCTTTTAAAAAAAAATTCAGATGTGTTTTGAGGTTTAAATCGTATTTTTTTTACTCCAATTTTCCTTTATTAAACTGCCATCCTGCCTGCCACTGCTGTGTGGCAATGTTTCAAAGATGTGCTTAAGGGGGACATGTACTAAGCAGTGATAAAAGTGGAGAAGAGAGCCTGTGGAGAAGTGGCCCATGGCATCCAATCAGCATTGATGTAACATTTATAATTTGTAGAGATGAGCGGGTTCGGTTTCTCTGAATCCGAACCCGCACGAACTTCATGTTTTTTTTCACGGGTCCGAGCGACTCGGATCTTCCCGCCTTGCTCGGTTAACCCGAGCGCGCCCGAACGTCATCATGACGCTGTCGGATTCTCGCGAGGCTCGGATTCTATCGCGAGACTCGGATTCTATATAAGGAGCCGCGCGTCCACGCCATTTTCACACGTGCATTGAGATTGATAGGGAGAGGACGTGGCTGGCGTCCTCTCCATTTAGATTAGGGTTGAGAGAGAGAGAGATTGACCTGAGGCTGTGATACTGTAGAAGAGAGTGCAGAGTTTAGTGACTGACGACCACAGTGACCACCAGACAGTGCAGTTGTTTGTTTTATTTAATATATCCGTTCTCTGCCTGAAAAAAACGATACACACAGTGACTCAGTCACATACCATATCTGTGTGCACTGCTCAGCCCAGTGTGCTGCATCAATGTATATATATATCTGACTGTGCTCAGCTCACACAGCTTATAATTGTGGGGGAGACTGGGGAGCACTGCAGTGCCAGTTATAGGTTATAGCAGGAGCCAGGAGTACATAATATTATATTAAAATTAAACAGTGCACACTTTTGCTGCAGGAGTGCCACTGCCAGTGTGACTAGTGACCAGTGACCTGACCACCAGTATATATAATATTAGTAGTATACTATCTCTTTATCAACCAGTCTATATTAGCAGCAGACACAGTACAGTGCGGTAGTTCACGGCTGTGGCTACCTCTGTGTCGGCACTCGGCAGCCCGTCCATAATTGTATATACCACCTAACCGTGTTTTTTTTTCTTTCTTTATAGTCATACTAGTTACGAGTATACTATCTCTTTATCAACCAGTCTATATTAGCAGCAGACACAGTACAGTGCGGTAGTTCACGGCTGTGGCTACCTCTGTGTCGGCACTCGGCAGCCCGTCCATAATTGTATATACCACCTAACCGTGGTTTTTTTTTCTTTCTTTATACATACATACTAGTTACGAGTATACTATCTCTTTATCAACCAGTCTATATTAGCAGCAGACACAGTACAGTGCGGTAGTTCACGGCTGTGGCTACCTCTGTGTCGGCACTCGGCAGCCCGTCCATAATTGTATATACCACCTAACCGTGGTTTTTTTTTCTTTCTTTATACATACATACTAGTTACGAGTATACTATCTCTTTATCAACCAGTCTATATATTAGCAGCAGACACAGTACAGTGCGGTAGTTCACGGCTGTGGCTACCTCTGTGTCGGCACTCGGCAGCCCGTCCATAATTGTATATACCACCTAACCGTGTTTTTTTTTTCTTTCTTTATACATACATACTAGTTACGAGTATACTATCTCTTTATCAACCAGTCTATATTAGCAGCAGACACAGTACAGTGCGGTAGTTCACGGCTGTGGCTACCTCTGTGTCGGCACTCGGCAGCCCGTCCATAATTGTATATACCACCTAACCGTGGTTTTTTTTTCTTTCTTTATACATACATACTAGTTACGAGTATACTATCTCTTTATCAACCAGTCTATATATTAGCAGCAGACACAGTACAGTGCGGTAGTTCACGGCTGTGGCTACCTCTGTGTCGGCACTCGGCAGCCCGTCCATAATTGTATATACCACCTAACCGTGGTTTTTTTTTCTTTCTTTATACATACATACTAGTTACGACTGTAGAGATGAGCGCCTGAAATTTTTCGGGTTTTGTGTTTTGGTTTTGGGTTCGGTTCCGCGGCCGTGTTTTGGGTTCGAACGCGTTTTGGCAAAACCTCACCGAATTTTTTTTGTCGGATTCGGGTGTGTTTTGGATTCGGGTGTTTTTTTCAAAAAACACTAAAAAACAGCTTAAATCATAGAATTTGGGGGTCATTTTGATCCCAAAGTATTATTAACCTCAAAAACCATAATTTACACTCATTTTCAGTCTATTCTGAATACCTCACACCTCACAATATTATTTTTAGTCCTAAAATTTGCACCGAGGTCGCTGTGTGAGTAAGATAAGCGACCCTAGTGGCCGACACAAACACCGGGCCCATCTAGGAGTGGCACTGCAGTGTCACGCAGGATGTCCCTTCCAAAAAAC
This sequence comes from Pseudophryne corroboree, assembly GCF_028390025.1. Lineage (NCBI taxonomy): Eukaryota > Metazoa > Chordata > Amphibia > Anura > Myobatrachidae > Pseudophryne > Pseudophryne corroboree. The sequence goes on along the minus strand of NC_086447.1, from coordinate 161,395,442 downwards.
CCTCCCCAAACAGCACATGACGCAAAGAAAAAAAGAGGCGCAATGAGGTAGCTGTGTGAGTAAGATTAGCGACCCTAGTGGCCGACACAAACACCGGGCCCATCTAGGAGTGGCACTGCAGTGTCACGCAGGATGTCCCTTCCAAAAAACCCTCCCCAATCAGCACATGATGCAAAGAAAAAGAAAAGAAAAAAGAGGTGCAAGATGGAATTGTCCTTGGGCCCTCCCACCCACCCTTATGTTGTATAAACAAAACAGGACATGCACACTTTAACCAACCCATCATTTCAGTGACAGGGTCTGCCACACGACTGTGACTGATATGACGGGTTGGTTTGGACCCCCCCCAAAAAAGAAGCAATTAATCTCTCCTTGCACAAACTGGCTCTACAGAGGCAAGATGTCCACCTCATCTTCACCCTCCGATATATCACCGTGTACATCCCCCTCCTCACAGATTATCAATTCGTCCCCACTGGAATCCACCATCTCAGCTCCCTGTGTACTTTGTGGAGGCAATTGCTGCTGGTCTATGTCTCCGCGGAGGAATTGATTATAATTCATTTTAATGAACATCATCTTCTCCACATTTTCTGGATGTAACCTCGTACGCCGATTGCTGACAAGGTGAGCGGCGGCACTAAACACTCTTTCGGAGTACACACTTGTGGGAGGGCAACTTAGGTAGAATAAAGCCAGTTTGTGCAAGGGCCTCCAAATTGCCTCTTTTTCCTGCCAGTATAAGTACGGACTGTGTGACGTGCCTACTTGGATGCGGTCACTCATATAATCCTCCACCATTCTATCAATGTTGAGAGAATCATATGCAGTGACAGTAGACGACATGTCCGTAATCGTTGTCAGGTCCTTCAGTCCGGACCAGATGTCAGCATCAGCAGTCGCTCCAGACTGCCCTGCATCACCGCCAGCGGGTGGGCTCGGAATTCTGAGCCTTTTCCTCGCACCCCCAGTTGCGGGAGAATGTGAAGGAGGAGATGTTGACAGGTCGCGTTCCGCTTGACTTGACAATTTTGTCACCAGCAGGTCTTTCAACCCCAGCAGACTTGTGTCTGCCGGAAAGAGAGATCCAAGGTAGGCTTTAAATCTAGGATCGAGCACGGTGGCCAAAATGTAGTGCTCTGATTTCAACAGATTGACCACCCGTGAATCCTTGTTAAGCGAATTAAGGGCTGCATCCACAAGTCCCACATGCCTAGCGGAATCGCTCCCTTTTAGCTCCTTCTTCAATGCCTCCAGCTTCTTCTGCAAAAGCCTGATGAGGGGAATGACCTGACTCAGGCTGGCAGTGTCTGAACTGACTTCACGTGTGGCAAGTTCAAAGGGCATCAGAACCTTGCACAACGTTGAAATCATTCTCCACTGCACTTGAGACAGGTGCATTCCACCTCCTATATCGTGCTCAATTGTATAGGCTTGAATGGCCTTTTGCTGCTCCTCCAACCTCTGAAGCATATAGAGGGTTGAATTCCACCTCGTTACCACTTCTTGCTTCAGATGATGGCAGGGCAGGTTCAGTAGTTTTTGGTGGTGCTCCAGTCTTCTGTACGTGGTGCCTGTACGCCGAAAGTGTCCCGCAATTCTTCTGGCCACCGACAGCATCTCTTGCACGCCCCTGTCGTTTTTTAAAAAATTCTGCACCACCAAATTCAAGGTATGTGCAAAACATGGGACGTGCTGGAATTTGCCCATATTTAATGCACACACAATATTGCTGGCGTTGTCCGATGCCACAAATCCACAGGAGAGTCCAATTGGGGTAAGCCATTCCGCGATGATCTTCCTCAGTTGCCGTAAGAGGTTTTCAGCTGTGTGCGTATTCTGGAAAGCGGTGATACAAAGCGTAGCCTGCCTAGGAAAGAGTTGGCGTTTGCGAGATGCTGCTACTGGTGCCGCCGCTGCTGTTCTTGCGGCGGGAGTCCATACATCTACCCAGTGGGCTGTCACAGTCATATAGTCCTGACCCTGCCCTGCTCCACTTGTCCACATGTCCGTGGTTAAGTGGACATTGGGTACAACTGCATTTTTTAGGACACTGGTGAGTCTTTTTCTGACGTCCGTGTACATTCTCGGTATCGCCTGCCTAGAGAAGTGGAACCTAGATGGTATTTGGTAACGGGGGCACACTGCCTCAATAAATTGTCTAGTTCCCTGTGAACTAACGGCGGATACCGGACGCACGTCTAACACCAACATAGTTGTCAAGGCCTCAGTTATCCGCTTTGCAGTAGGATGACTGCTGTGATATTTCATCTTCCTCGCAAAGGACTGTTGAACAGTCAATTGCTTACTGGAAGTAGTACAAGTGGGCTTACGACTTCCCCTCTGGGATGACCATCGACTCCCAGCGGCAACAACAGCAGCGCCAGCAGCAGTAGGCGTTACACGCAAGGATGCATCGGAGGAATCCCAGGCAGGAGAGGACTCGTCAGAATTGCCAGTGACATGGCCTGCAGGACTATTGGCATTCCTGGGGAAGGAGGAAATTGACACTGAGGGAGTTGGTGGGGTGGTTTGCGTGAGCTTGGTTACAAGAGGAAGGGATTTACTGGTCAGTGGACTGCTTCCGCTGTCACCCAAAGTTTTTGAACTTGTCACTGACTTATTATGAATGCGCTGCAGGTGACGTATAAGGGAGGATGTTCCGAGGTGGTTAACGTCCTTACCCCTACTTATTACAGCTTGACAAAGGGAACACACGGCTTGACACCTGTTGTCCGCATTTCTGGTGAAATACCTCCACACCGAAGAGCTGATTTTTTTGGTATTTTCACCTGGCATGTCAACGGCCATATTCCTCCCACGGACAACAGGTGTCTCCCCGGGTGCCTGACTTAAACAAACCACCTCACCATCAGAATCCTCCTGGTCAATTTCCTCCCCAGCGCCAGCAACACCCATATCCTCCTCATCCTGGTGTACTTCAACACTGACATCTTCAATCTGACTATCAGGAACTGGACTGCGGGTGCTCCTTCCAGCACTTGCAGGGGGCGTGCAAATGGTGGAAGGCGCATGCTCTTCACGTCCAGTGTTGGGAAGGTCAGGCATCGCAACCGACACAATTGGACTCTCCTTGTGGATTTGGGATTTCGAAGAATGCACAGTTCTTTGCTGTGCTGCTTTTGCCAGCTTGAGTCTTTTCATTTTTCTAGCGAGAGGCTGAGTGCTTCCATCCTCATGTGAAGCTGAACCACTAGCCATGAACATAGGCCAGGGCCTCAGCCGTTCCTTGCCACTCCGTGTGGTAAATGGCATATTGGCAAGTTTACGCTTCTCCTCCGACAATTTTATTTTAGGTTTTGGAGTCCTTTTTTTTCTGATATTTGGTGTTTTGGATTTGACATGCTCTGTACTATGACATTGGGCATCGGCCTTGGCAGACGACGTTGCTGGCATTTCATCGTCTCGGCCATGACTAGTGGCAGCAGCTTCAGCACGAGGTGGAAGTGGATCTTGATCTTTCCCTAATTTTGGAACCTCAACATTTTTGTTCTCCATATTTTAATAGGCACAACTAAAAGGCACCTCAGGTAAACAATGGAGATGGATACTAGTATACAATTATGGACTGCCTGCCGACTGCAGACACAGAGGTAGCCACAGCCGTGAACTACCGTACTGAACTGTGTCTGCAGCTAATATAGACTGGTTGATAAAGAGAAGATGTCTATGTAACTATGTATGTATAAAGAAGACTGAAAAAAATCCACGGTTAGGTGGTATACAATTATGGACGGACTGCCTGCCGAGTGCAGACACAGAGGTAGCCACAGCCGTGAACTACCGTACTGTACTGTGTCTGCAGCTAATATAGACTGGTTGATAAAGAGAAGATGTCTATGTAACTATGTATGTATAAAGAAGAATGAAAAAAAACCACGGTTAGGTGGTATACAATTATGGACGGACTGCCTGCCGAGTGCAGACACAGAGGTAGCCACAGCCGTGAACTACCGTACTGTACTGTGTCTGCAGCTAATATAGACTGGTTGATAAAGAGAAGATGTCTATGTAACTATGTATGTATAAAGAAGAATGAAAAAAATCCACGGTTAGGTGGTATTACAATTATGGACGGACTGCCTGCCGAGTGCAGAGACACAGAGTTAGCCACAGCCGTGAACTACCATACTGTGTCTGCTGCGACTGGATGATAAATGATATAAAAAATATATATATATCACTACTGCAGCCGGACAGGTATATATTATATATTATATAATGACGGACCTGCTGGACACTGTCTGTCAGCAGAATGAGTTTTATTTTAATAGAATAAAAAAAAAAAAAACACACAAGTGAAGTCACACGACGAGTGTTTAACTTTTTCAGGCAATCACAATATAAGTATACTACTAACTATACTGGTGGTCAGTGTGGTCAGGTCACTGGTCAGTCACACTGGCAGTGGCACTCCTGCAGCAAAAGTGTGCACTGTTTAATTTTAATATAATATGTACTCCTGGCTCCTGCTATAACCTATAACTGGCACTGCAGTAGTGCTCCCCAGTCTCCCCCACAATTATAAGCTGTGTGAGCTGAGCAGTCAGACAGATATATAATATATATAGATGATGCAGCACACTGGCCTGAGCCTGAGCAGTGCACACAGATATGGTATGTGACTGACTGAGTCACTGTGTGTATCGCTTTTTTCAGGCAGAGAACGGATATATTAAATAAACTGCACTGTGTGTCTGGTGGTCACTCACTATATAATATATTATGTACTCCTGGCTCCTGCTATAACCTATAACTGGCACTGCAGTAGTGCTCCCCAGTCTCCCCCACAATTATAAGCTGTGTGAGCTGAGCAGTCAGACAGATATATATAATATTATATATAGATAATAGATGATGCAGCACACTGGCCTGAGCCTGAGCAGTGCACACAGATATGGTATGTGACTGACTGAGTCACTGTGTGTATCGCTTTTTTCAGGCAGAGAACGGATATATTAAATAAACTGCACTGTGTGTCTGGTGGTCACTCACTATATAATATATTATGTACTCCTGGCTCCTGCTATAACCTATAACTGGCACTGCAGTAGTGCTCCCCAGTCTCCCCCACAATTATAAGCTGTGTGAGCTGAGCAGTCAGACAGATATATATAATATTATATATAGATAATAGATGATGCAGCACACTGGCCTGAGCCTGAGCAGTGCACACAGATATGGTATGTGACTGACTGAGTCACTGTGTGTATCGCTTTTTTCAGGCAGAGAACGGATATATTAAATAAACTGCACTGTGTGTCTGGTGGTCACTCACTATATAATATATTATGTACTCCTGGCTCCTGCTATAACCTATAACTGGCACTGCAGTAGTGCTCCCCAGTCTCCCCCACAATTATAAGCTGTGTGAGCTGAGCAGTCAGACAGATATATATAATATTATATATAGATAATAGATGATGCAGCACACTGGCCTGAGCCTGAGCAGTGCACACAGATATGGTATGTGACTGAGTCACTGTGTGCTGTGTATCGCTTTTTTCAGGCAGAGAACGGATTATAAAGTAAACTGCACTGTCCTCACTAGTAAACTCTCTCCACTCAGTCTCTACACTTCTACAGTAACAGTACTCCTCCTAGTCAGCTCCAGTAAATCTCTCTCAGTCTCTTATAATCTAAATGGAGAGGACGCCAGCCACGTCCTCTCCCTATCAATCTCAATGCACGTGTGAAAATGGCGGCGACGCGCGGCTCCTTATATAGAATCCGAGTCTCGCGATAGAATCCGAGCCTCGCGAGAATCCGACAGCGTCATGATGACGTTCGGGCGCGCTCGGGTTAACCGAGCAAGGCGGGAAGATCCGAGTCGCTCGGACCCGTGAAAAAAAACATGAAGTTCTGGCGGGTTCGGATTCAGAGAAACCGAACCCGCTCATCTCTAGTTACGAGTATACTATCTCTTTATCAACCAGTCTATATATTAGCAGCAGACACAGTACAGTGCGGTAGTTCACGGCTGTGGCTACCTCTGTGTCGGCACTCGGCAGCCCGTCCATAATTGTATATACCACCTAACCGTGGTTTTTTTTTCTTTCTTTATACATACATACTAGTTACGAGTATACTATCTCTTTATCAACCAGTCTATATTAGCAGCAGACACAGTACAGTGCGGTAGTTCACGGCTGTGGCTACCTCTGTGTCTGCACTCGGCAGGCAGTCCATAATTGTATACTAGTATCCATCTCCATTGTTTACCTGAGGTGCCTTTTAGTTGTGCCTATTAAAATATGGAGAACAAAAATGTTGAGGTTCCAAAATTAGGGAAAGATCAAGATCCACTTCCACCTCGTGCTGAAGCTGCTGCCACTAGTCATGGCCGAGACGATGAAATGCCAGCAACGTCGTCTGCCAAGGCCGATGCCCAATGTCATAGTACAGAGCATGTCAAATCCAAAACACCAAATATCAGAAAAAAAAGGACTCCAAAACCTAAAATAAAATTGTCGGAGGAGAAGCGTAAACTTGCCAATATGCCATTTACCACACGGAGTGGCAAGGAACGGCTGAGGCCCTGGCCTATGTTCATGGCTAGTGGTTCAGCTTCACATGAGGATGGAAGCACTCAGCCTCTCGCTAGAAAAATGAAAAGACTCAAGCTGGCAAAAGCAGCACAGCAAAGAACTGTGCATTCTTCGAAATCCCAAATCCACAAGGAGAGTCCAATTGTGTCGGTTGCGATGCCTGACCTTCCCAACACTGGACGTGAAGAGCATGCGCCTTCCACCATTTGCACGCCCCCTGCAAGTGCTGGAAGGAGCACCCGCAGTCCAGTTCCTGATAGTCAGATTGAAGATGTCAGTGTTGAAGTACACCAGGATGAGGAGGATATGGGTGTTGCTGGCGCTGGGGAGGAAATTGACCAGGAGGATTCTGATGGTGAGGTGGTTTGTTTAAGTCAGGCACCCGGGGAGACACCTGTTGTCCGTGGGAGGAATATGGCCGTTGACATGCCAGGTGAAAATACCAAAAAAATCAGCTCTTCGGTGTGGAGGTATTTCACCAGAAATGCGGACAACAGGTGTCAAGCCGTGTGTTCCCTTTGTCAAGCTGTAATAAGTAGGGGTAAGGACGTTAACCACCTCGGAACATCCTCCCTTATACGTTACCTGCAGCGCATTCATAATAAGTCAGTGACAAGTTCAAAAACTTTGGGTGACAGCGGAAGCAGTCCACTGACCAGTAAATCCCTTCCTCTTGTAACCAAGCTCACGCAAACCACCCCACCAACTCCCTCAGTGTCAATTTCCTCCTTCCCCAGGAATGCCAATAGTCCTGCAGGCCATGTCACTGGCAATTCTGACGAGTCCTCTCCTGCCTGGGATTCCTCCGATGCATCCTTGCGTGTAACGCCTACTGCTGCTGGCGCTGCTGTTGTTGCCGCTGGGAGTCGATGGTCATCCCAGAGGGGAAGTCGTAAGCCCACTTGTACTACTTCCAGTAAGCAATTGACTGTTCAACAGTCCTTTGCGAGGAAGATGAAATATCACAGCAGTCATCCTACTGCAAAGCGGATAACTGAGGCCTTGGCATCCTGGGTGGTGAGAAACGTGGTTCCGGTATCCATCATTACTGCAGAGCCAACTAGAGACTTGTTGGAGGTACTGTGTCCCCGGTACCAAATACCATCTAGGTTCCATTTCTCTAGGCAGGCGATACCGAAAATGTACACAGACCTCAGAAAAAGAGTCACCAGTGTCCTAAAAAATGCAGCTGTACCCAATGTCCACTTAACCACGGACATGTGGACAAGTGGAGCAGGGCAGGGTCAGGACTATATGACTGTGACAGCCCACTGGGTAGATGTATGGACTCCCGCCGCAAGAACAGCAGCGGCGGCACCAGTAGCAGCATCTCGCAAACGCCAACTCTTTCCTAGGCAGGCTACGCTTTGTATCACCGGTTTCCAGAATACGCACACAGCTGAAAACCTCTTACGGCAACTGAGGAAGATCATCGCGGAATGGCTTACCCCAATTGGACTCTCCTGTGGATTTGTGGCATCGGACAACGCCAGCAATATTGTGTGTGCATTAAATATGGGCAAATTCCAGCACGTCCCATGTTTTGCACATACCTTGAATTTGGTGGTGCAGAATTTTTTAAAAAACGACAGGGGCGTGCAAGAGATGCTGTCGGTGGCCAGAAGAATTGCGGGACACTTTCGGCGTACAGGCACCACGTACAGAAGACTGGAGCACCACCAAAAACTACTGAACCTGCCCTGCCATCATCTGAAGCAAGAAGTGGTAACGAGGTGGAATTCAACCCTCTATATGCTTCAGAGGTTGGAGGAGCAGCAAAAGGCCATTCAAGCCTATACAATTGAGCACGATATAGTAGGTGGAATGCACCTGTCTCAAGCGCAGTGGAGAATGATTTCAACGTTGTGCAAGGTTCTGATGCCCTTTGAACTTGCCACACGTGAAGTCAGTTCAGACACTGCCAGCCTGAGTCAGGTCATTCCCCTCATCAGGCTTTTGCAGAAGAAGCTGGAGACATTGAAGGAGGAGCTAACACGGAGCGATTCCGCTAGGCATGTGGGACTTGTGGATGGAGCCCTTAATTCGCTTAACAAGGATTCACGGGTGGTCAATCTGTTGAAATCAGAGCACTACATTTTGGCCACCGTGCTCGATCCTAGATTTAAAGCCTACCTTGGATCTCTCTTTCCGGCAGACACAAGTCTGCTGGGGTTGAAAGACCTGCTGGTGACAAAATTGTCAAGTCAAGCGGAACGCGACCTGTCAACATCTCCTCCTTCACATTCTCCCGCAACTGGGGGTGCGAGGAAAAGGCTCAGAATTCCGAGCCCACCCGCTGGCGGTGATGCAGGGCAGTCTGGAGCGACTGCTGATGCTGACATCTGGTCCGGACTGAAGGACCTGACAACGATTACGGACATGTCGTCTACTGTCACTGCATATGATTCTCTCAACATTGATAGAATGGTGGAGGATTATATGAGTGACCGCATCCAAGTAGGCACGTCACACAGTCCGTACTTATACTGGCAGGAAAAAGAGGCAATTTGGAGGCCCTTGCACAAACTGGCTTTATTCTACCTAAGTTGCCCTCCCACAAGTGTGTACTCCGAAAGAGTGTTTAGTGCCGCCGCTCACCTTGTCAGCAATCGGCGTACGAGGTTACATCCAGAAAATGTGGAGAAGATGATGTTCATTAAAATGAATTATAATCAATTCCTCCGCGGAGACATTGACCAGCAGCAATTGCCTCCACAAAGTACACAGGGAGCTGAGATGGTGGATTCCAGTGGGGACGAATTGATAATCTGTGAGGAGGGGGATGTACACGGTGATATATCGGAGGGTGAAGATGAGGTGGACATCTTGCCTCTGTAGAGCCAGTTTGTGCAAGGAGAGATTAATTGCTTCTTTTTTGGGGGGGGTCCAAACCAACCCGTCATATCAGTCACAGTCGTGTGGCAGACCCTGTCACTGAAATGATGGGTTGGTTAAAGTGTGCATGTCCTGTTTATACAACATAAGGGTGGGTGGGAGGGCCCAAGGACAATTCCATCTTGCACCTCTATTTTCTTTTCTTTTTCTTTGCATCATGTGCTGATTGGGGAGGGTTTTTTGGAAGGGACATCCTGCGTGACACTGCAGTGCCACTCCTAAATGGGCCCGGTGTTTGTGTCGGCCACTAGGGTCGCTAATCTTACTCACACAGTCAGCTACCTCATTGCGCCTCTTTTTTTCTTTGCGTCATGTGCTGTTTGGGAAGGGTTTTTTGGAAGGGACATCCTGCGTGACACTGCAGTGCCACTCCTAGATGGGCCCGGTGTTTGTGTCGGCCACTAGGGTCGCTAATCTTACTCACACAGCTACCTCATTGCGCCTCTTTTTTTCTTTGCGTCATGTGCTGTTTGGGGAGGGTTTTTTGGAAGGGCCATCCTGCGTGACACTGCAGTGCCACTCCTAGATGGGCCCGGTGTTTGTGTCGGCCACTAGGGTCGCTTATCTTACTCACACAGCGACCTCGGTGCAAATTTTAGGACTAAAAATAATATTGTGAGGTGTGAGGTATTCAGAATAGACTGAAAATGAGTGTAAATTATGGTTTTTGAGGTTAATAATACTTTGGGATCAAAATGACCCCCAAATTCTATGATTTAAGCTGTTTTTTAGTGTTTTTTGAAAAAAACACCCGAATCCAAAACAAACCCGAATCCGACAAAAAAAATTCGGTGAGGTTTTGCCAAAACGCGTTCGAACCCAAAACACGGCCGCGGAACCGAACCCAAAACCAAAACACAAAACCCGAAAAATTTCAGGCGCTCATCTCTAATAATTTGCATACTATTCAAGTATACAGAGCAGCTGATTGGTTGCCATAGGCAACTTCTCCACTTGCTCACTTCTCCACTTTTATTACTGCTTGGTACATGTCCCCCTTAGTCTTTTAAACTGCCGTGTGTTTGTGCCACTACTCTGTCGCTTCATTTAGCCAGTCAGTCTTTGGGCAATGGCCCTCATTCCGAGTTGATCGCTCGCTAGCTGCTTTTAGCAGCAGTGCAAACGCTAAGCCGCCCGCCCTCTGGGAGTGTATCTTAGCTTAGCAGAAGTGCGAATGAAAGGATAGCAGAACTGCTCGTAAAAATTTTCATGCAGTTTCTGAGCAGCTCCAGACCTATTCCTACCTTGCGATCACTTCAGTCTGTTTAGTTCCTGTTTTGACGTCACAAACACGACCTGCGTTCGGCCAGCCCACTCCCCCGTTTCCCCAGGCACGCCTGCCTTTTTACCTGACACGCCTGCGTTTTTTAGCACACTCCCTGAAAACGGCCAGTTACCACCCAGAAACACCCACTTCCTGTCAATCACTCACCGATCAACAGAGCGACAGAAAAGCGTTGCTCACCCTTGTGTAAAACTGCATAGTTTTGTGTGAAAGTACTTCGCGCGTGCGTACTGCGGCCCGTACGCATGCGCAGAAATGCCACTTTTTCACCTAATCGCCACGCTGCGACCGAAAGCAGCTAGCGATCAACTCGGAATGAGGGCCATTATTGGTGAACAATATTGTGAGGTGGTCAAAATTGACTGGAAATGCCTGGAAATTAATGTTATTGAGGTTAATATTACTGTAAGAACCAAGGCCCAAATTATATGATTTTAGCTGTTTTAATCAATTAAAAAAAAAAAAAAATACAGATTCAAAACCAAAACCAGTGAGGGCAGTTTTGGCAAAACCAAAACATGAAGTTAATACAGATTAAACACATGGGGGTCGACACACATCTCTAATACAGTACCAACCAACCAGCTCATAACTGTCATTTTTCGAACACAGCCTGTAACATGGCAGTTAGGAGCTGATTGGCTGGTACTTGATCTCTCTCCAAGGCTTAGTACATGGGGTCTAATTCAGACCTGATCGTAGATGTGCTAAATTTAGCACATCTATGATCAGTCACACAGACATGCGGGAGGGGACGCCCAGCACACGGCTAGTCCGCCCCACATGTCAGGCCCAATCCTCCCGCACAAGTATAAAAGCATCGCACAGCGGCGATGCTTTTGTACTTTAGGAATAGCTTCCTACCAGCGCAGCTCCTGCAGGGAGCTACCCATCGCTGTCTGGGTCGCAGTGACTGCGTGTAACGTCATGCAGTCACCGTGGGCCATGGGGTGTAGCGAGGGTGGCTCCAGTGGAGCGCGAGCTACGGGCGCCAAAAAAGTTAGAGGGCGCAGATGGGGCGCACACTGATTCAGAGACTAGGTGGTGAACAGGTCAGGCCAGTGGTGACAGCAGAAGACACTGACATCCAGCACATGCCGGAGCTCTGCCCATGCTCTTTATATGTTTCACTGTCTGCTTGTAGCTGTGCAGCTGGGTTACTTTTGTCCTGCAGCCCTCACTGCTGCAGCACCTCTCTCTGCTCCGATAAACAAATAAAATAGCAGCGCTCAATGGAATAAATATAACTAAGAAGGATTGAGTGAAAATTAATCACAATTTAATTATACAAATTTCCTAAAAACACATAAAAATAAACCATGGTGTGGCCACTTATATAATTCGCCATTTGAATAACTGCTGCCTTTCTGGATGTCGTCCGTTCCTAATATAAAGTGGACTGGCAAAAACTTTGCAAATAAACACTGGAAATGGACCAGAGGTAAAGTCCCACATAGGTTATTACCACATTAAGCCGCTGGAGGTGTAGTCCCTTGGAATAGTCCTTTTTGCTGGACTCAAACCCAGGCAAGGGTTGAGAGGGATCCTCACTGCAATGCGGTTCCTCCTGTTATACAAAGGATGGGTGGTAATCCAGATGAATTATTTCTCTGTAGGTTTTGCGCTCCAGTCCTGGTTCAGACACACCGAGGCAGCTAAGATAGCAGGAAAGAAAGTGGCCTGGCAAGCCTCCTGACGCGTTTCACTGCAAGGCACTGCAGCTTTATCAAAGGTGGTTATGTATGCAAACTGTCTGGGTATTTATACCCTCCATGATTACTTAACAGGTCAACAGCTGTTCACTCAATCCCTCTAATTAGTGTAAAATAATATATAAAATCATTCCCTGACTAATCCACAGGTTTATATCCATTAATAAGACAGACTCAGTGCTTAAAAATTGTGTTATATGTACAATATTTACTTTAGAAACTCTTATATCTCATTTAAAAACATTTAGCATTCAAAATACTTCCGGGTTACGAAGACCATGTGACTCCGTGATCATAAGTACATTATTAGTATCCAATCAAAATTACTTTGGGAGACAAAGACTTACAAATATAAGTAAATATACTATTTAACTAGTGGAAAAAAGGTGGGGAAGTCAAACCACAACATTTGTCGTCCCGAGGCAGCCGATATGTCACTTCCGGGAAGGAGAACCCAATGGTATCTCCGCTCGGTGGACAGCAATCTGCCCCTGCTGCTAGGCAACCTGCTCGGGACCATTTCCTTTGCAACGCGTCTCTCCGGTCACGTGACTAAATTAGTCACGTGACCGGGTTGACGCTTGGAACATGGTTGTACGAGGACCTCAGACTTTCGCTGTATGTTTGGTTACCATGGTAACCCGTCGCCGCTGACAGCATAGTTCTGCTTGGGCTTTACATTTATATCCCACAATTATGCAAATACCATTTCCATTATATGGAGCCAGTGCATTCATCCCAGATTACACTATCCTATTTAAGGGGTAGCAAGGAAAGGACATTAACTATGAATGTTCTTGATGTTAATACACATATTCTATTGAATTCCCTATCATTTCATTTAGCTGCTCTTATTCGCTGATTTTTTTAACTGTTGGGAACTAAGCAGGACACCGAATGAGGTGGAGATCAGGACAGGCAGGGGGAGAAGGGAATGGAACCAGACAGAAAATAGAGGTAAGAAGGAATGAGTAGAGACATCAAGGTTTTTATATATAGATAATGTATAGTGATGACATTAATGATTTAATAATTAATCCAATCTGATGGTCTTTTTAGACACATCTTTAGTCATCATATAGCAGGCTGAATATTATGACACTAAGTAGGAAAAGACACAAGAGAGCACATCTCCAGATTTGGCAGTATCACTATCTACAACTAGTTATAGGTAGAGATGAGCGGGTTCGGTTTCTCTGAAACCGAACCCGCACGAACTTCATGTTTTTTTCACGGGTCCGAGCAGACTCGGATCCTCCCGCCTTGCTCGGTTAACCCGAGCGCGCCCGAACGTCATCATGACGCTGTCGGATTCTCGCGAGACTCGGATTCTATATAAGGAGCCGCGCGTCGCCGCCATTTTCACACGTGCATTGAGATTGATAGGGAGAGGACGTGGCTGGCGTCCTCTCCATTAGAAATTAGATTAGAAGAGAGAGAGAGATTGTGCAGAGTCAGACAGAGTTTACCACAGTGACCAGTGCAGTTGTTGTTAGTTAACTTTTATTTATTTTAATATATATCCGTTCTCTGCTCGTTCTCTGCTATATCCGTTCTCTGCCTGAAAAAAAACGATACACAGCAGCAGCCAGTCACACAGTGTGACTCAGTCTGTGTGCACTCAGCTCAGCCCAGTGTGCTGCACATCAATGTATAAAAGGCAAAGCTTATAATAATTGTGGGGGAGACTGGGGAGCACTGCAGGTTGTTATAGCAGGAGCCCCCAGGAGTACATAATATTATATTAATTTAAAATTAAACAGTGCACACTTTTGCTGCAGGAGTGCCACTGCCAGTGTGACTAGTGGTGACCAGTGCCTGACCACCAGTATAGTAGTATATTCATTGTTGTATGTATTGTATACTATCTCTTTATCAACCAGTCTATATTAGCAGCAGACACAGTACAGTGCGGTAGTTCACGGCTGTGGCTACCTCTGTGTCGGCAGTCGGAACTCGGCAGGCAGTCCGTCCATCCATAATTGTATTACAATATATACCACCTAACCGTGGTATTTTTTTTTCTTTCTTTATACCGTCATAGTGTCATACTAGTTGTTACGAGTATACTACTATCTCTTTATCAACCAGTGTACAGTGCGGTAGTTCACGGCTGTGGCTACCTCTGTGTCGGCAGTCGGCAGGCAGTCCGTCCATCCATAATTGTATTATTATTATAATATATACCACCTAACCGTGGTTTTTTTTCCATTCTTTATACCGTCGTCATAGTGTCATACTAGTTTACGAGTATACTACTATCTCTTTATCAACCAGTGTACAGTGCGGTAGTTCACGGCTGTGGCTACCTCTGTGTCGGCAGTCGGCAGGCAGTCCGTCCATCCATAATTGTATTATTATTATAATATATACCACCTAACCGTGGTTTTTTTTCCATTCTTTATACCGTCGTCATAGTGTCATACTAGTTGTTACGAGTATACTACTATCTCTTTATCAACCAGTGTACAGTGCGGTAGTTCACGGCTGTGGCTACCTCTGTGTCGGCAGTCGGCAGGCAGTCCGTCCATCCATAATTGTATTATTATTATAATATATACCACCTAACCGTGGTTTTTTTTCCATTCTTTATACCGTCGTCATAGTGTCATACTAGTTGTTACGAGTATACTACTATCTCTTTATCAACCAGTGTACAGTGCGGTAGTTCACGGCTGTGGCTACCTCTGTGTCGGCAGTCGGCAGGCAGTCCGTCCATCCATAATTGTATTATTATTATAATATATACCACCTAACCGTGGTTTTTTTCCATTCTTTATACCGTCGTCATAGTGTCATACTAGTTGTTACGAGTATACTACTATCTCTTTATCAACCAGTGTACAGTGCGGTAGTTCACGGCTGTGGCTACCTCTGTGTCGGCAGTCGGCAGGCAGTCCGTCCATCCATAATTGTATTATTATTATAATATATACCACCTAACCGTGGTTTTTTTTCCATTCTTTATACCGTCGTCATAGTGTCATACTAGTTGTTACGAGTATACTACTATCTCTTTATCAACCAGTGTACAGTGCGGTAGTTCACGGCTGTGGCTACCTCTGTGTCGGCAGTCGGCAGGCAGTCCGTCCATCCATAATTGTATTATTATTATAATATATACCACCTAACCGTGGTTTTTTTTCCATTCTTTATACCGTCGTCATAGTGTCATACTAGTTGTTACGAGTATACTACTATCTCTTTATCAACCAGTGTACAGTGCGGTAGTTCACGGCTGTGGCTACCTCTGTGTCGGCAGTCGGCAGGCAGTCCGTCATCCATAATTGTATTATTATTATAATATATACCACCTAACCGTGGTTTTTTTTATACCACCTAACCGTGGCAGTCCGTCCATAATTGTATACTAGTAAACTATCCAATCCATCCATCTCCATTGTTTACCTGAGGTGCCTTTTAGTTCTGCCTATAAAATATGGAGAACAAAAAAGTTGAGGTTCCAAAATTAGGGAAAGATCAAGATCCACTTCCACCTCGTGCTGAAGCTGCTGCCACTAGTCATGGCCGAGACGATGAAATGCCAGCAACGTCGTCTGCCAAGGCCGATGCCCAATGTCATAGTACAGAGCATGTCAAATCCAAAACACCAAATATCAGAAAAAAAAGGACTCCAAAACCTAAAATAAAATTGTCGGAGGAGAAGCGTAAACTTGCCAATATGCCATTTACCACACGGAGTGGCAAGGAACGGCTGAGGCCCTGGCCTATGTTCATGGCTAGTGGTTCAGCTTCACATGAGGATGGAAGCACTCAGCCTCTCGCTAGAAAACTGAAAAGACTCAAGCTGGCAAAAGCACCGCAAAGAACTGTGCGTTCTTTGAAATCCCAAATCCACAAGGCGAGTCCAATTGTGTCGTTTGCGATGCCTGACCTTCCCAACACTGGACGTGAAGAGCATGCGCCTTCCACTATTTGCATGCCCCCTGCAAGTGCTGGAAGGAGCACCCGCAGTCCAGTTCCTGATAGTCAGATTGAAGATGTCAGTGTTGAAGTACACCAGGATGAGGAGGATATGGGTGTTGCTGGCGCTGGGGAGGAAATTGACCAGGAGGATTCTGATGGTGAGGTGGTTTGTTTAAGTCAGGCACCCGGGAGACACCTGTTGTCCGTGGGAGGAATATGGCCGTTGACATGCCAGGTGAAAATACCAAAAAAATCAGCTCTTCGGTGTGGAGGTATTTCACCAGAAATGCGGACAACAGGTGTCAAGCCGTGTGTTCCCTTTGTCAAGCTGTAATAAGTAGGGGTAAGGACGTTAACACCTCGGACATCCTCCCTTATACGTCACCTGCAGCGCATTCATATAAGTCAGTGACAAGTTCAAAACTTTGGGTGACAGCGGAAGCAGTCCACTGACCAGTAAATCCCTTCCTCTTGTAACCAAGCTCACGCAAACCACCCCACCAACTCCCTCAGTGTCAATTTCCTCCTTCCCCAGGAATGCCAATAGTCCTGCAGGCCATGTCACTGGCAAGTCTGACGAGTCCTTTCCTGCCTGGGATTCCTCCGATGCATCCTTGCGTGTAACGCCTACTGCTGCTGGCGCTGCTGTTGTTGCCGCTGGGAGTCGATGGTCATCCCAGAGGGGAAGTCGTAAGCCACTTGTACTACTTCCAGTAAGCAATTGACTGTTCAACAGTCCTTTGCGAGGAAGATGAAATATCACAGCAGTCATCCTACTGCAAAGCGGATAACTGAGTCCTTGACAACTATGTTGGTGTTAGACGTGCGTCCGGTATCCGCCGTTAGTTCACAGGGAACTAGACAATTTATTGAGGCAGTGTGCCCCCGTTACCAAATACCATCTAGGTTCCACTTCTCTAGGCAGGCGATACCGAGAATGTACACGGACGTCAGAAAAAGACTCACCAGTGTCCTAAAAAATGCAGTTGTACCCAATGTCCACTTAACCACGGACATGTGGACAAGTGGAGCAGGGCAGGGTCAGGACTATATGACTGTGACAGCCCACTGGGTAGATGTATGGACTCCCGCCGCAAGAACAGCAGCGGCGGCACCAGTAGCAGCATCTCGCAAACGCCAACTCTTTCCTAGGCAGGCTACGCTTTGTATCACCGCTTTCCAGAATACGCACACAGCTGAAAACCTCTTACGGCAACTGAGGAAGATCATCGCGGAATGGCTTACCCCAATTGGACTCTCCTGTGGATTTGTGGCATCGGACAACGCCAGCAATATTGTGTGTGCATTAAATATGGGCAAATTCCAGCACGTCCCATGTTTTGCACATACCTTGAATTTGGTGGTGCAGAATTTTTTAAAAAACGACAGGGGCGTGCAAGAGATGCTGTCGGTGGCCAGAAAAATTGCGGGACACTTTCGGCGTACAGGCACACGTACAGAAGACTGGAGCACCACCAAAAACTACTGACCTGCCCTGCCATCATCTGAAGCAAGAAGTGGTAACGAGGTGGAATTCAACCCTCTATATGCTTCAGAGGTTGGAGGAGCAGCAAAAGGCCATTCAAGCCTATACAATTGAGCACGATTAGGAGATGGAATGCACCTGTCTCAAGTGCAGTGGAGAATGATTTCAACGTTGTGCAAGGTTCTGATGCCCTTTGAACTTGCCACACGTGAAGTCAGTTCAGACACTGCCAGCCTGAGTCAGGTCATCCCCTCATCAGGCTTTTGCAGAAGAAGCTGGAGGCATTGAAGAAGGAGCTAACACGGAGCGATTCCGCTAGGCATGTGGGACTTGTGGATGCAGCCCTTAATTCGCTTAACAAGGATTCACGGGTGGTCAATCTGTTGAAATCAGAGCACTACATTTTGGCCACCGTGCTCGATCCTAGATTTAAAGCCTACCTTGGATCTCTCTTTCCGGCAGACACAGGTCTGCTGGGGTTGAAAGACCTGCTGGTGACAAAATTGTCAAGTCAAGCGGAACGCGACCTGTCAACATCTCCTCCTTCACATTCTCCCGCAACTGGGGGTGCGAGGAAAAGGCTCAGAATTCCGAGCCCACCCGCTGGCGGTGATGCAGGGCAGTCTGGAGCGACTGCTGATGCTGACATCTGGTCCGGACTGAAGGACCTGACAACGATTACGGACATGTCGTCTACTGTCACTGCATATGATTCTCTCAACATTGATAGAATGGTGGAGGATTATATGAGTGACCGCATCCAAGTAGGCACGTCACACAGTCCGTACTTATACTGGCAGGAAAAAGAGGCAATTTGGAGGCCCTTGCACAAACTGGCTTTATTCTACCTAAGTTGCCCTCCCACAAGTGTGTACTCCGAAAGAGTGTTTAGTGCCGCCGCTCACCTTGTCAGCAATCGGCGTACGAGGTTACATCCAGAAAATGTGGAGAAGATGATGTTCATTAAAATGAATTATAATCAATTCCTCCGCGGAGACATTGACCAGCAGCAATTGCCTCCACAAAGTACACAGGGAGCTGAGATGGTGGATTCCAGTGGGGACGAATTGATAATCTGTGAGGAGGGGGATGTACACGGTGATATATCGGAGGGTGAAGATGAGGTGGACATCTTGCCTCTGTAGAGCCAGTTTGTGCAAGGAGAGATTAATTGCTTCTTTTTTGGGGGGGGTCCAAACCAACCCGTCATATCAGTCACAGTCGTGTGGCAGACCCTGTCACTGAAATGATGGGTTGGTTAAAGTGTGCATGTCCTGTTTTGTTTATACAACATAAGGGTGGGTGGGAGGGCCCAAGGATAATTCCATCTTGCACCTCTTTTTTCTTTTCTTTTTCTTTGCATCATGTGCTGATTGGGGAGGGTTTTTTGGAAGGGACATCCTGCGTGACACTGCAGTGCCACTCCTAGATGGGCCCGGTGTTTGTGTCGGCCACTAGGGTCGCTAATCTTACTCACACAGCTACCTCATTGCGCCTCTTTTTTTCTTTGCGTCATGTGCTGTTTGGGGAGGGTTTTTTGGAAGGGACATCCTGCGTGACACTGCAGTGCCACTCCTAGATGTGCCCGGTGTTTGTGTCGGCCACTAGGGTCGCTAATCTTACTCACACAGTCAGCTACCTCATTGCGCCTCTTTTTTTCTTTGCGTCATGTGCTGTTTGGGGAGGGTTTTTTGGAAGGGCCATCCTGCGTGACACTGCAGTGCCACTCCTAGATGGGCCCGGTGTTTGTGTCGGCCACTAGGGTCGCTAATCTTACTCACACAGCTACCTCATTGCGCCTCTTTTTTTCTTTGCGTCATGTGCTGTTTGGGGAGGGTTTTTTGGAAGGGCCATCCTGCGTGACACTGCAGTGCCACTCCTAGATGGGCCCGGTGTTTGTGTCGGCCACTAGGGTCGCTAATCTTACTCACACAGCTACCTCATTGCGCCTCTTTTTTTCTTTGCGTCATGTGCTGTTTGGGGAGGGTTTTTTGGAAGGGACATCCTGCGTGACACTGCAGTGCCACTCCTAGATGGGCCCGGTGTTTGTGTCGGCCACTAGGGTCGCTTATCTTACTCACACAGCGACCTCGGTGCAAATTTTAGGACTAAAAATAATATTGTGAGGTGTGATGTGTTCAGAATAGGCTGAAAATGAGTGTAAATTATGTTTTTTGAGGTTAATAATACTTTGGGATCAAAATTACCCCCAAATTCTATGATTTAAGCTGTTTTTTAGGGTTTTTTGAAAAAAACACCCGAATCCAAAACACACCCGAATCCGACAAAAATAATTCGGTGAGGTTTTGCCAAAACGCGTTCGAACCCAAAACACGGCCGCGGAACCGAACCCAAAACCAAAACACAAAACCCGAAAAATTTCAGGCGCTCATCTCTAGTTATAGGCAGGTATTATATCTCGCCAATGTTGAGTCAGATCACCATATTTAGTTCTACTGCCTCATTGAGACCTTCTGGATAAATGCTATTCATCTGATACATCCAGAAGACTTCCTCTCTCTGCTCCGGATGCTGTAGCGCCTCTTTCTGCCCCAGCTGCTGCAGCACCACTTTCTGCCTCTGCTGCTGCAGACTTCTCTCTGCCCCGACTGTTGTAGCATCCCTCTCTGCCCCGGCTGCTGCAGAATCTTTCTCTACATTGATGCTGCAGCACCTCTCTCTGCATTAGAAGCTGCAACATAACATATATAAATGGCTCTTTTGTGGTGTAATGTGTATAAGGGGCTCTGCTGTGGCATAACATGTATAAGTGGCTCTACTGTGGCATAATGTGTATAAGGGGCTCTACTGTGGCATAACGTGTATAAATGGCTCTTCTGGGATGTAACATGTATAAGCGTATCTACTGTGTGATCTAAAGTTATTAACGGAAACAACTGTGCGGTATAATGTGAATTGGTACTATTCTGTGGTCACATCCCTTCCCCATGAATCCACAACCCTGTTTTAAACTTGGCGGGGGGGGGGGGGGGGGGGGGCAGTGCCCAAAGGAAACTTTCACCCTGAGCTCTACAAGGTCCTGTCACCAATTTAGAATTTTTAAATATTTTTTATTTTCAAATGTAACATGCCACCACATGTTGGCCAGGCCCCCAATTCAGTACAGGGAAGGGGGCACCGAATCATACCCTTGCTCCGGACACCATGGCACCTAGCTACACCTCTGCGTGGGCCACCCCGCCCCACACACAGTATGGGCACGCCTGCGCTGCCCAGACCGAGCACCTTAAACGGCGGCCAAACGCTGCCGGCCCGCCCCCTCCTGCCCAGCGACTGCCTCTGCCTGTCAATAAGGCAGAGGCGATTTGCAGGGCTGAGACGGCCGTCGGCTGTCAGGCATGCACCGGCACACTTCGGCGCCGGCGCATGCACAGTTCAAACCTGATCGGCTGCTGTGCGAATACGCACAGCACCGATCAGGTCTGAATTAGGCCCATAGACCCTTAAATCATTTAGAACCAGATTATTTTCCAATTATGTTGATAGTTACTGAGTTTAATAGCTTCCTCTCATTGCTCTGGCATTTTACACACCAGCAAAGCAAAAGAAGTCTTTCTTCCTTCCTTTTATTCATCTATATTCTCCTCACAGCAAAGAGATAAATCCCAGGAGTAATGACCTGCGCTGTAGAATAATTTGTTAGACATAATTAGAAGAATTGAGATGCCAGGGCTCCAGTCTATTACAAAATTATTTTCACTGTGAATATTCTACATGAAGTCCCCGTGATAGGTCTGTCAGCATTAAATATACTTGCAAGAGGCTCACTTCAGCTTTTACATTCTAGTATTTCATATACAGCACATATTACGGGAGGATGAGCGTTTAAGGAATACATTCATCTCCTGCAATTAAAAATGATGGTACGAAAATCCCTGTCAGGAATCCAGGGACAAAGATTAATATTACATTCGCATAGACTATAGTGTCATGAAGGCTGCATTTACATCAGTCCGCCCCACATTTTAGAGATGAGACAGTGTGTGTCAATGAAAATATGGCATGGCGCCCTGGTACAGGGCCGTAACCAGAGGTGTTCGAGCAGTGCCAGCACACAGGGCTGTGGGGGTAGTACGGTTGCTGCCCCAAGAATGGCACCCTTGTTTAGAATCGCAGCTGCAGTGCCATCTGGCGCATCCACTGTATGTTCACACTGCAGCCCGTACAGACCCCAGCAGCACCCTGAAGATTCCCCAGGCAGTGCTCTTCTACCTGGAGGCCTTCCCCTTCGGCATGACGTCATGCTCTCAGGGAGTGTGGTCAGTACAGGGCACTGTGAAGTCCTGTAACAGCTCTGCGCTGGGGGGGGGGGGGGGGGGGTTTGGTCAGATGTGATGTGACGTGTCCATGGGCACGTAACTAGCACTTTTAAGCCACTCAACCACCGCCCTCTCCTCTAAAAACACCTGTGCAATGGTGCACATTGGTGAACCAGTTGCACAAGCAGTAGAGATGTGTGGCTTGTTTGCTTGCTAACCTGACGATGATGGGTGCTGACGTGCTTTCTTTAACCCCTGTTGTCCTGCCCTTTTGCACTCAAAGATCTCTCTGCTATGTCAATGAATCACATGAGTTTGGCAGAGGGGTAACTACAGGATGACTAGACCCACAAGGTGTAGGGGTCACACCCCGAAATCAGTCACTAAATACGGTAGACTAAATAAGTGAATTGGCAATTCATTTCTGTGTACATGGTACTAATAAGTTACTATTCCGTTGAGTGTCTGGATAGGCCTGGATTTCCTGACTTGCAGATCATTTGTCTGTTGTGACCATGCTGACGCTGCTGCCTGTTAGACCCTACCTGATCCCCACTATCTGCCACTTACATGAGGAGGCTGCTCTGTAGTTGGGGTCCACCTGTGTAAGTTGGTGTCATGGCTGGTACCCCCGCGGCTACCCGTTGGGGTGTCTGGTTCTATTGGTACCTACACAGCTGCAGCATTTGCGGAGGTGCGGCTTACAGTGCAGACATCACTCCTGTTATTTAGTGCGGTGGTTCCCAAATGGATCACGGCACCCTAGAGCATCAGAATTTGTCTCACGGAACCCCTAGACCAATAGTTTTTTATTGAGAAATTCAGAAAGACATATTAAAAAATAAGTAAATTGTGTTTATATGTCATCCTTAGGTACAACTGTGTGGTGAGGGACAAGATGTGCCTCTATTTGTCCACATGTGTTATAATTGGCAGCCACCAGCACTGGTTTTGCCTATTATATTGACCATAAATAATTTTATTTGGTCCTGGACCAACAATCCAAGGCACCCCTGCAAGTGTTCTGAGGCACCCCAGGGTGCCACGGCACACAGTTTGAGAACCACTGCTTTAGTGAATTAGGGGCATATTTCTTAACATTATTTTTACAAAAAAAATTGAAAAAAGGGTGTTTTTACACCCTTTTTACATTATTTTAGTATCACTCAAATCAATAGATATATAAAAGGCAAAAAAGGAGATTGACTCACTGATTGACTCATTACGAAATCTCTTAAACCATAAGGCCTACAATCATGAAACTTGGCAGGTAGCTTCTCCTTAGGTCCCAGGTGTTTGCTAAGAACCGGTTTTACAAATGTCACTGTCCATCCATGGTTATCGCCAAAAATGGATGTGTGTATGTATGTATGTATTTATATATATATGTGTATATGTATTTTCCAGCATAATTCCGGAATACCTGCAACAATTTACACCAAACTTGGTACACATATGAGTTACAATCTGGGAACAAACACTGTGGGGATAAAACACCCCTAGCACCCTTAGGGGGACAGCAGCACAGAGTATATCAGGAGACAGCATAACTCCGGAATGGCTGGAGCAATGTACAAAAAAATTGGTACACATATGACTTACAATATGGAAACAAATACTGTGGGGGTAACACACCATTAGCACCCCTAGGGGTGGTACAACAGCACATAGTATATCAGGAGACAGCATATCTCCGGAATGCCTGGATCTATTTACACCAAACTTGATACACATATGACTTACAATCTGGGAACAAACACTGTGGGGGTAAGACACCCCTAGCACCCCTAGGGGTGAGGCAGCACAGAGTATTTCAGCAGACAGTATAACTCTGGAATGCCTGGAGCAATTTACACCGAACTTGGTACACAGATGATTTACAATCTTGGAACAAACACTGTGGAGGTAAGACACCCCTAGCACGAGGCAGCAGCACAGAGTATTTCAGCAGACAGCATATTTCTGGAATGCCTGCAGCAATTTGCAACAAACTTGGTACATATATGACTTACAATCTGGGAACAAACACTGTGGGGGTAACACACCCCTAGCACCCCTAGGGGTGGCCCAGCAGCACAGACTATATCAGGACATGCATGATATCTCAGTGACGACAGGGCTGCATGTGACAGTGGTAGTAACATGATGTGAGGAGGGGAATGGAGGTAGCAGGAAGCCACACACTGACAGTTATATAGTGGCAGGAGCAGGGTCCCCAGCAACACACACTATATTAGGAGATGCATAATATGTCAGGCAGGACAGAGCTGCATTTGACAGGAGCAGTGACATGATGTGAGGAGGGGAATGGAGGTAGCACAAACCTACATACTGAGAGTTATATAGTGGAAGTAGCAGGGTCCCCCAGCAGCACAGAGTATATCAGGAGATGCATAATGTGCTGCACTATATAAGAAACTGTAAATAAATCGATAGTCCGGCCACTACACACAGTGGGTCAGGGAAGCAAGATATGCCTATATACTAGATTTCCAAGCAACATAAATTAACAAACAACTATAATTCTAATTTACCACCCTCATCCCGTAGTGAAGCACGGGTATTCAGCTAGTGTATTATAGGGCTTTGGAGCAGTTTTCGCGAAAAACTGCTCCAAACCCTTTCATTAATTTTTTTTTCATAAGCAGATCACATTCCCCATATTTATCATGGAAAATGCGATCTGGGCAAATTTACTAAAATAAAAAAAGGTGAAAAAAAACGCAATAAGTTGAAGCTGGCGTAATTATCACAGGCAAAAAGAAGGGGAAAGAATTCCTGCGCACTGGAAAGGGTATATAACACACTTTTTTAGGGTGTTGAAAACACCATAAAACAATTTTTTTGATGATTATATGTGAGATCCTTTCTTTATCCACCAAAAATCTTCACATTAGTATATATACCATATGTATTATTTCTCACAAAAGAATATATACCATACGTCTTATTTCTCGCAAAAGAAATAAAACAAAACAAAAGAGGAAAGTCTCGTAATAAGTTCATAAAATGTATAAAGTCCGGTCAAAGTCCAAAAAGAAAAAACAATCTGTTGCTTATCTGGTATCCTCCTTATTGTTTGTAGTAAGTCGTTCCCACCGTATATGATTCCTTGTCTGGCTCCTCAATGTAGGTGCATGCAAAACAAATAATGGGGAATCATGGTGCAGACTTCTACAAATTTATTCAAAGAAACAATGTTTTACAATTAAAATGCGTACCAAAAAAGACCTTCCAGGAAGGCACAGTAAAAAGCAAGTAAGGGTATTTGTTGAGCTCCCCCTTATAGAGCTGTACCTTCACCAGGTCCTGGGCAGCAAGTGCCCTTGCTGCCCAGGACCTGGTGAAGGTACAGCTCTATAAGGGGGAGCTCAACAAATACCCTTACTTGCTTTTTACTGTGCCTTCCTGGAAGGTCTTTTTTGGTACGCATTTTAATTGTAAAACATTGTTTCTTTGAATAAATTTGTAGAAGTCTGCACCATGATTCCCCATTATTTGTTTTGCATGCACCTACATTGAGGAGCCAGACAAGGAATCATATACGGTGGGAACGACTTACTACAAACAATAAGGAGGATACCAGATAAGCAACAGATTGTTTTTTCTTTTTGGACTTTGACCGGACTTTATACATTTTATGAACTTATTACGAGACTTTCCTCTTTTGTTTTGTTTTATTTCTTTTGCGAGAAATAAGACGTATGGTATATATTCTTTTGTGAGAAATAATACATATGGTATATATACTAATGTGAAGATTTTTGGTGGATAAAGAAAGGATCTCACATATAATCATCAAAAAAATTGTTTTATGGTGTTTTCAACACCCTAAAAAAGTGTGTTATATACCCTTTCCAGTGCGCAGGAATTCTTTCCCCTTCTTTTTGATTGTTATTTTGTGATTGGTGGAGTCACCTAAAAATTCCAGCAGCCAGTTTACTAGCAAGGATCGCAGGTGGTACCGCTGTCCTTTGTAATTATCACAGGGCTCATTGCAGATTGTGTACTACAGGTTGGAGACATTTAACATTTAGATATTCACAGTGTTGATGCTGACAAAATGTTGACGTGTTCAATTTGTCAGAAAGTTGTCACATATTTTAACCTAACCCTAATTGCAGCCTAACTATAACCCTAATTGCAGTCTAAACCAACCTTTTCAATATGAATGTGATGGTAATCCTGCGTGTGATCTTTTCATTTACTGACCTCCAACCGGTTGCTAAAATAACAGAGTTCTGACTGATGACTGAAGAGAGTTGATAAACCAGACCTATAGAGGTCAGAGTACCCTAACATTCTGGGGGCTCGTCCGGGATCTTCCAGCATCTCCTCCACTGGCAACAAATCCTCTGATCTTTCAGGAACCGCTGATAAAAAAAAACGGTAAGTGAGACTTAATGTGTAGATTTCTACCTGCTCACTTGACTCAGCGCTTCTTGTATAAATCTGTGGAAGTCCAGTTGGGAAGATCAGAGAATATCTTAAAGAACCCAGTGTCAGTCAGAAGTAATTTTTTTTTAAGGTACCATACATGTATGTCATATTGTTGAATTGTGGGTAAATATCTTCAGCTAATTTGTCACAAGTGCACAGGGGGAATTAATCAAATATCCAGGAAACTTTTAGATTTTGATAATAGTAATATAGGTTTATTAAGAAAACAAAACTGTTACATAAGGTGGCGTATGGCCAAGGTATATTCTAATGCTGATAAACAGTTTGAATTGATAAATAACCAAAGAGGTGTGTGCAAATCTTGTACCTGTGTTGTTGTGTTAAGAAAATACAAAGGGTCCGTAGCACCGAGATTGGTTGCAATTACAAGCACTGAAGTCTCATTTAATTATGTGGAAATGATGATGAATTTTACTGTACAATAGGTTGCCATTTAAAAAGGGAATTGTTGGAACATTACATTGAGAATGATTGGTCTAACATTATAACCTATTGGCCTAGGAACCACATAATCCCAGGTTTAAGACCCATTTGCCCATACAGCCTCAAACAGCTGCCGCGTACACAGATAACAGACATAACAGTGAGAGGGTATCCAGAAGACAGGAAAACCAGATATAAGAGATGGTCGAGAGTCTGTCAGATACAATACTTATTGTCACCCTTCGTTTTGGGATCCTTGCACTGTTGTATGTACTCTGTCGATATGCTTTTGAAAAGGTGGGGGGAGTCGGGTGTCTGCTAGACAATGGAACCAGTGCCAGTAACTAGATTCTCCTGTACACATTGTACTGCATATATTGTAATTCAAACTGTAGGATCAAGAGCACCTAAGGTGGTAGGAATTCTACCAATCCAAGCAGTCCCCGGTGTATATTTTAAATCAAAAACCCACCCTTGGGAAACCCTTACACTTATAGTAGGAACGCATGTTGACACCCCAGTTGAACAAGGGAGGCAAGGTAATTTGCATTCTCCTATTGGATGTCCCTATGCAAGAAAGTTAAGGGGTTGGACTGGGTCAGTGACAAAGAGCAGTTACTGTCTGAAAGGAAACAAGGGATAAACTTAATGGTAGACCCAATAGCAAGGAGACTCAGGTATGATTGCCCGAGGTGCACAGGACACATAATTTTCCAAACACGAGGGGAACGTATTCCAAGAATAGTGGGGAGTTTACCAATAACACAAGGGACAACAGGGGCACTGGTACAAGCAGGAGTCTATATAGGCAGGGGGATAGACCCTTGGAGTGACTTAACAATAATTTTAGAGACGCACCTCAGTGATCCAGAAGAAATAATCTATTATGCAGGTCTCACTTGGGGAGCAGTACTAATAGATTTTCCACCAATACAGGGAGGAAGGGGCAACACTACAACCCCAGTCATTTGTCCACAGACGGATTTAAGGAGCTCTTTAGGTACAAGGATAGAAGAAATTCTTCAGAGTCAGCGTCTCACAAGGAGATTTTGAGTCCCTCATACGGGGTTACTAAAATACCACATCAGGAGGGGTTTCGCGCATACACACCCAGGCATGGGAGCGCGGTCTGTAAAGATGTCAGGGCCCGACAAACCCGTGGATATTGTTAGTAACAGGGAGGGGATGAAAGCTCTGAAAGGAATAAGTAAAATTTTCAAAAGAGCAGGTTTTACGTCAGAGGGGACACTAGACCTAGAGAAATTGGAAAAATTTGCCTCCTGTAACAAGAGTTGGATAATTAAACATAATTGTAGAGATCAAGTATCCATCTGGATCACTGTAGCAAAAGAATTAGAAGCAGAAAATAGAAGAAGAGATGAGGAAAATGATTTCCCGAATGTACCAGAGTACCCAATAGCACCACAACCAGCGTTAAACTTACTGCCTGTAATATCAGCAACAGCACCTCCATTCTATGCCCGACCCCTATACTCAGACATGCATGCACACCCAGGTACCCCTAGTATGAACAGAATGGAATCATCTACAGGCTCACTAACAGTGAAATTAAGAAGAGATGAGCCAGAAAAGGAGTGGCGAATAGTCAGCCCTATCTTGAAAGGATCTGTGGTTGAAACCCCGAATGATTTACCTGAGCTATGTGTACAGAGCATGCCCCAGTGTTCTGATACTTTATCACAAGAAACCCCAAGAAGATCAAAGCAAAGAAATTGGCCACCTAAAGCTCCCCTTATGTTTAGACGAGTGATGGACACCTGGAATCAAGTTATGAGTCCAGAAAACAATAGTCCACAATCAGGAACTATAAGCGAAAGGGTGCAATTCAGACGGAGAGGAGAAACAAGGGGGCAAGACACAGCCTCTACAGCTTTTCATGCCCAGGTACATAATGTACAGAATAAAATGACAAATTTTCCAGAAAGATTGTGTCCGGTATGTCAGTTTTGTGTTCCAGAAGGATATGAACACTGCCCAAATTGTGGAAACTGGGTTTCATCCCATTAACCACCATGTCAAAATATCTATGCCACCAGAAATGCTGAAAGACGGTCATCATTGCCTGTTTCTCTGTATCCAGTACAAGTGCAGAGAATACGCAACCCAGATGATGTAGCCAGGGTGAACAATCCATATATTGTACAGAGCCAACACCACAAACCATGGTATGGCAAGCAACGATATTGCAAGTATAGTTGCCAAGTCCCCAGATCCTAGGAAAAATCCAGCAGCATTTTATGCCTATATGGAAAGAATTCAAGCCATATGGACACCAGCATGGGTCGACTACCACCAGTTGTGTGAGGCTATACTAGGACCAGGAACGGCTCAAACAGTGAGCACCATGGCAGTAGCAACTGCAGCAGATGATTGCCCAGCCATAGTGGACGCCCCGGCAGAGGAAAATAGAACAACGTTTGAGGGTGGACAGATGTACGTGACAAGACTTAAGAGATGGTGTCATGAACAGAAGCTCAGAGCACCAGCAGCCCCAGATCTGAAACAGGAAAAGACTGAGTCCATCAGAACTTACTATGATAAAGTCACTATACGACACACTGATGAAGGTTATGCAACGGATAACCCTCAACATAAAAGACTGTTAAAGACCAAATTCCTAAATGGGTTGTCAGAAGCCTACAGAACTCAGTTGTTCCAGGTCAGGCCAGAAACTTGAACTTGAAGCAATAGTTCAGGTGCTAGAAGGAATGGAGGAAAGGGAAAATTAAAAAATAAGAAAAGCCAAAGAAAAGAATGCAATACCAAAGGTAACTGTACATGTTGTACAGAACAAAGCAAGTGGAAAATCAGAAGCCCAACACAAGGGGCCCCCGGAAGAAACTCAAAAGAAGGAACCAAGCAAGATGACAGAAAATGTTATTTTTGCAAGCAAGAAGGACATTTCAAAAAGAATTGCAGGAAATACAAGGAATGGTGTGAAAACCAGCAAGAAAAACCTAAAGCATGAAAAAGTGGCTTCCCGAGGTACCTCCCTGCCAAAACACCATCTGAACAAGAAAATGATCAAGTGACCCTTGTACTGCCAACAGGTCACCAATATCAATGCATTATAGACTCTGGAGCAAGCCGAACAATTTTACAGCAACAGGAGGTACCAAGTGAATTAATGACCACTGAGACACTTCTAGCAACTGGTTTAGAAGGAACTACAGTGGAATTAAAGGAAAGTAAACCTATGGTATTAACCATTGAAGACGTTGAAACTCCCATTCTGGTCCAATTCCTTACCTCTAGTACTTGCCCAGTAAACTTATTAGGAGCAGATGTTCTGAAGTTGATTCAAGCCTGCATACAGTACACACCAGAAGGAATTAAATTTTCCAGTAAATTACCAGAGACGGTTCATCAACAGATGGAAGCAGCCATACAGATATATCATATGAGACAAGATTCCAACCCAGCACTAAAACAAGATCTGGCTGATGTACCTGACTGGTTAAAGGCAGTACCAGAAAAACTCTGGTCCAAAGGAAAGACTGATGTTGGACACATGCGGGTTCAGCCAGTACAGTTACAGCTGAAACCAGGAACGCAACCAGTATCAATCAGACAATATCCTCTCACAGAAGCACATTTAAAAGCCATAACCCAGCAAGTGGAACAATACAAGAAGGTGGGGGTCATTAAGGAATGCAGATCTCCTTTTAACTTACCTCTGTTTCCCGTGAAAAAAACAAACTAGTACAAATTAAGTTCAATACAGGCTTGTGCATGATTTAAGAGAAATCAATAAAAGACTGATTGTCAATACTCCAATAGTACCTAATCCTCACACTTTGCTCAATCAGATTCCAACTGAAGCTGCATGGTTCTCGGTAATCAATCTCGCAAACGCCTTTTTTTCTGTCCCCATTACCGAAGAAAGCCAGAAGTTCCTAACATTCACTCATGAAGGTAAACAATACTGTTGGACACGGTTACCCCAGGGGGGAGCAACCAGTCCATCAGACTTCTCAGAAGCAATGGCATTAATCCTGCAGAAATGGAGGCCGCACTTTACAGACACCCAGTTAGTTCAATATGTCGATGATCTGCTTATTGCTGCAGCTAGTACAAAACAAAGTTGTCATTTTAGGACATTGCATATCCCAAGGAACAAGGCACCTTACTGATGAAAGAACAAGAGCAATAACTCAAGCAAAAACTCCAAGAACATTAAAAGAAATCAGAGCTTCCCTGGACCTTATTGGATACTACAGAGAATGGATACCCTCAGCCTCATTACTGATGCAACCTCTATATGAATTAACAAAAAGGAGGCGTCAGCAGAAAACAGGGGCACCATTGAAGAATCAGTAAGAAAACTAAAGCAAGCCATAATACCAGCCCCAGGATTGGGATTGCCTGATTACAAAAAGCCTTTTAAACTATTCTGCCATGAAGACAAAGGGCATTCTTTAGGTGTGCTCATCCAGACACATGGAACAAAACAAAGACCAGTGGCATACTATTCAGCCCAGCTGGATCCAATTATCACAGGAGCACCATCTTGTGTCCGAGCAGTGGCAGCAGCAGCAATACTCAAGGAGAATGTGGCAGACATTGTGCTTGATCATCCACTGTGTATACAAGTACCTCACGCTGTAACAGAAATACTAAGTCAAGCAAGAACCAAGCATCTTTCTGCAGCCAGACTTACCAAATATGAAGTAGCACTATTAAGCGCCTCCCATGTCACCATCACAAGATGCACTGTACTAAACCCAGCCACACTCCTTTCCATCAACGATTCAAAAGAGGGGAGGAGAGGGGGAAATGGTGATGATGGTGAATCGTCAGATGAGGAGGAAAATGTTGCTACAGACGCAGAAAATACAACACAAAAATTTCCACATGATTGCCTAGCCCTCATGGAATTAGAGACTTTACCTCTTCCTAATGTCCAAGATACACCACTGGACAATCCAGACATGAACCTGTTCGTCGATGGATCAAGATATTATGATAATGGATCCCCAAGGACAGGATATGCAGTAACAACTGAAACTGAAGTCAAAGATTCTGGACCATTGCCAACAAGCGTGTCAGCACAAGAAGCAGAACTCATAGCAATGACTAAAGCCTGCATACATGCTACAAACATGACAGCTAACATCTACACGGATTCACGCTATGCTTGGGGAGTGTCCCAGGATTACGCTGCTATTTGGAAAAGCAGGGACTTCAAAGGTGCAAATGGAAAACCCATCAAACATGCCAGTTTGATTATGGAACTCTTCAGAGCATTGGAACTACCTAAAAGGATTGGAATAATCAAGGTACAAGCACATACTAAGAGCCAAACCATTGAAGCTAAAGGAAATGCATTTGCAGATGCAGAAGCCAAGAGAATTGCCTTACAATTAAAAGAACCTGAGCAAGTCTTAGTAGCTCAAGATGTGAGACAAATGCCCAGTGAAGAGGAGTTAATCAAAATTCAACAACAAGCATCACAAGGTGAAAAGGAGAAATGGACACGATTGGGGGCAGAAGAAGATGAACATGGACTTTGGAAGTCAAGGGAATTGAAGTACTGTTTACCAGCAGCTCTATTTCCACCTACGTTACAAGTAGCTCATGGACAAGTACATCATTCAAAGGAAGCCATGGTGAATAGAGTACAAGAGCATTGGATAGCTCCAGGCTTCAACAAAGCTGCAACAAACTTTGTAGCAGGATGCTGGATCTGTGGAATCAGCAATCCAGGACAAAGAACCAATACACCTCTAGGAACTATACCCAAAGTCTCTTACCCATTTCAGAGACTACAAATTGACTATATACAGTTGCCACGAAGCGGTCCATATGAATTTGTACTAGTAGCAACGGACATGTTGGCCAGTGAGCAAAGCCACAGCAAGGAAACTGATAGCAGAAGTAGTATGTAGATTTGGGGTACCTGAGGTTATAGAATCATATAGAGGTACACATTTCACAGGAGAAGTCATGCAGCATATAATGAAAGATTTGGGGGTACAGCAGGCCTTCCACGTGCCTTACTGGCCCCAGGCCAGTGGGAGGGTGGAACATCTGAACTTTGACCTTAAGCTAAAACTACAGAAAATGATGACAGAAACCAAAAGAACTTGGCCAGAATGCCTACCTATAGTCTTGTTCAATATTAGGACCACACCTATGAGACCTAGTAAGCTGCCTCCATATGAGATATTGTTTGGATCAGCTCCAAGAACAGGTTGTTATTATCCACAACAGTTACAACATAATCATGGTGATTTAACAGGTTATGTACAGGAGGTCTGTAAAACGTTGACTAACCTCCATTGCCAAATGTTTTCTTCCATTCCAGACCAAGAAGGATCAGCTACGCATAAGATAAATCCAGGAGATTGGGTCAATTTAAAAAGACATGTGAGAAAGACCTTTGAACCAAGATATGATGGTCCATATCAAGTGCTGCTAACCACGCCTACCTCAATTAAGGTGAAAGGTCACGATACTTGGGTACACGCCTCCCACTCGAAGAAGTTGACAGTGACTCTCCAACCAGAAGAATGAAGTTGCTTATCCTTTGGTTGTTGTTAGGGGTAATCCCCATGGTTTGGGCTATAAGTCGAGGGGACTGGTTTACTAAAAGGGAGTGTCATAATGATGGAACAGTTAATAATGGAAAACCAGATTCCTGCTGGTGGAGCTTTGATGACCAACGGTGGAATTACTATAATCTAACTACACAACCCTCTGTCCGTTTTTACTTTTATAAAAAGGTGGAGTTCTCACTTATGAGACACCAAAAATATGTCAGAGCAAGCTATAAAGCGGTGGAGAGCATGTAAAGCTCTTAAGATTATTATAAATGAAGGAAAAATGTATAAGAAAAGAATTGGTGCAGAAATACATCTTTTTCTATTGCCAAGTAACGGCACCACATTTACATTGTCCCGTGGTACCAGAATAAAAATGAAATGCTGTGTAGAGCCATTCACAAACCCAATAAGAAATAAGGGGGTAGTTCAGGCCTTATCAAGATGTATAAATGGCTCTAAGGAACTACCTTTTAATACTGAATTGTCCGCACAGGACTACTCAAGCACAGTAATTGTGTGTACTAACACATTCAGTTTTCCTGGTAATGCTACAGGACACAGATCAAAATTTAATATTTTGCAAAATAAGCCAGAAATAAGAAATGATACTTTGATTAAAATACCAGCAACCTGTCAGAAGGTGGGAATAAAACAATTTAGGACACTACATCGATTTAATATTTCATTTCCCAAAGGCCCTAAGTGTAACCGGATAAAAAGAGAATGGTATGATATCCTGTTGGGAGGGGCAGGAGCAACAATGGGAGCACTAAATTCCATAGACATAGAAACACTGACTAACAAAATGAGTGATGCAGGCAGTGATATGGAAAGAGTGGTTCACATGCAGGCAAAATGGATGCCCACTGTCTTCAATCCGATTTTAAAGCTCATTAATTGGGATCATTCTTTTCTAACCTTGGTCAATAGTTCTTTTATGAACACGTTAAAACTGACCAAAAACATCTCCAGTTTGTTTAAGTGGACAGAATGCTCCATAAGAACTGTGTATCAGGAACAACAGAAGAATCTGGCCCAGACCCAGTTAATGACTGGGAACATACAGGTTTACAGAATTTTTTTTACTATAGCATCTGAGTTATGGGTCAGGCTATATGGACATGAGGTTTATTGCACAGACAGGGGGTGTTGGGGGCAAATAGAAACCTACAACATAACAGAACCTAAGCTCATGTGTAAATACTTCATTTCGCAGTACCCTTCACCACAAAAGCAGGTAACTCAGATTTATGGACACCACAGTTCAGATGGCAGTATATTGATCCAGAAAACAAAACTCATGACCTATCCCTATGCACTAGCACTGATAATGGGCTGGCATGTCCTCATACTACATACATACCAGAATCATGTCAGCTTAAAAATCCTACTAGTGTTTGTAATTGGGAGTTGCATGACCCAAAAGATGACATCTTCATTTAAGTGGCACCACAAATAGTCTGTATGATTACATATGACAAACAGATCAGTCAGCTATACCAGTTACCACACCCTTTTTCAGGATGCCTGTTTAATGTAACTCATTTAATATGCAAAAATCAGACCATTGTTTTCTATAAGGATCAGACTGACTACCTAGATCAGGCTTTTAAGCCATTAACTCTTCCCCCCATAACATAACTGTAAGCATACAGGACATCATTAATATAATCAACAATACGGAAAAATTGGAGGAGCACTTAAGGGAAGTTAATTACTCTACAAGACATGCGCAGATGCAAACAATAGTAGAAGCTGGGGAATTGAAACACATGGCCACACAGCTAAAAAATAACTTACAGCATCACTGGTGGAATATTTTCACTGGAAAATCCCCATCAGCTACAGGATTAATGAAAACTGTCCTACACCCACTACTGGCAATAGTCATAGTATTGATAGGGTTGGTTGCTTGGAATTGTTATTTTTTCTGCAGGTTCAGGAAACATGTGAACAAGATGGACGCAATCAGAAATGCCCAAGAGGTTCTTCTGTAGAATAGGGAACTTGTTGCATTAGTTTTCTTGCCATGAGGGCATTTAATGGCAGGCTGCCCATCCCAGTGTGGTGACATATGTGCCGGAATCATGACAGGAATTACTAATGTAGCCTAGTGTAGGTAGAATAGGGAGAAAAAGTGGAATCAAAAAGAGGGGAAATGATGGTGTAAGAGCTTCCGCAGTATAGCAAATATATATTGATTCAAGCTTTTTCGCATTGATTAAGATATTTACTGTTAATCACAAATGTGTTTATGTATCCTTAAATATTGCACAGATATTCAGAAAATTGTATACTCAGAATATTATATTCAAAGCATGAATTATTCAAAGACATACAACACCAGATGTATCCAAGGCCAGTCAGGCAGACCGCCAATATGTCTGAACACCGAGAACAGCGGGACCCTGACCCTTTTGACCATCAGAAAGGATGTTTTGAGTATATGTCCGAGAGGCTGATAATTACAAAGCAATAAAAGATATTCAAGGATGCTCTAATTGCTAATTAAAATCTTGTATGACAATTGATGTATTTCAGGTTCTAAGACATACATGGTGTATTCTGATTGGCTAAATGTATTGGCAAGCATTATTCCTTTGTTCTCAGACTATAAAAATAAATCCGTAACGAGCCCTGGGTGGGTCAGTCATGATCTGTCTAGGTTACACATAATCCTGCGTGTGATCTTTTAATTTACTGACCTCCAACCGGTTTCTAAAAGAACAGAGTTCTGACTGATGACTGAAGAGAGTTGATAGACCAGACCTATAGAGGTCAGAGTACCCTAACAAATGTCAACTCTCATATTTTAGCCTCACTCTAACCTAATTCTAGCCTAACCCTAATTAATTGCAGCCTTAGCCTAATTGCAGCCTAACCATAACCCTAATCCTAACCTTAATTACAACCTAATCCTTATTGCAACCTAACCCTAACTGCAGCTTTAACCTGACACTAAATACAGCCTAAGCCTGATATCAGCTTAACCCTGACACTAACTACAGCCTAAGCCTGATTGCAACCTAACCCTTATTGCAGCCTAGCCAAAACCCTAATTGTAGTCTAATCCTGATTGCAGCCTAGCCCAAACCCTAATTGTAGTCTAACCCCGATTGCAGCCTAGCCATAACCCTAATCCTAACCTTAATTGCAGCCTAATCCTTATTGCAACCTAACCCTAACTGCAGCCTTAACCTGACACTAAATGCAGCCTAAACCTGATTTCAGCCTATCCCTCATTCTAATTGCAGCCTAATCCTAATTGCAGTCTAACCCTGATTGTAGCCTAAAGTGCCCCATACACTATCCGTCTGACATGTCGCAGGCGATCCGGGCGGCAGGATCGCCCAAGATACATCGTATGCTGTCCTTTTGTATATGATACATCTTGGGCGATCCCAGCCATGCCTGCGGGGTCCGACATATCACGAGTGCAGCATGTTCAATCTGCAGGATCCGATGTTCACGGGAATGCGCATTGAATTGGATCACCTCCAAAATGCCTGATTTCACCCGATATATCGTCCCGAATGCCCGAAATCGGATGAAATCGGGCATTATCGTTCTAGTGTATGGGGCCCTTAACCCTAACCATAATTGCAGCCTAACCCTGACACTAATTGCAGCCTAACCCTGATTGCAGCCTAGCCCAAACCCTAACTGTAGTCTAAGCCTGATTGCAGCCTAGCCCAAACCCTAACTGTAGCCTAACCTTGACTGTAGCCTAATCCTAATTGCAGCCTAATCTTAACCCTAATACTAACCCTTATTGCAGCCTAACCTTAATTTCAACCTAACCCTAATTTCAGCCTAAACCTGACACTAACTGCAGCCTAAGCCTGATTTCAAACTAACCCTCACTCTAATTGTAGCCTAACTCTAATCCTAATTGTAGTCTAACCCTGATTGTAGCCTAGCCCTAACCCTAATTGCATCTTAAACCTCACACTAACTGCATCCTAACCCTGATTGCAGCCTAGCCCAAACCCTAACTGCAGCCTAAACCTGACACTAACTGCAGCCTAAGCCTAACTGCAGCCTAACCTAGGGTGACCATAATATCCCTTCAATCTGGGACACATATGATTTACACAGGTTCTGTGGTTGGCTAAACTGTAGCCTGAATTTCACCTGGTTTTAGACAGCCACAGAACCTGTGTACAGTAAATCATATGTGTCCCAGATTAAAGGGATATTATGGTCACCCTACAAACCCTAATTGCAGCCCAGTCAAAACCCTAATTGTAGCCTAACCCTGATCGCAGCCTAACCCTACTGACAGCCTAACCCTAGCCCTAACTGCAGCCAAAGCCTGACCCTAATTGTAGTCTAAGCCTAATTGCAGCCTAACACTGACACTAATTACAGCATACAGATGTGTCCTTATGCATTGTTGCCATGATGTGTATGCACAGGCGCACGCATTGCGGCACCATGCTGCATACACTTGCATCCGTGGTTTTACCATTCACTGTGAATGGATCGCGGGTGCAAGTGTACTCACACACACACACACACACACATGTGCATGTCGCGATAATTACTCATTCGGAGCAACAACGCATAAGGACATATCTGTAAACCTAACTATTGCAGCCTAATCCTAATTGCAGTCTAATTTTAACTTTAAATTTAACCCTAATTTCATGTGTCGACATTCTAACTGTCGATATTTATAATGTCAACATATTGAACATGGTAAAAAAAATTATGTCGGCATTCGGACCCTGATGTCATTATGGTGTCGACATTTAAATGTCGTGATGATGACTACAACCCAGGCAAAAATCCACTAACTTGCACCCACTTTAATTTGTTTTCAGAACCTTCAATAGTGAGTACTGTATGTTAACATAGGAACAAATGAATGACAGGAATATGTTATTAGTTTTTATTTATAAGAAAAATACATCCGTCTTCTATCCAACCCATCTGATGCAACTTGTATGCCAGCATCTGCATTAAATTAAAATGTCTCAAGTGTCTATAGTAATGGAATAGCAAGAATGCAGCCTGGAATACATTTGTAAATAACCATCAACGTTCCCAGGTGTTCTGAAGTACCTGTAATCCAGCCATAATTATTCCAGCTCACAAGATGTTCCTCTCTAAGGAGGCCAGTCCCCAGGAAAGAGCGATGACTCACACACTTTATAGATAGTATTCCCGCAGCCAGTCAGCATCAAACAGCTAACACTAGAGATGTCTATTTTGAACACCTCACAGCTCATAATATTGTTTTTATCCAGTTTAGGCCAAAAGGTTGCACCGAGGTGGCTGGATGACTAAGCTAAGGGACAGAAGTGGGTGGAACAAGCACCTGGCACATCTAGGAGTGGCACTGCAGTGGCAGACAGGATGGCAGTTTTATAAACTTTGCTGAAAAAATGCTCCAAAGAGCACATAACGCAAAGAAATAAGGTGCAAGATGGAATTGTCCTTGCACCTTATTTCTTTGCGTTATGTGTTCTTTGGAGCATTTTTTTTGCGAAGTTTATAAAACTGCCATCCTGTCTGGCTGTACTTCATTAACAACATCCTCAGAGCAATTACTAAATGGAGGAAGTCCTTGTAAAATATTGTTTTGTGGGGGCCCAAACAAACCAATCATTTGAGCCATTAGTGACGGTCCCTGTTGCTGAAATGATTGCTAAAATGATTGTTAAAATGTGCATGTCCTGTTTAATATATACAACATAAAGGTGGGCGGGAGGGCCCAATTGTTTAACAAACCAATCAATTCAGCGACAAGGACCATCACTTGTGGCTGAAATGATTGGTTTGTTTGGGCCCCCACAAAACAATATTTTACAAGGACTTCCTCCATTTAGTAATTACTCTAAGGATGTTGATGATGAGGTGTCATTACATTATAATCTTGTACAATAAATTTAATTGCCGCAAATGACGTAACATGGAGGAGGTGCCTAGAAGGCTAACGTTCCTTCTGCTACTAAATTTGGCCTCACAAATGGAGCAGATGCCTTCATAAACATTGTCAGCATTGGAGTCATTTATATTATGTCTTCCTTATCAGATTCATCACCCACTTCATCAGATTCATCACCGTCTTTACTTGTACTGCTCCCCACATGTGCAGATGGTTCAGAAATGGTGAAAGGAGGTGAAAGAGGCTTCTCTATGAGGACAGTGTGAGCAATGTCAGCTGATGTGGACACCCCTAAACGTTCCTAAAAAATGTATGGTGGTTCTGATTCTGAATGCTCAGTTTGTCTTACTGCCTCTGCAGCTAACTTTACTTTTGATTTTTTTTTCTTTACCACTCTAAAATTAAATTATTTTACATACCCTTGCCTAAGCCCTCTATGACCCTGAGCATCTGCCTTAGCAGATGACGTTGACGGACTAATTTTCTATCAACACAAAGTAGTGTTGCCCTTCACCGACAGCGTCACACAAATGAGCCAGAAATATATGTAATAAATAATCACACATTGCAGTTGACTTCACGACAGCCTCGAACAAATGGGTCAGAAATGTATATAATAATAATTACACACTGCGGTTGACTTCACCGACAGCGTTGCACAAATGAGTCAGAAATGTATATAATGATAATTACATATTGCGGTTGACTTCACCGACAGAGTCGCACAATACGGGTATGAGTAGAAAATAATATACTGCAGTCTGACCAGCAGTGTCATAGTACTTATGAAAATAAAATAACAATTGTATAGTACACTGGGGTACAGCACAAAAAAAAAAATATATATATATATATATATATATATATATTGTTTATAATTATAATTTTAGGCTTTTTGTTTTTAACTTTATTATTTTCATTTTACACTGGGGCAGAGCCCCTGGATGGACAGATAGATCACTCCTTTCAGATACAGCAGACAGAGCCCCCCTTTTTCAGATATAGCTGAGCGAGAGAGAGAGCACCCCTTTCAGATACAGCTGACAGAGAGAGCACCCCTTTCAAATACAGCAGACAGAGCACCCCTTTTACAGATACAGCTGACAGAGAGAGCACCCCTTTTTCAGATACAGCTAACAGAGAGAGCATCCCTTTTTCAGATACAGCTGACAGAGAGAGCACCCCTTTTAAATACAGTAGACAGAGAGCACCCCTTTTCAGATACACCTGACAGAGAGAGCACCCCTTTCAGATACAGCTGACAGAGAGCATCCCCTTTCAGATACAGCTGAACGAGAGAGCACCCCTTTTTCAGATACAGCTGACAGAGAGCACCCCTTTTTCAAATACAGCTGACAGAGAGAGCACCACTTTCAGATACAGCTGACAGAGAGAGCACCCCTTTTTCAGATACAGCTGACAGAGAGAGTGCCACTTTCAAATACAGTAGACAGAGAGCACTCCTTTTCAGATACACCAGACAGAGAGAGCACCCCTTTTTCAGATACAGCTGACAGAGAGAGCACCCTTTCCTATTGGTGTACACTGGGCAAAACTTTGACCCGGGAAGCCTGTTCTGAGCCTTCCACTGGATGGATTTGGATAAAAACTTCACAGAGTGGAAACATTGGATTCCAGAAGACATACTAGGGGTTGGGGTCCCGGTAGGACCTCCCGTTTGTGTGTGCACGGCAGAACTTTGACCCAGGGAGACCGTTCTGGGCCTTCCACTGGATGGATTTGGATAAAAACTTCACAGAGTTTTAACATTGGGTCCAAGAAGACATATAAAGGGTTGAGGTCCTGGTCGGACCTCCCGTTGGTGTACACCAGACAGAACTTTGACACTTGGAGCATACTCTAGGCCTTCCACTGGATAGATATGGATGAAAACTTTAATGAATTGTAATAACTGACAGATACAACCATAAATCAACTAACTAAAATAACTGACAGAAATGGAGGTGGGAAGACAAAGCATATCGTGTAACCAAATCCTTGGAATAGCAACACTGCTAACAGAAGGAAAACTTTAAAACCATTGTGCGATGTAAAAGTGATTATAAAACTGAATAGAAAGAAAAGCTGGGGATTAGGGGTACTGGTGAACCCCCTTCTCCCCCACCAAAAAAAACCAAAACACTGGGCAGCCACCTCATGGGTGTGTTGGAAGAGATGCTATGCTCCTAATTATTTTTGATGTTGACAATTATATCCAACTCATTGGTAATTTAACAACTTGAAGATTTAAACCTGGGCAACGCCGGTTACTTCAGCTAGTAGATAAATACATCTTACATTTCAAAGGAACTGAACTCTCTCCTTATTTTCATATATTTACCACCCAAACCAGTTTGCTTTCCTGAGCACAATCTTATTTAGCATATAACTGTATATAGAAGTGTATAGTCTACACATTGACACATGCATTTCTACAACTATATGACATGTTAAAACACATTATCACGTATTCATTTACTGTACATTGCGCTTAGCACCCATAGTTTATCTTGACCACGTGGGACGGGTCTCTGGCCACAAAAATAAATTCACTTCCATATGTAATAGTTTCCTGTTTTTCTCTAAATGTGGCAGATGTATTAAGCCTAGAGAAGTGATAAAGAAGTGATAAGTGGAAGGTGATACTGCACCAGCCAATCAGCTCCTGTCAATTTACATATTGGAGATGATTGGCTGGTGCGTTATCACCTTGCACTTACAGTATCACTGCTTTATCACTTTTTTATCCCTTCTCCAGGTTAATACATCTGCCCCAATGTTCCTTTTGGGCCATGACCACAAAGCTCCGTTTGAGTTTCCTCAGTCCCCAACACTTTGGGATTGATGTATCAAGCAGTGAATAGAGTGGAGAAGTGGACCAGTTGAGAAGTTGCCCATAGTAACCCAAGTAGCAGTTATTAAGTATATTCTATAAAATTATAGGTAGGAAGCTGGTTGCTAGGAACAACTTCTCCGCTGGTCCCCACTCTTCACTAATTGATACAATCCCCCTAATTCTCCTGCATGTATCCACAATGATTAGGCTGCAAAATTATAACAACACAGATGTACTTTTTTTACTTTTAATCAACAACGAGAAATCTGGGTGGTAAAGGGTAACGAAGCATTTTATGTTATAATATCTTTCCTAATGGTATAAAGCCGAGGTATTGCAGAATATCCATTTTCTGTCTGCAGCCTGACAGTCACTCTGTAGACTGTAACATGCCAACTCAGACATACTAAATCACCCGCTCATTAAATATTGATGAATGCAGAAGGTGGTGTGTCCGTAATATATTACAGAATAGGATTAGATTTGTTTTGGGCGAGAGACAGGTAGTAGAGAGACCATGAAGCAATCCGCCCCAAGAATGAAAAGCAACTTGCGAAGAATGAAAGCTGATAAAATGTAAATGAGATTCTGCCACCATTCCATCATTTGTGTTTTACAGAGCGCTTTGTGCAGCAGCCAGCTTAAATCTGCACGGAGGAGGCACTGCAAATAAGAGATTCATCTCACGGTCAAATAGAATACCCACGAGGGTCATAACACTGGGTATTTCTATAGAGCTGCCTGCATCAAGATGCAGAGAGATAGGGTTGTCTCTAGACTGCAGCAGACACAGTAATACACAGTAATGTTTTTTTTCTCTCCATCTGATGATAATTCAGACCAGCACCAGGATATTGCCTGGAATTGAATACACGGCAAACCTTTTCCAAGCCTGGGCATCTTGTTCAGTTACTGTCAGTACCTGTTCACATCAGCTGATTATGTTGTAGAATGCTTGTCACTTTATACTATATATTGAAGTGAATCGCAATGTAACAATGAAAAAATACATATATAATACTCTAAATGCTACTGTAAGTGCATTAAGTGATCACTGATCACACGTATTATTCCAGTAATGAGTTTTACAGCAGGAAATACACCAGTTTGAAATAGAGATATGTCAAGTTGTGGTTTACAGATCTGTATCTGCTGGGTTCTCATTGCCATAATTTCACTATCTACGTAAATTATAGAAACACTGCTGCCATATTTTCTAGGTAAATAAAGGAAAGCCACATGACATACACTATACAAATGCATAAATGTTATTTTGTTAAATGCTAATTCCACTAGATGTCTTTTTTTAAGCATTATATTACTCATAGCCTAAAAATGTATTTCTTCTGATATAACCACCATTAAGTTACAGGCACTCTCATAGGAACCAATGACACTCCATGCTATAAGGTGTGCATAACTTTATTGCAATAAACCACAATATCTACAACTTACTTAACTATCTTAACACTAAAAATAACCACACGGACACAGACTGCTTTGGTTGAAGGTTACAACTTGGATTTTATTAAGCTATGACCCTGAGC
Organism: Pseudophryne corroboree; assembly: GCF_028390025.1. Classification (NCBI taxonomy): domain Eukaryota; kingdom Metazoa; phylum Chordata; class Amphibia; order Anura; family Myobatrachidae; genus Pseudophryne; species Pseudophryne corroboree. The sequence continues at coordinate 161,351,562 of NC_086447.1, read as the reverse complement.
TTTTACTTTTACTTAACTTTTTGGGGAGCAAAGAAGCACACTACAAACACACAGCTCCAGCCAATTGAATCTGAATAAATATTGGGACGCGACTGATATACTCGCCCCCCTGTGACAAAATGTAAACTGAGCTGTGAAGGCCCTCAATACCTTCTATCAGCTAGTACGAGCATGTCCGCAGAGACAGATGCCCAAAGTTCTCCCGCAGAGGTAGGCCATACTAGCTGCCTTTTACAGAGTATGTGCTCCACAGTGGTTTCTTACACCTACGTAGCCGCTGGTTTGTAGCGCCTTCCAGCCCAATATCATCATAGAAACCAAGAGGTAGTAAGAATGGGATGAAGAACGGAAAAACAAAACATAGGGAGGAAGGGAGGGATAAACACGATTCCACAAGATAGCTGACGTTCTTGTCCCCAGCCTTATGAACCAAGACATAGCCACAACTAAAAGCTCCCTAATAGGCCAATCCTGACCACTCACAAAAATTCCCCAACCTAATCTACCTAGCAACAGTTGACAAATTCTCAGCCAATTACAAAAAACTGAGGACTCTTATAAATCCTTAAGCCTATACGGCTCTCATCTTATTTAATGTCTCTTCCCACTGCTGCATTGTCTCTAATGTGAGGGACCTAAAACCACAAGCTCATGGGGTCTATTTATTAAGGATTTAAGTCATAAGTAATTTTAAAATGGCTATTTAACAAGTTCCAAACACCATAGCTTTGTGGAGATTGTCTCATTTAGCTAATTTCAACTAAAGATGGCGTTAGCTGGTTTTGCCTATTTGGAGAACCAGGCCGGAGAAGGATCTTCTGATTAAAGTTAAGAAGACACCTGTTTGCATGGGAATATAACAATGTCATAATCATACAACAGAGTCAATCGGGTAATACATAGTAACAGAAATTTTGGGGCAGGACAAAATGTGAACTTCCATGATCAAACAGTTTTGTATTATTGAACTGTATTTGATGATTTGACATCCAGTTGTAACTGGAATAGGTTTCCTTAGAATTGGTGTCTTTATGAAGATCACTGTGCTCCAGCTTTTTCTTCTAAGCAGGGCCGTATTTTCATATGGGCTCAATGGGCAGTTGCCCAGGAGTATAAGGGCTCTAGGCTGAAAGCTGATGATCCCCTTTTTCCATGGGTACATGATTTTTTTAAAATCGGCCATGGGGAACCAGAGATATCAGACTTCAAAGCAGTGGTCCCCATCCCAGCCTGTTAATTGCTCTTCCCAGTCAGATATCTCGGGTAATGTCTGACTTAGAGTTTTTCTGAGGGTATACTCCAAAATCTGTGACTCTCCCTTTTTGGCAACACTGACAACTTGTCTCTACTATGATCAGAACCAGAGATATCCGCCTTTCAGCAGCTAGTCCTTGCGCTAGCTCCACACGCCTGGTATGCAGTTTTATATTTTATTAATCTTACATTTTTATTAAAGTTTTACACAAACATAGGAATACAAAACAAAAAGGGGGGTGCAGAAAGAAAGAGAGAGAAAAAAGACAGTAAGGATACAGGAAGGGGAAACGGACATATCATGTAACAATGATACATCAGCAGAGCAAAATACAATGAGCAAAGGCCACAGAGAGATTTCAATAGTTAAGGATTCGGGGACGAGTCTGACCTGGGAGATCTCAGTACAAATAGGTTCATAGGAGCACTGTAAATAAAGGGTTGGCCTGACCTCTCTTTATATAAGGTCCACTTACACCATTTCATGTGAATAGAAGAAACTGACAAAGAATATTTACATTCCGCAGTTTCAAATATGAAATGTTTATGGACCTTATTTTCAATGGTCAATATAGTTGGTATTGCGGCAGACTTCCACATTTGGGCAATAAAGGCCTTAGAGGCTATTAGAAGAATATGTCCCAGAAGGTATTTATCACAGCTAGATATCTCACCGGGATAGTAATGAAAAAGTGCTAACGGGGGGTTTGCAGAAATAACCTTTCCCAATACTTTTGAAATAAGGAGGAATACCTCTCGCCAAAGTGGCTGTATCACCGGACACAACCAAAAAATATGAGGATATCACCCACCATCCTGCAATTCCTCCAACAGCTAGAAGAAACATCAGTCCAAATCCTATGTAGTTGCTCCGGTGTAAAATACACTCTTTGAACTAGCTTGTAGTACATTTCGGAATGATTTATACATTTGGATATTTTAAAACAGGAGCGAAAGACCTAATTCCAAATAGTTTCCGTAAATAGATTAGGAAGGTCTTTTTCCCATTTGGTCTGTGAGGGAAATACCCCACTTCGTGATCCCATAATCAGATGTTAGTACCATCTAGAAATACCACCTTTATTGGTTTGGGAAGTTAAAAGGGTTGTTAATAGTTTGGGGAGTACTATATGGTGGGGACACTTGGGGAGGCTACTGTGGAGCCAATGACGCAGTTGGAGGTATTTATAAAAATCTTGTTTAGGTATTTGAAATTTCGTTTGAAGGAGAGAAAATGGAACTAAAGTACCTTCGAAGATAATATCCTTTAGAGTCAAGAGACCTAGTTCATACCATGTATTCAATTGTAAGTCAGGAATTATAAAGGCTATAGCACGAAGAGACAACTGCGAGGAGGGTAAAGCAACATTGGGCATAGGTGAGATCATAGTTTGCCAAACTGATAACGTTATTTGAACTGCTTTGCAGTTAGCTACCCTTGAAAAGACTAAAGGAGTGGGCAACCAAAGCAAATCCATTAAAGAGAGGGGGAGCACAGCTGTCTGCTCTATAGAAACCCATGGTTTGAGAGTGCCCTGTGTGAACCAGTCCCTGGCCTGATTAAGTATGCATGCCGATTGATATTTCTCCAAATCAGGATACGACACTCCTCCTGCACACTGCGCAGCAGTCAAAGTATTTCTTGCAATTTTCTGCTTCTTACCCTCCAAACATAATTAGATAATAATCGGTTAAACTTATTACAGACAACTTTAGGGAAAACAGATACGATGGAGAACTGATGACATTAATGACATTACCTTGAGAAAGACCCAAATTGAAAGGGTTGAAACGCGTTGGTTAACTGTGTCAGAGAGCCCAGGTTTCCAGAGCTGTCCTGGAGGTGCTGAGCGGAGGCCAGATCGATTATCTTTCCGGAGTTTACCTACCCGGGTGGACCTCCTTCGGACAAATAATAAGAACTGTTTTTGAGAACTGCTTACCATCAGTTCTCCATCGTATCTGGTAATTGTTCAGTCCCCCAGGGACACCACTGTGGGAATTAGAGTGATTTATGTTGTCTTATTTGTGCATATTGTAATTAAACCTATTGTACTGCACATGAAAGCTTTATGTTTTCTTCCCACATGTGGAGTGGATGATATGCAATAACTCGATGTGGATGGAAAGATTTATGGAGCAACTATAAGGAATGTATACTTCCATTTGATTTTCTTGTGTGATGGTAGCACAATAATAGGTGTCGCCCAATTGAGCAGGATCAGACTTTCACGTTTTTCTGTATTTAAGTGTTTTGAAGAGTCACTTTTTCCTGATTTCTGCTTTACAAGGATGCCTTCACTTATTTGCGCAGGGATTCATTACCTTAAACATCTTTTTTACACAACTTTAGGGAAAGGTCGGGGGATAGTACGAAAGAGGTACATCATTTTTGGTAAAAGAACCATTTTTGCAGCTGCCACCCGACCCACCCAGGAGATTTCTTCCATCATTTCCGACTTGTCGGAAAATTCTGGAGTATATTGAATAGGTTGGGACCCCTTCCAACCTAAAAAAGTCGAAAACTGACGTCTTTCCGACAGATGGCACCTTTCGACTGTAATTGAATATACCCCTAAGTGTACAAGTGCAGTATGGCTCATAAATCTCCCCCCAAAAATAATGTCCTCAGCTTTAGTGTAGCAGGTGGGAAAATTATGTTAAACTATATTAAACATAGTCACTTCTTACGAGCCGCTGCGGCACATGCGGCACATCTCCCTGGCAGGCCCCGTCATTGCTAAGCGACTGGGACGTCACAGGGCTTCCTACCAAAACGCCGGTCGGCTGCAGGGAATTCTGGGGCTGCTGTTCCCTAGCAGCCAGACGCTTGTACTACGTGCAGCATTACAGGTGCAGGAAGTTGATCAGTTAGGGGGCATGCAATACATTTACCGGCTGCCGGGATCCCGACGATCAGGAGACAGAGTCCCGACACCCGGTAACATACTGACAGCCAGAATCCCAACACCCGCCTGGTATTCCCACTCGGTTGGTTGGTCCACACCACCAACTGAGTGGGAATAGAGATGGGAATAGAAACGATACATAGCTAGCGAAGCAAGCCTGCGAGGGGACTCGCTACCGGGATTCCGACAGACAGGATGCCGCTGTCGGTATAGTGACAGCGGCATCCCGTCTGCTGGGATATCGTATGTATCCGACCTTGACTGCCCTGATTGGTGCTTTACCCTGTTAAAAGGCAGTCCAATCTGCACTACTCTGCCAGTTATAGCTTGTGCCAGTTAGTGTACTGTAAGCTGCTGGTCCCTGTTCACAGACCTCGCCGGTCCTGTGGATACTCTGCCGGATTACTTACCCATTTATGTCCTGTCCTTGCCCTGCCTGTGAACTACCTCCTGTTCCAGTGTATTTACCCTCTACCTGCCATTCCTGTGTTCCTAAATTCAGCCCACAGAGTATACCAAATACCATCTGAAAAGTGTCTGCATACCACCTCTCTGTGCCCTCTGCTCGGGCTGAGATCCCAACCCAGTCCTGAGCTTAACCCTCTGTGCTCCAGTGAGTGAAGCTCCTATTCATTACCCTTGGTCCCTAGCCTGTTGTGTGAGCCCAAACTGCTTGAGGTTTAAGTTCAGGTGGCAACCTAAGTACCTGTGTGCGCAGGGCCGCAACAAGGTGTGTGCGGAGTGGGCTCTGCACATAGCACTGCAGTGTAGGGGGCACTGTTGGCAGCACTTGTCAATTCTGAATGATCTAATTAGTTTCACTTGCAGCTTCCATCCTTTTTGAAGCCTACAAAGGAGCCACATTTATCATGGCTTCACTGCTGCGCCTAGGCACACCATGGTTTATTAGCATAAACCCTTCATTTATTGTTCTCAGCTGCAATACAATACAGAGAGAACAATACATCAGGAGATTAAGTCATTACAGAAGGGGATTAAGTCTGACTGCCCTGGCTCAGTTAAAACTAATAAAGGCCAGGATAAAGATGGCTCCAGCTGTAGCATCTCCTGACTGCCCCTGACTCCTACCCCTACCCCTTTTGTCACTAATCCTATACAGCATTCATGGACTAGACTTGAGAGTTCTTTGTTGTTCAGTTGCACTGTTCTTTATTACATTTTGGGATGCTGATGTGCCTGTGATTCAAACCCGTTGCCTATGACATTGCAGTCAGACACTCTACTCATTGAGCTATCTGCCCTTGCATAGAAAACTAGAGAATTCCAAGCTGGACAGTTTTAACTATTTGAAGCTTACCTTGTACTTTGTGAAGGGTTGGTCAGTGTTGCGACTGGGCAGATCTATGTGGTGTGTGGCTGCAAGGGATTGGATGTGTGGCTGCAAACTGCATGGATCGATTATGGTGCTGGTTATTTTTTACATGTACAGGTAGCTTCATATAGTTAGAAATATCAGTTTTTAAGTGGGATCAAGCATGGGCTTTCTCTGGGAAAAATTTCTGTCATGCCCCTTCCCCGCGAGGCATGCGCCTTATGACCCTATTGGGAAAATATGGTGTCTGTGTGTGCGCATCAAGTACTAAGGGAAATCTCCTTTCCGGAGTCCAGCGCCAGGAGCTGCGATCATGGTGGAAATCGCCACCAAAATGGCCGCCGGGCATGCGCGGTAGCCAAATTGGTCACCGGATCATGGCGGGCGCCATGTTTCCGGAGACCTGCGCATGCGCAGTACACTCCGGCACAATGCCGGAGTCTACAGCGCCGTACAGAGGAGGGGGCCCACCCGGAGGTGCACACGGGCCCCCTTCTCTGTAAAAACACCCCTGTTTTTAGGGGTCTCACACAAATAGTGAAAGAGTTCCATAACATTACTATTAGGAGTTAACCATAATCTGGTTCTATTGAGTATTCTGCAGCAAACGCTGTTCTTTAGACAGATTCAGCATAGTATGATCTAAGAAGCAGCCAAGCCTTCGAATGATAGGGAAAACTATGGAACTCCATTCTGTAGTCTGAGGATTTCAGCAATGATATCCAGGCTGAGTTCGGAAGGAGCCACAAAGAGTGGACTAATAGTCTGCTAAAGTTACAATCAGTACAATTATTAATCATTTCTTTATGACAGGTGTGCAGTGTATGTACAGTACCACCATTTTACTTCCTGTTATGCTCAGGCCCGACGACAAGGGGAGACAAAAGGGACACCAGTACCAGGCCATGAGGGTCAGAGGGGCCCCAAGGTTCTGAGTGCACTAAAGCTAAACATGGCAGTGGCATTAAAAACAGACAGATCGTGCTGACCTCCCACTTGGCGCGAAACAACACAGGTCCTGAGGTAGGCAAAAAACCATAATTTGTCAGGTGCAGCCTCCCCCCCCCCCCCCAACCCCTCTAGTATCCCCTTGTCGTTTGGTCCGGTCCCCATACATACTGCACATGCATGACGACATGACGCTACCCATCCGCATGCCCACACTTCCGGGATCTTTCCTTCACTGCTGTAGTGTCAATCCGATTTAGCGAAGAGGAGCAGGTCAGGAGGAACCGCCGCCGAGCAGAGCAGGATGAGCACACACACAGTCACTAAGACACCACAACTGAAAGCTGCATGCATCCTGATCTCTGCCACTGTCCGCTTCCAGGCTGCCTGTGGATTAGTGACAGTGTGTATTTATTTTATAATGTGGTGACATACAGTCATGTGGAGTGTTCAAGTGTTTTTTTTTAGACATCCGAGTGCCGCCGCACGTTCCATATATATATATATATATCCCAAACAATTATAGGCATCGTACTTTAACATCCTCTGGCTGTAAGAATGGTGTAGTCCACCACAAATCTGTGTCTGGGGTCAAGAGGGGGAAACAGACATGTCAGTGTTGTCAGTGTACCGGGCCCCAAGATTTCTGTTGCCGACCGTGGTTATGCTGAGCATTTAAATATGTTCTTGTTCCTATCCTGAGTTCCTGTGTCACGATCCGGGTTACTGGACGCCATTCTCTACCTTTCAGGTGTCTCCTAAGGCTGGCTCAGCGTTCCAGGGCCGGATCTCAGTCGTGCTGCTGACATCCTCACTTCTCATCTCCTCTCCATCAGTCCGCAGACGCTGTCACAGTGAACTCATGTAGTTAGAATGGCGTTCCGCGGCCTCCGCCGCCATTTCTGCACTTTCAGTACTCAGATGGGTCTGCGTGGCGTTTCCTGCCCGCTGCGGCCTCTGCCGCCATCCCAATGATTCAAGTACGCAAACAAGTTTGCATGGCATCTCCTGCTCGCTGCGGTCTCTGCCGCCATCTCTGTGAATCAAGTGTGCAAGTTGGCGTCCACTGTCCTCTGCGGCCTCCGCCGCCATTACTGTAATTACTCACATGGTTCAACAAGCTAGATTTCCCTCCAAATGCTAGAATGGGCTCCAGCCATGTTGGTTTCAGTCACATGACACTATCTCCACCAATCCGCTGCACCACTGGACTCTGCCTGATTGACCATCCAATCCCTGCAATGCTGCAGGTATAAAGGTCCTGTTCCTGAACCAGGAAGTTGTCAGTGCTTTGGTTATCAACCCAGTGTTACCAGTCTCCTTGCTTGTGGTTGTTTGCTAACTCAGGTATTCCAGCTCCTGCTTCCAACTTCACCAGAGACCCGCACCAGTTTAACATTGAGCGGTGCAGCCTGAATCCACAGTGTCCTTACATTGCCCTCTGCATTTGGCAGTGCCCAAACACCGGCTTCCAGCAGCAATCTTCCAGCGGTGTTCACCCTTCAGACATCACCGGTGCTCCGCCATCAAATACCAGCAATCATCGGTGCTCCACCATCGAATACCAGCAATCATCGGTGCTCCTTCACCATCTTCTTAATTTCAACGATCTCTAGCATCACCAGTGCATCTAGCTATTCTCAAGCTACATTGGATCTTCAAGCACTCCATTCATCTCATCATTCAGTCCGGTTCCGTCCGGCCTACTCAGCAACTAACTCACCTCTCAGTCAATACTACCAGCTTCCAGAGGACCACCTGCTGGTCAGTTCCTGTACTCTTTTCACCACTCAGCACCTGGGTGTCGGTTAAGGACATCCCATCTCCTAAGTCTGCCTAGACGGATACCTATCATTACCACACCCATTATCATCTGCATCTCTGTTGTATTTACAGGAACTGTGTATTGCATATTCTTTTACCATATCTGACGTTGCTGTTGATGTACCATCTGAACAGTGCTTGAATAAAACTTTTAACCTTACTCTTGTTGTCGTGGTCACGCCTTCGGGCTGGGATACTGCATGTCTAAGAGTCCCATACTACCGCCCAGGTTTAATTATACCTCAGCCCCTGCAACTGAGGCTTCCTCCTGTCAGCTCCAGCCCTCAGTTGTGACATCCTGTTTTCTGTATGTCATGCCATTTGAAAATTGAACCTTTAACAGCACACTACAGTATGGTGGTGCACATTCATATGGAGTTGTGCGTCGACCGCAGCGTTTTGGTTTGGGTTTTAGAGCTGTATTAATTTTGTGTTTTGGTTTAATTTGACAAAACCACCCTCATGTGTTTTGATTTTGATTTTTGTTATTGTGGTTATTTTTGTTTTCAGGCAATTGAGTAAAAGAGACATTTTGGATATATAGATTAAACACATTATCCACATTATCACCATCAGGCTTGAACGAAACTTACGACATTACACCCTTTTTACAGGGATGATGAGACACAGATATCGGGTTTCTAATTATTCTCTTTCTGCTTATGTACTATATATATATTTTTTAATAGATCAGTTTATAACTATCATCATATCATTACTAATACATTTAATTGGGGTTGTATATTTGACTGTTTGAGTTGACCGATGGGATGCCATTTGCGGGTTATGAGGTAGTCTGATGTTGTTGCACTGACTACCGGCGGTTACTGCGGCGGCTCAGATATGTCTCTTTCCCGTAAATGGGACTTTCATCGGCCATACACCCTGATATAACTATGAATTGTACTAAATGATTTTACTATAGGTTCATGCCTTAAATATGTTTTATATTTAACAATGTATATTTAACATGCTATATATTAGATTGTTTAGACCCTTGTAAAGACATCTCATAACTGCTCTTTTAAACTTTCTAAAATTTCTCTTTTTTATATATATTTCTTATATCTTTCAATATATATTTTTTAATGAATAAAATATAATATTTTGTGCATGATATAATTGTGATAAACGATACTGCGATGAGCCATTTTTAGATGTCTATAATAAATTCTTATTGTGATAAATCATGTATGTACTTGTTATAACATTGTAATATGCTACACCTGATTATGCTATGTAAGCAATTGATTGGATTAAGCTATGGCTATAAAAAGACAGCTTCGGAGACACAGATCACACTCCCTGACAAAGTCATACAGTGACGAAATGCGTTGGGTATGGCCTCAAGAGGATGTGTTCGCTACTTTCCATGAACACCGTATCCGTGAGCTAAGACACTGAATCTTATGTACTGCCATTAGCGTGAGAGGCGAGCCGCTGCAAGCTGCTCTGGAGGCAGCGGGGATTCCATCTACACGCTGGTGATTTTAAACTTCTGATGTACGTGAGCTTGTTACTTTGAGTAATATTACTTGATACTTTGACTCACTGAGTGCGCCTTCATTCTGTTTCAGCTTCTATGTATCGGATTAATAGTGCTGGCAACACTGTTTATTAGAAGTGCTTGCATTCACATCATCTAAGAACTACGGATTCAATATAATTAAGGACATAAGACATTGAGTGCACAACCATCCAAACTACGTATCTATTTCTTTGACCATTTGGTTTGCTGCTATCTGTTTTGTCCTGTAATGTTATTGTTTATTATTGTCCTTATTTGAGGCTTTGTACTGTGGTCTTTGATTTTAGTGGAGAAAAGATTGAGGCGGTTTGAGGATTGTCACAAGAGGTTTAATGATTACTTGGGAAATAAGAGGCATGAAAATGTAGATTGTGATTTAGACTCCCTGTGTAATCAGACTGAGAAGTTGTTAATGAAAGAAATGAGGATCAGCTGGGAGATCACTACTTTAGAGAACTATGTAGAGTCTGAAAGGATACCACGAGGTTTACGAATTATTAAAGCCCCGACTTTTGGGAATGAAAGGAAAGATTTCTTAGACCATTGGTATAAAATTTTGGACAATTGTTCTAATGAACTTATTAAACTTATTGTTCATGAGAGAAAAAGAGAAATCTTTGAGATAGATAGGGATTTAGTGGAATTGGTGACTAAGATGGAACCTATTAAAAAGTTGAAGGAATTTAAAGAGATAAAGTGTGAGATAGATATTAAAGTAGATAAAGCAGAAAAAGAATTAATTGAGATTAAGGTAAAAAAATGTAAACGTGATTTAGAGAATTATAGGAATGATAGAGTAAGAAATTGGAACCTTAGATATAATAAGGAAAGAGAAAATTCCAATGAGATGTCTAGAAATAATGGCTGGCAGAAAATACCTTATACAAGAATGAGAAAGAGGTCATATAGACCGGAGAGATTTGAGATTCGTACCTCAAATAGATATAAACCATTTGATTCTCCCAATGAAGGTAATACTAATAATTTTTTACGGAGAGGCCGGAATTGGAGGGACAGAATGAACCCTCTGGACAAACCAATACAGAACAGCACAGGTATGAAAAGAAAAAAACAAGAAGAGGCAAGAGAGGATCTAAGAATAAACAAAATGAGAAGGGAGGAACATTAGTTCTCTCAGGTATTTTTAACCTATCTGGTTATAAATTGTCTACAAATGAAATTAAATTATCTAAAGGGTTATCATTTGCCCCTGAGATAGAACCTAATGGATTTGAGCTATTTGTTGATGCTAATAAGTATATCCACACATTAACCCTTAAGAGACATTTTTTTAAAAATGAATTAAAGATAGGTGGGACTATAAAAAATAAAGATGAGTTTAGCAAAACAGGTTTAAGACCTAAATCAGTATATTACCCCATAGAATCACATGGAAGTTATGTAGAAACGTTCGCCAATCTAATACAAAAGGATTTTAAAAATTTATATAAGGATAAATTAAAGAAAAAGGACAATTTAGACAAAGGTGAAAGGAACGCTATAAAAACCCTGGAGAGCAACCACGAGGTTATTATTAAGATGGAGGATAAAGGGGGTGGTATAGTCGTTGTAAATAAGAAGGACTATATAGATGAATCCTTGAGGTTATTAAGTGATTCAGCTATGTATGTGCCACTATGTAATGATCATAGCCAGAGAATAGTAGATGAACTTAAGAAACTTTTAGAGGAGGGACTAACAAAAAATTGCATTCATAGAGATGAATATTTGTATATTTTCAATTCTCACACACGTATAGCTTTATTTTATCAATTGCCAAAAATCCACAAGAGGTTAAAGAACCCCCCCGGACGTCCGATAATATCGGGGATGGACTCTGCGACAGCAAAACTGTCTGAATTTGTAAAAATATGTGGTTAATTTAAATTCGTACTTGAAAGGATTCTACGGCTGTTCTAGATTGTCTTGATAGGTTTGAATGGAAAGCGGATTATAACTGGTGTACAGTGGACGTAGAATCACTGTACACCAGTACTCCACACCAGAAAGGGATGGAGGCCATTGAGTATTACCTGGACAAGGACGATAACTTCAATAAGGATCAAATTAATTTTATTTTAAAATGTATAGATTTTGTATTAAAGAATAATTATTTTTTGTTTAATAATCAGTTTTATATTCAACAACGCGGGGTGGCGATGTGTACACCATGTGCGCCCAGCTTCGCGAACTTATATTTGGGGAAATGGGAAGAAGAAAATATTGAAAGTAATAACTCTTTTCAGAATAATATAAAACTCTATAAACGTTGTATAGATGACGTGCTAATAATATGGCAAGGTAATAAAGAAAGTTTTGATGAGTTTTTGGAAGTTTCGAACCTTAATGAATGGAACTTGAGATTTACTTCAAATTTTCAAATTAATACTATAGAGGTTTTAGATCTAGCTCTGGACACAAGCAAGTGGACTAATGGGTCTAAAATTGAAACATATACACATATAAAGAAAGTTGATAGTAATAATTACATTCACTATAACAGTTGCCATTTGAAGAAATGGGTAAATACTAAATAACATACCCCTGTCCCAATTTATTAGGATTAGGCGCAACTGTGTGGATGTTGACAAATTTGATGAACAATCAACTGTCTATAGTAATAGATTCCGTGAGAAACAATACCCTGAAAAATTGATTAATAAATGTAGAGAGAAAGTTAGGGGAATGGAGAGATCCAACTTGCTGTGCTATAAGGAAAAAAAGAAAAGGGATTCTAGTTTAGTTCCCTTTGTTACAGGTTTCAATACGAAAAATAGGGAAATAAGAAATATTGTATCTAAATACTGGGATGTTTTAAAATTAGATCCCATTCTTAGTAAAATACTCCCAGAAGTTCCACAAATAGTTTTTAAACGGGCTCCCACTTTAAAGAATAGATTAGCACCAACTAGATTAAAAACATTAAGTGAAAAATCCTGGTTAGGTAATATTAATGGTTTCTTCCCGTGTAATAAATGTAAAGTTTGTAAATATACCAGCAGAGAGAGAAAAAAGGTTTGGGACGCAAATGATTTGGAATCCTGGGATATATTAAAAAGCTTTATGAACTGCCAGACTATGTGTGTAATATATTTGCTAGAATGTGGGTGTGGAGCAAGATATATAGGCAAAACTAAACGCCAGCTAAAACTTAGAATTTTTGAACACACCAGAAATATTGGCCCTCATTCCGAGTTGATCGGTCGCAAGGCGAATTTAGCAGAGTTACACACGCTAAGCCGCCGCCTACTGGGAGTGAATCTTTGCTTCTTAAAATTGCGACCGATGTATTCGCAATATTGCGATTACTAACTACTTAGCAGTTTCAGAGTAGCTCCAGACTTACTCTGCCTGTGCGATCAGTTCAGTGCTTGTCGGTCCTGGTTGACGTCACAAACACACCCAGCGTTCGCCCAGGCACTCCCACCGTTTCTCCGGCCACTCCTGCGTTTTTTCCGGAAACGGTAGCGTTTTCAGCCACACGCCCCTGAAACGCCGTGTTTCCGCCCAGTAACACCCATTTCCTGTCAATCACATTACGATCGCCGGAGCGAGGAAAAAGCCGTGAGTAAAAATACTTTCTTCATAGTAAAGTTACTTGGCGCAGTCGCAGTGCGAACATTGCGCATGCGTACTAAGCGGATTTTCACTGCGATGCGATGAAAAAGAACGAGCGAACAACTCGGAATGAGGGCCATTGTTAATAAAGTTACTACACATAGTGTTCCGAGACACTGGGCTAGCAGTTGTAATTCCTCCCTAGATAATTTCACGTTTAAAGCGCTAGAACATATAACTATAGATGAGAGAGGTGGTGATGTTTTAAGGCAATTGAGTAAAAGAGAGACATTTTTGATATATAGATTAAACACATTATCACCATCAGGATTGAACGAAACTTACGACATTACACCCTTTTTACAAGAATGATGAGACACAGATATCGGGTTTCTAATTATTCTCTTTCTGCTTATGTACTATATATATTTTTTAATAGTTCAGTTTATAACTATCATCATATCATTACTAATACATTTAATTGGGGTTGTATATTTGACTGTTTGAGTTGACCGATGGGATGCCATTTGCGGGTTATGAGCATAGCCAGATTAAGAGGGGGATGCAGGGCATACTGTACCCCGGGCCCCCCTCTGTCAGGGGGCCCCACAGGCCAGAGCATATTGTTTGACATCACTAGCTTTCCCTCTTATACAGCAGCAGAACCAGACAGCCAGAATGTGAGCAGGACAGAATGCAGTGCAGGCAGAGACACAGGAATATCAGATTTCATGAACTATCAATGGAACTCTCCAACAAAAGGAGAAATAGGAGGGTGGAGAGAGCTGTAAGTGACACAGGGTGGGATCCCTGTGTCACTTACAGCTTTCTCCACACCTGGGTGGGAGCCCTGTGTAACTTACCTAATGAGGGTCTAAAGAGAGAGAGATACACACACACACACACACACACACACACACACACACACACACACACACACACACACACACACAGAGTTCTCCTAAATCCGGTCCCAGTGTGTAAGTAAGGCTGCTGCTATTTTTGCATGTGACAAGGTAAATTATACATTTTATTATTCTATGTGTATTTTAAGGTTGGTTAAGTTGTCTTTGTTACACTACAAGAACATTTTATAAAATAGTTGTCTTTCAATTAGGTGGAGCTATAAACAGTACCCAGGCCTTATTAAACTATTAATTTAAATCTAGTATACACCATTGGGCTAAAATGTCATATACACAATCCATACATACCACCATGACCCATTTCAGGAGGGACACAATGCTCTCTACCTGGATTTCCTTCTTAAGTTATGATTGCAATCACCTGTGTTGACACACCTTTCTTATCAATTAAATAGTTTAACACAGGTGACGCCAATCTAATATTAAGTGGGAAGTCCATGTAAAGAGCATGTTGTCCCTCCTGGAAGGGGTCATTTTGGGAGGTATGCACAATCTTATACACAGCCCTCCCAACCTTCCACTGGGGCCCCCCTGTCTAAAGTGCCCCGGGCACCCCCAAGGCTTAATCCGGCCCTGGTTATGAGGTAGTCTGATGTTTGTTACACTGACTACCGGCGGTTACTGCGGTGGCTCAGATATGTCTCTTTCCCGTAAATGGGACTTTCATCGGCCATACACCCTGATATAACTATGAATTGTCCTAAATGATTTTACTATAGGTTCATGCCTTAAATATGTTTTATATTTAACAATGTATATTTAACATGCTATATATTAGATTGTTTAGACCCTTGTAAAGACATCTCATAACTGCTCTTTTTAAACTTTCTAAAATTTCTCTTTTTATATATATATTTCTTATATCTTTTAATATATATATTTTTGAATGAATAAACTATAATATTTTGTGCATGATATAATTGTGATAAACGATACTGCGATGAGCCATTTTTAGATGTCTATAATAAATTCTTATTGTGATAAATCATGTATGTACTTGTTATAACATTGTAATATGCTACACCTGATTATGCTATGTAAGCAATTGATTGGATTAAGCTATGGCTATAAAAAGACAGCTTCGGAGACACAGACCACATCCCCTGACGAAGTCATACAGTGACGAAATGCATTGGGCGTGGCCTCAAGAGGATGTGTTCGCTACTTTCCATGAACACTGAATCTTATGTACTGCCATTAGTGTGAGAGGCGAGCCGCTGCAACCTGCTCCGGAGGCAGCGGGGATTCCATCCACACGCTGGTGATTTTAAACTTCTGATGTACGTGAGCTTGTTACTTTGAGTAAAATTACTTGATACTTTGACTCACTGAGTGCGCCTTCATTCTGTTTCAGCTTTTATATATATATATATATATCTCCTATATAATAGCCCTATTCTGTGATCTTGTGATTCATTTGCTAACGCTGGGCGGAGTCACAACAGTGGGCGGAGTTAGTCAAATGAGTCACAGATCTGGCCAAATCTATAGGACACTAGGAGCAGCTGCAGAAGCAGATAGTATGGACATGGCACAGGCAGGGTGCATACCTCCCAGCTTTCACACACACACACTCACACACACACACACTCACACACGGCGAAAAGGGGGCGTGGCTTCGCGGGAGGGCCCCCATTTTCGTCAGTGAGGGGGCATGCCCAGCGCTCTGTGAGCTGCTGGCATGCCCCCAGGGGCTGATTATGAGTCCGGGGGGCACAGGGTACTTGAGACAGGGGAGCCCTATCTCATTGCTGTGCTTGCTGTGGGTTGGGGGCGTGGCCTAATCGCGGGTCGCGAGGCCACGCCCCATTATGCAAATTCCGGAATTATTATTATTATTTTTTTTAATGGTATTTTGGCCCCTCAGCTAGAGGTAAATCCAGAGGAGGTGGTCGCTCCCCCCTACACACCCGCACAGGCAGAAGAAAGCAGGGAGACTGCTGCCTCCCTGCAACACCACAGACCTGCCAATATGCAGAAGCGTGTGCTGACTGTAGCACAATGCTGCCGCTGTTGCTGGCAGGACGGGGGAGCTTCTGAGCTGGGACAGAGCTACTCCAGCCAGGGGGCCCCCTAAAACTGTGGGGCCAACGGTACGTACCGCCTGCCCCCCCCCTTAATCCGGCTCTGCTGCTGGAACCCCCCCTTAATCCGTACCCCCTGATGCCCCCTCTCCCTCTGTCTCCACTATTCACCGCTGCTCTGCTAAGCAGAACAGCGAGTACAGGAGCTTTCCAACTGCTCCCCCCCCCCCACCGCAGGACACTGCGACTCGCGGGTGGGACAGCGGGACAGACCCCAAAAAATGGGACTGTCCCGCGAAAATTGGGACATTTGGGAGGTATGGGGGTGTGTGAGGGGGTATGCCATACTTGACCCCCACATCAGCATACTCAGCAGGGTCTCTCTGGCAGGGAGGAGCGTCACATTCTGGCACACTCCACGCTTCTTAGCTGTAGTTTTGTGGGTCACCAGCCGCTGTGCACTTTCCGTACTGCCTCTGTTATCTCCAGCCCCTGCGACCCCACCGCTAGCTGCAGCGCTGCCACCCGCAGTGAGTTGCGCCCAGCTCCTTCACACACTTTAGCCGGCGGGTAGCGCTGCAGAAGTCCGCGCTGCTTGCAGGCTCTGACCCCCTCCTCCCTCCAGCATCAGCGTCTCCTGGGAGCTAACCAGTCACTCCCAGTCTCCCCTTACCATAGTGCCCAGCAGCCGTGAGGTCCGCGCCACGTGCATGCTATGACCCCCTCCTCCCTCCAGCCGCAGCATCTCCTGGGGGCTAACCAGTCACTCCCAGTCTCACCTTACCACAGTGCCCGGCAGCTGCGCGAGGTCTGCGGTGTGTGACTGAGGAGGGGGGGAGTGATGCGGACGGGCAGAGGAAGCAGGAATACAGCCTAAGAGAGTCAGCCATGCCAAGTCTCCACCAGCAGCAGATGCCAACAGGTTGGAGTGGAACAGCAGCAGCCAGCAGCAGTGACTCCGGTAAGACACATCTGTCTGTCACCACTGTTCTGTCCCTAATACCAATCTCTCCCGTGCCCTGTGTTCTGTCATGTCCCTGTAACCCCTGGCCTTGACCTGCCACCCTTATCCTGGCCCTTTCACCCTTATCCTGGCCCTTTCACCCTTATCCTGGCCCTGTCACCCTTATGCTGGCCCTGCTACCCCTATCCTGGCCCTGTCACCCCTGTGCTTGCCCTGTCAACCCTATACTGGCCCTGACACCCCTGTCCTGGTCCTGCCGCCCCTACACTGACCCTGTCACCCCTATCCTGTCCCTGTCATTTCTGTCCTGGCCCCGTCGCCCATGTCCTGGCCCCGTCACCCCTGTCCTGGCCCCGTCACCCCTGTTCTGACCCTGTCACCCCTGTTCTGACCCTGTCACCCCTGTCCTGGCCCAGTCAACCCTGTTCTGACCCTGTCACCCCTGTCCTGGCCCTGTTACTGCATACCCTCCAACTACCTTTTTGGCAGGTACAGTACCCGCAGCACCTCCAGACCTCTCCCCAATGCACCACACCTCCGCACCTTCCCCTCCACCACATGCGGCACTCCACCCCTCCCCCACATGCTGTGCCTCCAGACCCCCTACACCACCCGCGGCTCCCACTCCTCCGCCCCTTCACCACCCCCAGCAATCTCCAGGCCCCCTCCACCATTCACCCCCCTTATATGTCTCCCCCACACCTGCCCCCCTCCACCCGCAGCATCTGCAGACACCCTCCTCCATCCACGGTCCCCCCCTCACCCACCCCTCCCCCACCAATGGCACCCCCGCACCTGCCCCACCACCACCTGCAGCACCTCCGGACCTCCTTCCCCATCTGCCGCAACACCCGTACCTGCCCCTCCCCTACCCATGGCGCATACGGACCTCTACCCCACCAGTGGCACTCCCGCCCCTTCCCATCCCACAGCACCTCCGGAACCCTTCACCCATCTGCAACATCCCCACACCTGCCCCTCCCCCACCCATGGCACCCCTGCCCCTCCCCCACCTTCAGTGCCTCCGGACCCCTCCCCCATCTGCATCCCCCACTCCTCTGCCCCTCCCCCACCCGCAGCACCTCCCATCCGGGCCCCACCCCCACTTCCGCCCCCCCTCCATCCGCAGCATCTACAGACACCATCCGCAGTACCCCCCGCACCCGCTACATTCTGTACATTGTGGTCTGCAGGTGCTGTTCACGCCGTCGCAAGGGGCTGCGCCTCCTTCACCATCGCACACCCTTTCATTGTGCAATATTTAACCACTAACAAAGGAATGCAGGTGATACTCCATATAACACAAATATTGAACCCCAGAAAGGCATGCAAGGGTTAAGGGGGCGTAGCCCCTTGCGACGGTGTGAAGAGTGCCCGTAGGGCGCGATGAAGCACCTAGTATATATATATATATATATATATATAAAAATCCCAAACAATTATAGGCAGCGTACTTGAATATCCTCTGGCTGTAAGAATGGTGTAGTCCACCACAGTAAAGTCTGTGTCTGGGGTCAAGAGGGTGAAAGTCGAAGGGGGATGGGGGACACAGACATGTCAGTGATGTCAGTGTATCGGGCCCCAAGATTTCTGTTGCCGGTCGTGGTTATGCTGAGCATTTAAATATGTTCTTGTTCCTATCCTGAGTTCCTGTTTTCTGTATGTCATGTCATTTGAAAATTGAACCTTTAACAGCACACTACAGTGTGGTGGTGCACATTCATATGGAGTTGTGCGTCGACCGCAGCGTTTTGGTTTGGGTTTTAGATCTGTATAAATGTTTCTCTCTGCAAAATAGACGATAATGAATGTCCCCAAACAGACTATAATTAAAAGAAAAGTAGTGCAAGATGGAACTGTTCCCCACCCACCCTTATGTTGAATATTAAAAAGGACATGTACGTCAATGACAGGGACTGCCACTTTTGTGACTGAAGTACTTGGTTTGTTTGGGCCCAAACACAAACCATTTTTGGAAGGACTACTTCTATTCACTATTGAGGAGATTGTTGATGAAGATGTTGGCAGTGGTGATTGCATGGGTTGATCCAAACTGCTGGTAGCTGATAATGGACTGAATATTATTATTATTGTTATTATTATTATTATTATTATTATTGTACTAATAATTAAAAAAAAAAATTCAATATAGTTCATGAACTCGCTGCAAATGATTTAACATGGAGGAGGTTCCTAGATGGTTAACTCACAAATGTAGCAAATGCCTTCACAAATAAGAACAAAGACAATAAGACTAGATGCTTGATATAAAACACAATTATACGTAACACCTGTAAGTCCTTGCTGCTGTTTTCTCAAGGGGTACTCAGTCCTTATAAATCAATTTAGTAAACAAAGAAAAGGAGTATAACAGTGCATAGACACAGGTCGTTTTTAAATAATGCAGTTTTAATTAAAACACATATAGACACCAACCAGAAACATAAAATAATGATAAAATAATGACACAAGAAAACATCATTAAAACATATTGACACCGGCGTTGTCAACAACGTTTCAGTTGTATTAAACTGTAATCAGATTGCCATACATTACAACAGTCAGATACATTTATAGTGTACTACTCACCCCACATGTGCAATCAGACTCCCCGGAGCGGGACTGCGCACCCTCCCAGCGGCGCCTCCCAGTGATGTAATTATGCAGCTTCCGTTGTGGCAAGTCTGTGCACCATCACCATCACTTATGACAGTTTAATACAACTAAAACGTTATTGACAACGCCAGTGTGGCGTGCTATCCCTTTGTGAAGCCAGGAGTGCCGCACCCGGAGAGTAGTATGATGTCTATACTATAAGGGCACCGGCTGCATGTTTTATACCCTATTGAGAGTGCCGTTCCTAAGCATGATATATATATATATATATATATATATATATATAGGATCCAGGTAATCTCTAATAAAGAGACACGGCACTGCAGGACTTTTGAAGATTTACTAATTTAATGTAATATCAACGTTTCGGAATCCAAAATCCCGTCACCAGGAACGGCAAAAATGTATATGTAAAAATTTGCCATATATATATATATATATATATATACATATATATATACACACTGCTCAAAAAAATAAAGGGAACACTAAAATAACACATCCTATATCTGAATGAATGAAATATTCTCATTAAATACTTTGTTCTTTACATAGTTGAATGTGCTGACAACAAAATCACACAAAAATTATCAATGGAAATCAAATTTATTAACCCATGGAGGTCTGGATTTGAAGTCACACTCAAAATTAAAGTGGAAAAACACACTACAGGCTGATCCAACTTTGATGTAATGTCCTTAAAACAAGTCAAAATGAGGCTCAGTAGTGTGTGTGGTCTCCACGTGCCTGTATGACCTCCCTACAATGCCTGGGCATGCTCCTGATGAGGTGGCGGATAGTTTCCTGAGGGACCTCCTCCCAGACCTGGACTAAAGCATCCACCAACTCCTGAACAGTCTGTGGTGGATAGAGCAAGACATGATGTCCCAGATGTGCTCTATTGGATTCAGGTCTGGGGAACGGGCAGGCCAGTTCATAGCATCAATGCCTTCATCTTGCAGGAACTGCTGACACACTCCAGCCACATGAGGTCTAGCATTGTCTTGCATTAGGAGGAACCCAGGGCCAACCGCACCAGCATATGGTCTCACAAGGGGTCTGAGGATCTCATCTCGGTAGTGATAGTTAGGAATGTCTTATGTTTAGTTAGTGCCGGACAGGCAAGGTATTTTCTTTTGATGTTTGTTTTGTTTTCTGTTTAATAAAACTGGTCGTGGCCAGTTACACCACACACTGGACTTGTGTGATTCCCCAGCTGCTGCATAGCTGCCATTTACCCCACGAAACGGCACCTTGTTCCCTTACAGCGTTACAACTTGGTGGAGAATGTGAGCATTCGGTTCTGCGCATAAGTAAAAGCAGCTGCTTTATGAGGCCTGCAGAAAATGGTGGTTTATGCAGATACAGCCAAGTGTGAAGTTACTGAGATTCACCCCTGAGGATTTGATATATCTCCTGGGTGAAAGCAGCTACAAAGCCGCCTGAAAAATCTGTCGACATGGAGGAACTGCTTAAAGCCTTGCTGCAAGCTACAGTGGCTCAGCAGGAGGCCAATAGACAGCAGCAGGTGGCAATGGAGGAACATAGGAGACAGCAGCAGGTGGCAATGGAGGAAAATTGGAGACTACAGCAGGAGGCCAACAGACAGCAGCAGGTAGCAATGGAGGAAAATAGGAGACAGCAGCAGGTGGCTATTGACGAACTTTACAGGCAACAGCGTCATGATAGAGAGGACTTAACAGAAGTGGTGCAGAGCCTTGCAGCCCGGATTGGAAATGTGGCCGTCAGTGCTTCGACCAGCTCTAGTTCTATACGGGCCAGTCACTTCCTGCAGAAAATGACAGAGGCTGATGATGTGGAGGCCTACCTGACCACGTTTGAAAGGACTGCCGAGCGTAAGAACTGGCTGAAAGCACAGTGGGCCAGTCTGCTGGCACCTTTTCTGTCAGGTGAGCCCCAAAAAGCGTACTTTGATTTAAGCCCTGCTGAGGCTCGGGACTATGATAAACTAAAGAATGAGATCCTGACCCGCCTGGGAGTCACGCTGTCAGTACGAGCACAACGGGTGCACCGTTGGGTGTACGCCATGGAGAAGCCTCCTCGCTCCCAGATGCACAACCTTATTCAGCTAACCAAAAAATGGTTACAGCCAAAGACATTAACTGGTCCCCAGATGGTTGAAAGAGTCGTCATGGACCGCTATTTGAGATCTTTGTCCATGTTCCTGCGCAAGTGGGTGAGCCATGGAAACCCGGTTACTGCTGACCAATTAGTGGACATGGTAGAGAGGTATTTGGCAGCAGAGGAATTACTGATGACCACCCAGCAACCCATAGATCCTCGACAGCGCCCTTCAGTAAAGACTGGTAAGACTGTTCTGTGGGAAAACGTTCCTGGGCAGTTAAGAGAACGCAAGGCTGGAGAGACTGTAAACACTGGCCCTGGAGACAGGCCAATGGGGCTAGAACAGTCTATGCTGCCCAAACGGGTTGATAATCGTGTGGTTAAATGTTTTAGGTGTGGTATGCCAGGTCATGTTATTGCCAATTGCCCAGTCACTCAAGAACCTATGCAATGTGATGCTGCCTTTGAATGTCGCAGAATGTCTTTCTTTGCTAGGTTAGCCTGTACTGTGGTACCTTCACCTGAGTTGGAAAAACAAATGTGTGACGTGTTCTTAGAGGGTAACCGGGTAGAGGCCTTGCTAGATTCAGGAAGTTTAGTTACCCTCGTGAAAGCTGGGTTAGTGAACCTCTTAAAGGTCCAGCAAACACCTATTGGGGTAACTTGCATACATTGGGATACCCAACATTATGTCACTGCTGAAGTGAATATAGAAACTTGTTGTGGGTCAGCAATGGTTAAAGTAGGACTGGTCCCCACCTTGGTGCATGAGGCCATAATAGGGAGGGATTTTCCTCATTTTTGGAAACTGTGGGAATCACATTTATCAACAGATGTGAGAAGTAAAGAGCCAGTTGATAATACCGGTGATTTTATGGATGTACGTGTGTCTTCTGAACTTTCTTACCCTTTGCCTTTTGCTAGTTTGGCTGGGGAAGTGACAGATGGGGAGTCCAGTGAGGACCCTCTTGCTGGGAACAGAGACATAGTAGTTAGAACTGAAAGCGTGCCTGACCTGGAGGTAAAGAAGGATCTGTTTGCATCTGAACAGTTAAAGGATCCTACCTTGAAAAAGGCTAGAGAGAATGTTAAGATTGTTAATGGGGAACCTGTGGTACCAGGTGACAGGGTTACGTATCCCCACATGGCCATCTGTAATGAGCTCTTGTACCACATTTTCAAAAAGGGTGAGGATGTGGTGGAACAGCTGGTAGTTCCCCAGCCTTATCGGAGAACGGTACTAGATTTAGCTCATAGTCACGTTACAGCAGGACATTTAGGGGCAGAAAAATCCACTGAAAGAGTTTTACAAAGGTTCTTTTGGCCAGGGGTTTATAAAGAAGTGTCTGAATATTGTTCTTCCTGTCCTGAATGCCTGTATCATGCCCCTAGACCCCATTTCAGGAGCCCACTAGTTCCCATGCCTATTATAGAGGTCCCGTTTGACAGAATAGCCATGGATCTCGTGGGGCCCTTGTTAAAGTCCGCTCGGGACCATCAGTATATCCTGGTAATAATGGACTATGCCACTCGATATCCTGAGGCTGTCCCTTTACGCACTATCACAACCAAGGCGATAGCTAGGGAGCTGGTGCAGGTTTTTAGTAGAGTGGGAATACCAAAAGAAATTTTGACTGACCAAGGTACTCCATTTATGTCAAGGATCATGAAAGAATTGTGCAAATTATTTAAGGTCACTCACCTCAGGACGTCCATTTACCATCCCCGAACTGATGGGTTGGTGGAAAGGTTTAATAAAACATTAAAAAGTATGTTAAAAAAGGTTGTTGATAAAGATGGGAAAAACTGGGATTGTTTGTTGCCCTACTTGTTAATGGCCATCAGAGAAGTTCCTCAGTCCTCTAGGGGGTTTTCTCCATTTGATTTGTTGTATGGTAGACACCCCAGATGGCTGTTGGACATTGCCAAAGAGACGTGGGAAGGACAGCCCACTCCTTATAGAAGCGTTGTTGAACATGTAACACAAATGCAGGATAGGATTGCAGCCGTGGTACCTATTGTCAGAGAGCACATGGAACAGGCCCAAAGTGCTCAACAGAGGGTATATAACCGGAGTGCCAAGATACGGGAATTTGCTCCTGGAGATAGAGTTCTTGTTTTGGTACCCACAGTGGAAAACAAGTTCTTAGCTAAATGGCAGGGTCCATTTGAGATTAGGGAAAAAGTGAATGAGGTTAATTACAAAGTATACCAACTGGGAAAGAGAAAACCTGAACAAATCTACCATGTTAACTTAATCAAACCCTGGAAAGATAGGTTGTCTCTGTCAGCGGAGCCTTGCCCTTCGGTGTCTTCACCTCGGTTGCTTCCCGCAGTAAAGGTGTCAGAGACATTATCAGCTGATCAGAACAATCAGGTTAAAGAATTTCTCATCCAAAATAGGGAGATATTTTCAGAGCTGCCTGGCCGAACGACCATAATAAAACATGACATTGTCACAGAACCAGGGGTCAGGGTCCATTTAAAGCCATATAGGATTCCTGAAGCTCAGCGAGAAGCTGTTTCTAAAGAAGTTAAAACCATGTTAGAACTTGGAGTCATAGAGGAATCTAACAGTGAGTGGTCCAGTCCCATAGTTCTCATCCCGAAGCCAAACGGTAGCATACGCTTCTGTAATGACTTTCGGAAGTTAAGTGAGGTGTCCAAGTTTCACACATACCCCATGCCCCGTGTGGATGAGCTTATAGAAAGGCTAGGAACAGCAAGGTTTCTCACCACATTGGACCTGACCAAAGGTTACTGGCAAATACCTTTATCTGACAGCGCAAAAGAAAAAACAGCCTTTTCGGTACCGGAGGGACTGTACCAGTATAAGATGTTACCCTTTGGGTTGCATGGGGCTCCAGCAACCTTTCAACGGGTGATGGATAAAATTTTGAGGCCCCATAGAAAATATGCAGCTGCCTATTTGGATGATGTGATAATTCACAGTACAGACTGGGGGTCCCATTTGGTTAAAGTACAAGCAGTACTGGACTCAATCAGAGAGGCAGGGTTAACTGCTAACCCAAAGAAGTGTTGCCTCGCAATGGAGGAGGTCAAATATTTGGGCTTCACCATAGGTAGAGGTCTGATTAGGCCCCAATTGAATAAAATTGATGCTATTCAAAACTGGCCTCGTCCAGTGAATAAAAAACAGGTAAGGGCTTTTTTGGGAATAACTGGGTACTATAGACGGTTTATTCCCAATTTTGCGACCACAGCAGCGCCGTTGTCAGACCTTACCAAAGGGAAGCAGTCAAATATGGTGAAATGGAACCCTGATGCAGAAAGAGCGTTCCAAGCGTTAAAAGTGGCTTTGTGTTCACAACCTGTATTGATAACACCAGATTTTTCAAAAGAATTTGTGGTACAGACAGATGCCTCAGAGGTAGGGATAGGGGCTGTGCTGTCCCAAACCAGAGATGGGCACGAACACCCTATCATTTATTTGAGTAGGAAACTCAATGAGCATGAAAAAAGGTATGCAATTGTGGAAAAGGAGGCTTTGCCCATTAAGTGGGCACTAGATACCTTGAGATATTACCTCTTGGGTAGACAATTCAGATTAGTGACAGATCATGCCTCTTTAAAATGTATGTATGTAAATAGAGGCAAGAATGCTCGTGTAACTAGATGGTTTCTAGCATTGCAGGATTTTAAGTTTACTGTCGAACATAGACCGGGTACACAATTGGCCAACGCAGATGCATTGTCCCGCATCTTCTGTTTGGGGGCTACAAGTGTTCCAGCCCCTAGGTCAAAACAGGGGAGGGGATATGTGACAAGAACACTGGAATAGTGTTTGAGGGCAGGTATGTTTGTCCCAGGTTCTTGTCTTACATGTATTAGAAAAATGAAAACTTCTAGGAAAATGTTTTGTTTTGTCAGAACCTTTTCAGTGTATTGGAAAAGCTGGATAAGGGCCCTGAAAGAGAGATAGGGCAAGTTCCAGACATTGGGCCCAGTTCGGGTCTTTTGCCTCACAGAGGGCTAATCAGGGCTTTCAGCTGTGCAAGAGCCTTTTAGGGCTGCTAGCCTGATTAGTGTGGGCAGATTGCCTGGGGAGAGACTGCAGAATCTCTGTGAGAGGAGCTTCCTTATACAAGTGAGCTATACAGTGTTTACTGGAGAACTCTGTGTTTTTGTTTAGTGATAGTTAGGAATGTCTTATGTTTAGTTAGTGCCGGACAGGCAAGGTATTTTCTTTTGATGTTTGTTTTGTTTTCTGTTTAATAAAACTGGTCGTGGCCAGTCACACCACACACTGGACTTGTGTGATTCCTCAGCTGCTGCATAGCTGCCATTTACCCCACGAAACAGCACTTGTGCCCTTACAGCATTACAATATATATATATATTGATTTTATTATTTTCGTCAATTATTTTTTGGCAATGAATGGGTTAATTAACACTTTCTCCCCAAAACACCAGAATGAATGTAAGAAAGATGGATGAGGAGTGAAGGGGGGGTGGGGGCACGACTTTTAGGAGACAGATGGTCACATCCTCACCTCAGTAATGTCAGTGGGAATTTCCCACTGTTATGTGGGCCAATGTCTGATTCTGCGGAACTCTATCAGCGGTCAGCCACAGAACACTTCAAGTTCTGTGTGTGGGTTGGCGGGCCGTGGGCGGGAGGACAGGACTGGACAGCACAGGACGGGCGGGCGTGAGGGAGCACGGTGTGACATCAACACGTCACATTGCGGCCAGGAACACAGCACCGGGCGGCCAGGAGCACAGTGCAGGGCGGGCAGGAGGGAGCGCGGTGTGACATCAGCACGTCACATCACGAGCCGGCCGGTGCTGGATGGGGCTATGTCTTGGCAGCGCGACCGTCCATTACCCCCAGGAATTTAATTTTTACCCCATTTGGGGTAATATACCCCTGTTCCCTGACCACTGCAGTACACCCTTGTCAAAGTCGCAGTACACCCTTTTGTTTCAAAAACTGTGCAGAAAATAGGAAAACTGACTTAGATTCAAGATGGCCGATTTTAAGATGGCGCCCATTTCGGTACATGCCCTAAAAGATCGCCCACCTCACCCATACCTTACTGGAGTATTCAGTTTTCCCATTTCCTGCACAGTTTTTGAAACAAAAGGGTGTACTGCGACTTTTGAATCACCCTGTATTTAGACAGCAAGCAGATTTTCCATGCTCAAATGCTAGTAGTAAACAGGTAAGTGGAATCATTTTTAGTAACCACACATCTGTTTGAATTATATAATAGCAGCTATTGTAATCATTCAGCATGTATATAAACAGCAAGCAGATTTTCCAGCATAAATATAAACTTTCAAGTCTAGCCAGATAATATAGGGGCTCATTCAGACCCAATCGCACGCTGCATTTTTCGCAGCCGTGCGATTGGATCTGAACTGCGCATGCGTGTGACCCGCAATGTGCAGGCACGTCGGCCGCTGTTGTCGGGCAGCCACAAATCTGACAAAGAAAGAGATCGCACCAGCGATTGCAAGAAGATGGACAGACAGAAGGCAGTGGCAACTCACTGTTTTCTGGGAGTCTCCAGAAAAAAACACAGGCGTGCCCAACCGTTCCAGAGGAGGATTCCTGACGTCACCACCACCTGTCCGGATCATCGCATCGGCTTATAAAGTCCTGGGCTGTTCAGAAACTGCACAAACTTTTGTTTGTGCAGCTCACTGCACAGCCGATTGCACCCCTGCAAAGCGTTTACCCCCTCACCTGTAGGCAGCAATTACCTGGTCGCAGCAGTGCAAAAAGTAGCCTGCGTGCGCCCAGGTCTGAATTAGCAAACAAAACAAAGTAAAGCAAATGTACCCCCTGGCGCTAAGGCTCAGTATTCCAAATATTATAATAATATTATTATTATTATTATTATTATTATTATTATATTTGCCATGTTTTGAGATAGTAATAATTTATTATAACTCTATACAGAACTAAATATAAAGGTATAGAAAGGAGTTAGTAATTAAATTTATGATATAAGATAAATAAAATAAAAAAAATTTAGTCTGTGAGCGCTGTCTGTGTTTTGTGCTTTGTCAGGTCTGAATTAGGCCCATAGTCTTTATACCCTTTATAGGGTCTCACCAGTTTGGGGGTAAATGTGTCTCCTGGATGTTGGTGCTTATCCCAGTCAAGCAACCATTTCTAGAGCTCATTTGGATATAGACAATTATAGTGATTGCTTCATTATTTTCAGCATGAAGATGGTCTTAACACAGTTTATATGGTCTTAGCGGACCTTTATTCCCATGCTGGTTTTAAGAGTTATATAATATGGTACCCATTCTGCTACCCACCTAACTCAAAGTGTACTATGGCATTCAGCCCCCTCCATGGGACACTAGGATCAGATACAGTCTGAATGGATTTTGTCTCTGTACCTTCCTTTTTGTGGAATCGCAGGACTATTGCGAGACCCCAGTTTGCTGACTGTCCCAATGTGGCTTTTACAATATCTGTTTGGGACAGAATTACTAGTGCTTGCTAATTATTACTGTTCTGCAGCCTGTCCACTCACTGTGGGACAACTCCAGCTTACCTCCTACTGAGGTTCACAAGTTCCTAGACATTCCATGATTCATAGAGTGCATGTAAAGTAAATGTGTTGTATGCCAGTCATTTTGTATTTTTGGAGTGCCTCTCGAATTGTGGGTATCTCTCTTAGGGGTATATTTACGAAAGTGCGGATTTATAGAAGTGGAGATGTTGCCCATAGCAAACTACTGGAGTCTAGCTAATATCTTCTAGAAGATGCCAATTAAATGATAGACAACAGAATATTTTCTCTATTGCCGTATATTCATAAAAAGACCAGCACAACAGTGAGGTGCCAGGTTTCCCTAAAGTGTACTGTGAGACTAGCAAAGTGTTCAATGATACATACCTCCCAACATGACTCTCTCCAGGAGGGACACAATGCTCTGCTTCTGGACTTTTCTCTTAATGTATGATTGCCATCACCTGTTTTGAACAGGTTAATGTATAAAAAAAGGTGTTTCAGCACAGGTGAGGGCAATCATTTATTAAGATTGAAGTGCAGGAGCAGAGCATTCTGTCCCTCCTGAAGAGGGTCATGTTGGGAGGTATGAATGATATATATACTAGAGACGTGCACCGGAAATTTTTCGGGTTTTGTGTTTTGGTTTTGGATTCGGTTCAGCGGCCGTGTTTTGGATTCGGACGCGTTTTGCCAAAACCTCCCTGAAAATTTTTTGTCGGATTCGGGTGTGTTTTAGATTCGGGTGTTTTTTTACAAAAAACCCTCAAAAACCGCTTAAATCATAGAATTTGGGGGTCATTTTGATCCCATAGTATTATTAACCTCAATAACCATAATTTACACTCATTTTCAGTCTATTCTGAACACCTCACACCTCACAATATTATTTTTAGTCC
The DNA here is from genome assembly GCF_028390025.1 of Pseudophryne corroboree. Taxonomy (NCBI): domain Eukaryota; kingdom Metazoa; phylum Chordata; class Amphibia; order Anura; family Myobatrachidae; genus Pseudophryne; species Pseudophryne corroboree. The sequence continues at coordinate 161,322,197 of NC_086447.1, read as the reverse complement.
TAAAATTTGCACCGAGGTCGCTGGATGGCTAAGCTAAGCGACACAAGTGGAAGACACAAACACCTGGCCCATCTAGGAGTGGCACTGCAGTGTCAGGCAGGATGGCACTTCAAAAAAATAGTCCCCAAACAGCACATTATGCAAAAAAAAAAAGAGGCGCACCAAGGTCGCTGTGTGACTAAGCTAAGCGACACAAGTGGCCGACACAAACACCTGGCCCATCTAGGAGTGGCACTGCAGAGTCAGACAGGATGGCACTTCAAAAAAATAGTCCCCAAACAGCACATGATGCAAAGAAAAAAAAGAGGCGCACCAAGGTCGCTGTGTGACTAAGCTAAGCGACACAAGTGTCCGACACAAACACCTGGCCCATCTAGGAGTGGCACTGCAGTGTCAGACAGGATGGCACTTCAATAGTCCCCAAACAGCACATGATTCAAAGAAAAATGAAAGAAAAAAGAGGTGTAAGATGGAATTGTCCTTGGGCCCTCCCACCCACCCTTATGTTGTATAAACAGGACATGCACACTTTAACGAACCCATCATTTCAGCGACAGGGTCTGCCACACGACTGTGACTGAAATGACTGGTTGGTTTGGGCCCCCACCAAAAAAGAAGCAATCAATCTCTCCTTGCACAAACTGGCTCTACAGAGGCAAGATGTCTACATCATCATCATCCTCTGATTCCTTACCCCTTTCACTGTGTACATCCCCCTCCTCACAGATTATTAATTCGTCCCCACTGGAATCCACCATCTCAGATCCCTGTGTACTTTCTGGAGGCAATTGCTGGTGAATGTCTCCACGGAGGAATTGATTATAATTCATTTTGATGAACATCATCTTCTCCGCATTTTCTGGAAGTAACCTCGTACGCCGATTGCTGACAAGGTGAGCGGCTGCAGTAAACACTCTTTCGGAGTACACACTGGAGGGAGGGCAACTTAGGTAGAATAAAGCCAGTTTGTGCAAGGGCCTCCAAATTGCCTCTTTTTCCTGCCAATATACGTACGGACTGTCTGACGTGCCTACTTGGATGCGCTCACTCATATAATCCTCCACCATTCTTTCAATGGTGACAGAATCATATGCAGTGACAGTAGATGACATGTCAGTAATCGTTGGCAGGTCCTTCAGTCCGGACCAGATGTCAGCACTCGCTCCAGACTGCTCCGCCAGCGGGTGGGCTCGGAATTCTTAGCCTTTTCCTCGCACCCCCAGTTGCGGGAGAATGTGAAGGAGGAGCTGTTGACGGGTCACGTTCCGCTTGACTTCACAATTTTCTCACCAGCAGGTCTTTGAACGTCTGCAGACTTGTGTCTGCTGGAAAGAGAGATACAACGTAGGTTTTAAATCTAGGATCGAGCACGGTGGCCAAAATGTAGTGCTCTGATTTCAACAGATTGACCACCCGTGAATCCTGGTTAAGCGAATTAAGGGCTCCATCCACAAGTCCCACATGCCTAGCGGAATCGCTCTGTTTTAGCTCCTCCTTCAATGTCTCCAGCTCTTCTGCAAAAGCCTGATGAGGGGAATGACCTGACTCAGGCTGGCAGTGTCTGAACTGACTTCACGTATGGCAAGTTCAAAGGGTTGCAGAACCTTGCACAACGTTGAAATCATTCTCCACTGCACTTGAGTCAGGTGCATTCCCCCTCCTTTGCCTATATCGTGGGCATATGTATAGGCTTGAATGGCCTTTTGCTGCTCCTCCATCCTCTGAAGCATATAGAGGGTTGAATTCCACCTCGTTACCACCTCTTGCTTCAGGCTGACAAGACCTGAGTTATCCGCTTTGCAGCAGGATGACTGCTGTGATATTTCATCTTCCTCGCAAAGGACTGTTGGACAGTCAATTGCTTACTGGAAGTAGTACAAGTGGTCTTCCGACTTTCCCTCTGGGATGACGATCGACTCCCAGCAGCAACAACAGCAGCGCCAGCAGCAGTAGGCGTTACACTCAAGGATGCATCGGAGGAATCCCAGGCAGGAGAGGACTCGTCAGACTTGCCAGTGACATGGCCTGCAGGACTATTGGCTTTCCTGTGTAAGGTGGAAATTGACACTGAGGGAGTTGGTGGTGTGGTTTGCAGGAGCTTGGTTACAAGAGGAAGGGATTTAGTGGTCAGTGGACTGCTTCCGCTGTCATCCAAAGTTTTTGAACTTGTCACTGACTTCTGATGAATGCGGTCCAGTTGACGTATAAGGGAGGATGTTCCTAGGTGGCTAACGTCCTTACCCCTACTTATTACAGCTTGACAAAGGCAACACACGGCTTGACACTTGTTGTCTGCATTTGTGTTAAAATAATTCCACACCGAAGAGGTGATTTTTTTTGTAATTTGACCAGGCATGTCAATGGCCATATTCGTCCCACGGACAACAGGTGTCTCCCCGGGTGCCTGACTTAAACAAACCACCTCACCATCAGAATCCTCCTTGTCAATTTCCTCCTCGGCGCCAGCAACACCCATATCCTCATCCTGGTGTACTTCAACAGTGACATTTTCAATTTGACTATCAGGAACTGGACTGCGGGTGCTCCTTCCAGCACTTGCAGGGGGCGTGCAAATGGTGGAAGGCGCAAGCTCTTCCCGTCCAGTGTTGGGAAGGTCAGGCATCGCAACCGACACAATTGGACTCTCCTTGGGGATTTGTGAGTTAGAAGAACGCACAGTTCTTTGCTGTGCTTTTGCCAGCTTAAGTCTTTTCATTTTTCTAGCGAGAGGATGAGTGCTTCCATCCTCATGTGAATCTGAACCACTAGCCATGAACATAGGCCAGGGCCTCAGCCGTTCCTTGCCACTCCGTGTCGTAAATGGCATATTGGCAAGTTTACGCTTCTCATCAGACGCTTTCAATTTTGATTTTTGGGTAATTTTACTGAACTTTTGTTTTTTTTTATTTTACATGCTCTCTACTATGACATTGGGCATCGGCCTTGGCAGACGATGTTGCTGGCATTTCATCGTCTCGGCCATGACTAGTGGCAGCAGCTTCAGCACGAGGTGGAAGTGGATCTTGATCTTTCCCTATTTTAACCTCCACATTTTTGTTCTCCATTTTTTAATGTGTGGAATTATATGCCAGTATCAAAAGCAATGGCCTACTACTATATACTGCGCACAACTGAAATGCACCACAGGTATGGATGGATAGTATACTTGACGACACAGAGGTAGGTAGAGCAGTGGCCTTCCGTACCGTACTGCTATATATACTGGTGGTCACTGTCAGCAAAATGCAAAACTAAAATGCACCACAGGTATGGAATCTAGATGGATAGTATACTTGACGACACAGAGGGAGGTAGAGCAGTGGCCTTCCGTACCGTACTGCTATATATACTGGTGGTCACTGTCAGCAAACTGCAAAACTAAAATGCACCACAGGTATAGAATCTAGATGGATAGTATACTTGACGACACAGAGGTAGGTAGAGCAGTGGCCTTCCGTACCGTACTGCTATATATACTGGTGGTCACTGTCAGCAAAACTCTGCACTGTACTCCTCCTATATAATACTGCTGGTCCCCAGTCCCCACAATAAAGCAGTGTGAGCACAGATATATGCAGCACACTGAGCACAGATATGGAGCGTTTTTCAGGCAGACAACGTATAATACTGGTGGTCACTGGTCAGCAAAACTCTGCACTGTACTCCTCCTATATAATACTGCTGGTCCCCAGTCCCCACAATAAAGCAGTGTGAGCACAGATATATGCAGCACACTGAGCACAGATATGGAGCGTTTTTCAGGCAGAGAACGGATACAACTGGTTATCACTGATCAGCAAAACTCTGCACTGTACTCCTCCTATATAATACAGCTGCTTCCCAGTCCCCACAATTAAGCAATAAGCACAAATATTTGCAGCAACATTAATAAACGGAGAGGACGCCAGCCACGTCCTCTCCCTAACATTTCCAATGCACGAGTGAAAATGGCGGCAACGCGCGGCTCCTTATATAGAATCCGAATCTCGCGAGAATCCGACAGCGGGATGATGACGTTCGGGTGCGCTCGGGTTAACCGAGCCATACGGTAGAATCCGAGTATGCCTCGGACCCGTGTAAAATGGGTGAAGTTCGGGGGGGGGTTCGGTTTCCAAGGAACCGAACCCGCTCATCTCTAATATATACCAATGGTTCCCAAACTCAGGGCCCAATTTATCAAACTGTTTTTGTAATAGTATTAAATTCCATTTACTTTTTCTGCTTTTTTTCATGTAACAGTATTTAACATGTAAGTCCTCTCCGGAGAGCGCTAGTGGTATTGAGGCTGCAGCTCTGTTTACAACAGCCAAGCAGCACTGCCGAATGAAGCAGGGTTTTTTGTGTGGAATATACAAAACCTTAGCGCTGGGAGAAAAACCACATTCAACCACATGCAGTGATGGCTTGTACAATAAAAATAGAAACTTTACGTTTACGTAGTGAGAACGGCTTCTCTTTGTTCACCAAATTCTACAATCTCACATTTAAAAAAATAAGGAAAACACATAATAGTGCAGACCATCATATAAATAAAAAATATTTTAATTCACGATGTCCACTTACAACAAACGTGATAAATATCAGCGTATTAATCATCTCCCAATGGCAAAGAGCACTTATAGTCCAGGTTTTATGGATGTTCAAGCTTGTGCACAGATAGTATATCAAACTGGTTGAGGTACTAATTAAGTAACCTGTGCTTAAGCATGGATATCCTTAAAACCTGGACTGTTAGTGCTCCTTGAGGACTGAGTTTAGGAACCACTGATATATACCATACAGGTGAAACTCAGAAAGTTAGAATATCGAGCAAAAGTTAATTTATTTCAGTAATTCAACTTAAAAGGTGAAACTAATATATTATATAGACTCATTACATGCAAAGTTAGAGATTTCAAGCCTTTATTTGTTATAATTGTGATGATTGTGGTTTACAGCTTAAAATAACCCCAAATCCAAAAATCTCAGAAAATTAGAATATTACATAAAATTAATAAAAAAAGGATTTTAAATACAGAAATGTCGGCCCTCTGAAAAGTATAATCATGCATATGTACTCAGTACTTTGTTTGGGCCCCTTTTGCATGAATTACTGCCTCAATGCGGCGTGGCATGGATTCTATCAGCCTGTGGCACTGCTGAGGTGTTATGGAAGACCAGGATGCCTCAATAGCTGCCTTCAGCTCTTCTGCATTGTTCCGTCTCATGTCTCTCATCGTTTCAGAGGGCAGACATTTCTGTATTTAAAATCCTTTATTTATTGATGATTTTATGTAATATTCAAATTTTCTGAGATTTTAGATTTGGGGTTTTCTTAAGCTGTAAACCACAATCATCAAAATTATAACATAATAATAAAATAATAATAATAATAATAATAATAATAATAATAATAATAATTATAATAATAAAAATAGCTTGAAATATCTCACATTGCATGTCTATATAATATATTAGTTTCACCTTTTAAGTTGAATTACTGAAATAAATGAACTTTTGCACGATATTCTAATTTTCTGAGTTTCACCTGTTCTCAAACTCGGTCCTCAGGACCCTCAAACAGTTCGTCTTTTCCAGATCTCCTCACAGAATCACAAGTGAAATAATTAGCTCCACCTGTAGTAATGACTTGAGTTCACCTGTGTACCTGCTAGGTGACCTGGAAAAACGTAAACTGTTTGAGGTTCTGCTTATAAACTTTGAAAACTACTCACATATTAGAGATGAGCGGGTTCGGTTTCTCTGAATCCGAACCCGCACGAACTTCATGTTTTTTTCACGGGTCCGAGCAGACTCGGATCCTCCCGCCTTGCTCGGTTAACCCGAGCGCGCCCGAACGTCATCATGACGCTGTCGGATTCTCGCGAGACTCGGATTCTATATAAGGAGCCGCGCGTCGCCGCCATTTTCACACGTGCATTGAGATTGATAGGGAGAGGACGTGGCTGGCGTCCTCTCCATTTAGATTAGGGTTGAGAGAGAGAGAGAGAGATTGACCTGAGGCTGTGAGACTGTAGAAGAGAGTGCAGAGTTTAGTGACTGACGACCACAGTGACCACCAGACAGTGCAGTTGTTTGTTTTATTTAATATATCCGTTCTCTGCCTGAAAAAAATGATACACACAGTGACTCAGTCACATACCATATCTGTGTGCACTGCTCAGCCCAGTGTGCTGCATCAATGTATATATATATCTGACTGTGCTCAGCTCACACAGCTTATAATTGTGGGGGAGACTGGGGAGCACTGCAGTGCCAGTTATAGGTTATAGCAGGAGCCAGGAGTACATAATATTATATTAAAATTAAACAGTGCACACTTTTGCTGCAGGAGTGCCACTGCCAGTGTGACTAGTGACCAGTGACCTGACCACCAGTATATATAATATTAGTAGTATACTATCTCTTTATCAACCAGTCTATATTAGCAGCAGACACAGTACAGTGCGGTAGTTCACGGCTGTGGCTACCTCTGTGTCGGCACTCGGCAGCCCGTCCATAATTGTATATACCACCTAACCGTGGTTTTTTTTTCTTTCTTTATACATACATACTAGTTACGAGTATACTATCTCTTTATCAACCAGTCTATATTAGCAGCAGACACAGTACAGTGCGGTAGTTCACGGCTGTGGCTACCTCTGTGTCGGCACTCGGCAGCCCGTCCATAATTGTATATACCACCTAACCGTGGTTTTTTTTTCTTTCTTTATACAAACATACTAGTTACGAGTATACTATCTCTTTATCAACCAGTCTATATTAGCAGCAGACACAGTACAGTGCGGTAGTTCACGGCTGTGGCTACCTCTGTGTCGGCACTCGGCAGCCCGTCCATAATTGTATATACCACCTAAACGTGGTTTTTTTTTCTTTCTTTATACATACATACTAGTTACGAGTATACTATCTCTTTATCAACCAGTCTATATATTAGCAGCAGACACAGTACAGTGCGGTAGTTCACGGCTGTGGCTACCTCTGTGTCGGCACTCGGCAGCCCGTCCATAATTGTATATACCACCTAACCGTGGTTTTTTTTTTCTTTCTTTATACATACATACTAGTTACGAGTATACTATCTCTTTATCAACCAGTCTATATTAGCAGCAGACACAGTACAGTGCGGTAGTTCACGGCTGTGGCTACCTCTGTGTCGGCACTCGGCAGCCCGTCCATAATTGTATATACCACCTAACCGTGGTTTTTTTTTCTTTCTTTATACATACATACTAGTTACGAGTATACTATCTCTTTATCAACCAGTCTATATTAGCAGCAGACACAGTACAGTGCGGTAGTTCACGGCTGTGGCTACCTCTGTGTCGGCACTCGGCAGCCCGTCCATAATTGTATATACCACCTAACCGTGGTTTTTTTTTCTTTCTTTATACATACATACTAGTTACGAGTATACTATCTCTTTATCAACCAGTCTATATATTAGCAGCAGACACAGTACAGTGCGGTAGTTCACGGCTGTGGCTACCTCTGTGTCGGCACTCGGCAGCCCGTCCATAATTGTATATACCACCTAACCGTGGTTTTTTTTTCTTTCTTTATACATACATACTAGTTACGAGTATACTATCTCTTTATCAACCAGTCTATATATTAGCAGCAGACACAGTACAGTGCGGTAGTTCACGGCTGTTTGGGGAGGGTTTTTTGGAAGGGACATCCTGCGTGACACTGCAGTGCCACTCCTAGATGGGCCCGGTGTTTGTGTCGGCCACTAGGGTCGCTTATCTTACTCACACAGCTACCTCATTGCGCCTCTTTTTTTCTTTGCGTCATGTGCTGTTTGGGGAGGGTTTTTTGGAAGGGACATCCTGCGTGACACTGCAGTGACACTCCTAGATGGGCCCGGTGTTTGTGTCGGCCACTAGGGTCGCTTATCTTACTCACACAGCTACCTCATTGCGCCTCTTTTTTTCTTTGCGTCATGTGCTGTTTGGGGAGGGTTTTTTGGAAGGGACATCCTGCGTGACACTGCAGTGCCACTCCTAGATGGGCCCGGTGTTTGTGTCGGCCACTAGGGTCGCTAATCTTACTCACACAGCTACCTCATTGCGCCTCTTTTTTTCTTTGCGTCATGTGCTGTTTGGGGAGGGTTTTTTGGAAGGGCCATCCTGCGTGACACTGCAGTGCCACTCCTAGATGGGCCCGGTGTTTGTGTCGGCCACTAGGGTCGCTTATCTTACTCACACAGCGACCTCGGTGCAAATTTTAGGACTAAAAATAATATTGTGAGGTGTGAGGTATTCAGAATAGACTGAAAATGAGTGGAAATTATGGTTTTTGAGGTTAATAATACTTTGGGATCAAAATGACCGCCAAATTCTATGATTTAAGCTGTTTTTTAGGTTTTTTGGAAAAAAACACCCGAATCCAAAACACACCCGAATCCGACAAAAAAAATTCGGTGAGGTTTTGCCAAAACGCGGTCGAACCCAAAACACGGCCGCGGAACCGAACCCAAAACCAAAACACAAAACCCGAAAAATTTCCGGCGCTCATCTCTATCACATATACCAAATACAACTACAACTAATACAATATTGCTGCATGAGAAGCTAAAACATCCAATGGAAATATACATTTGTAGTTTAAAGGCTGATTATATTCATGAGACAAAAAGTGGAGGAGCTAACTGATGAAAAGTTGCATACTGAAATGTCTTCCAAATGTCATATGGGTAACTGAAAAACCTGAGACATTGAAACTAAAAAGATGTCAGCAGAGTTGATTGAAAAGGAGAATCAAGCAGCTGAGACAAGAGTTGTCCAAAATACATTCCCAGTTAGAGATTGAAAAATAGACCTTCAAGGCATGTCTGTAAGAAAGTGAGGGTGCTCTGACTGCACTGTCAAGCCAAGCTCTTAGAGATAGGCATATTATAGAGTTCAGAGTGATTGTTCAAGAGTGTATCGGGGAAAAGGAGACTGCTCTAACCCTAGTAGCATGCATATATGTGGCTGTACAAGAAAGACGGTGTCAAATCTATAATCTTAGGCGCATCCTGCAGAGCCAGCAAGATGGAGACAGCTGTCATTACTGATCCTGAGTTGGTAGCAGGCAGGCAATCGTACAACTAGCAGTCAAGTGCTGAAAGAAAATGCCAAAGGGGAACACAGAAGCAGTCTGAACTCCATAGCAAAAAGAGAGAGACAGAAATTTTAGGTTTTTTATCTGCTGTCTCTTAAAAGTATTAAGGTAGTTAGATTCCCAACAGTACCCTAATGTACAGTAAAGTAGATGGACAAGCCACAGATAAAAGTCTATAGGCTGGATGTACTAAAGAAAAAATGTGGTAAAACTCCCGTTTTCGGGGGTTTTACCGCATTTTCGCCGATGAGGGTATCACCATCTCTGGATGGCCAAACCCTATAGAATCCTATGGGCTTCTTTTCGCCGGCCGCCGCAGACGCCGACCCCCGCCGCAGACGCCAACCCCCTTCCCCAATGGCATACCTTCCTCCAGGAAGCCTGGAGCCGGAAGGTAATCTCCTCCTCCCCCTAGCAACGCAGCTGGAGGTCCTTCCGGCTGCAGGGGGAGGAGGAGACGCCAGGGACAGCCTGCTGCCTGCTTCCCGGCAGGAAAGCAGGTGAAGATCCCGGGGAGGTGACGGAGACCCCGGCACACCACCTCACAGGTATCGCGGGGGGCCTCCATCACCGCATTGCGATATTGATCGTATATGTTAGTACATATGCGATCAACATCGCTGCGATGCGCGGCGAGGGGCGGCGATGTATCTTAATACATCCCACCCTATATGTCAAGCATTTCTGTCAAATAAATAATGCAGAAACAGCACAATCCACACTATTTAGTATATATTAAATAATTAGGTGACTCATCGCGCCCTATGAGCGCTCTTCACACCGTCACAAGGGGCTATGCCCCCTTAACCCCTGCATGCCTTCCTGGCATTCAATATTTGTATTATATGGAGTATTACCTGCATTCCTAGTGGGTAAATATTGCTTGACGAAAAGGCGTCCGATGGTGAAGGGGGCGTAGCCCCTTGTGACTGGGAGGGGGCGGGGGAGTGGGGGACTCAAATGGGGAGGGGGTCCGGATGGGCTGTGGGTGGGGCAGGGGTGCCCCGGGTGGTGAAGGGGCAGGTGCTGCCAGTGGGGGAGGGGCGGGTGCAGGGGTGCCGCAGGTGGCGGAGGGATGGGTGGGGGAGGAGAGGGGTGCCGCGGGTGGGGGAGGGGCGGGTGCGGGTGTGCCACGGGTGGGGCAGGTGAGGGGGTGGTGTGGTGGTGGAGGGGCGAGGTAGCACTGATCCTGGGCAGGTAGGCAGGCAGGTGTGGGTAGCACTGAGGGGGCAGGTAGCAGATAATAGACACGTGCAGCAGCAGACACATAGATGCACTGATCAGGAAACATGCTGCTCTAAGCTGCAGGTCCTATACCATGCACTGGGCATTATGCAGCAGGCAGATCCCAGGGCACCAGCACCCAGTCACAGGGCATTACACTGTGCATATTATACTTCCATATCCCAGTCACACAAAGCACAGGAGCTGCAATCCCAGCCGGAGGCTCTGCAGTGAGCCTCATACAGACACAGCCACCAACCCCCTCCATGGAGAGGACACGGGAGGGCCGGCTCCGGGTCCCCAGCCCGGGCTTACCTCACAGGTGGCTCTCCTGGATGTAGGAGGGTGCTGTGGGGGTGACATTGCCGGAATGAGGAGAGATGAGAGGGGAGTGCTCGTCCATCCCTTCAGCAGCCATGACTGCGGCAGCTGCAGCTCCAGCAGAGGGAAGTGAAGGAGGCAGCCCCAGCTCCGGTCACATTGTACATGTCAGAGGGCTGGGAATCACAGGGAGGAGACATGGTGGTGGTGGTGGGTGCACACTATCCTCCAACGTAGGACCCCTCACTGAGCTGCTGGCATCTCCTATATATTTGCCCAGATCTATTTGGCCAGATCTGTGACTGTATGACTCTGACTCCGCCCAGCGTTGTGACTCCGCCCAGCATTATCCACACAGTCACAGAGTGACAGATCTGGGCAAATATATAGGAGATGACAAAAGCATGATATGTCACAGATATCTCCAGCATTTGACAAAAAAATTCAGTTTGCATTTGTAATAGTGCAATTTCATTTAATTCCGAAGATGGCATTACCCCAGAAACCTCTATGGAGCTGCTCGGCTACACTCCTGCGGACTGTCGCTGAACCTGATGCCCATTGCAACTATATCCCACTGCACATGCACAGCCAGATGGCCACACATGCGTAGTACCAAGGTTGGGTCCAAACCTGAATGTATAGTGAGCATGTAAGTATTCACCAGTATGGACTCAGAGTAGAGGCCTGATTCAGATTTGTAAGTAAAGCAAAAAAAAAGCAAGTAACTTTATGTCTTGAACAAACCATCTTGCAATGCAAGGGGAGCAAATACATTTATAATTGTTTATGTGCAGGGTAAATACTGCCTGCTTTCGCATGTAGCCCGCAAAATGTTAGACAGCTTTATTTTTACACTGCAATCTAGATTTTTTGGTTTTACACACCCCACCTAATCTTACTCTCTCTGTATACGTTTCATCTGCCCCACCTGCAGTGCAATATGGGTTTTCCCAGTTGCATGCTTTTGTTTTTTTATCTTGCAAATCAGAATCAGGCCCTATGTGTCAGGGCATTTAATTATTGATACACTGCCCCAGTAAAACAACCAACTGTAAATTATCTCCATACCAGTTACACAGGCACATATAATATAAACCATATAATACTGCAAGATGTTTTACTGAAGGTATGACTAGGGGTGCTAAATAATTCCTTTAATAATGGACACATATATGAATTACATGTTCTGTGACTGATTACAACCAGGTGAAATGGAGACTTGACGTCAGCCAGCTACAGAATCTTTGTAATTTGTATGTGTCCTTTATTAACGAGATGATCTGGCAACCTTAGGTGTGACCGTGAATTAAAAATAAGATGAACTTTTTTCTAGCATCTTAAATGACCCCATCTAACTTTCACACCCCAAGTTTATGCAATTTATCTTCGGGCACACAGAACATGTAGCCATCATGCGATTCATAGGTGCACTCAGTTGAAAAATCACACGTTAGGTGTAACAATCAGCACACTGAGCATGCACAAGCCGGAGAACCCTCGCTGGACCAGCAAAAAGCAGAGTATGATGTCCTACCAGGATAAATACGTTCATTTAAGCCCCACATGGACCTGTACACAGAAATAGGGTCTTGTGGTAGGGTTAATGCTGGAGGCGGACACAAAATCTGCGAATGAGGGTATGTCATGGGTGGTTTATGGGATATGTATAGGGGGAACGCTGCATTAACAAACTATGTATACATTATTACATGTGGTTATCACTTCACTTGAGCAACTGAGGGGTAACTCAGAAGATGATACTAATGATGACTGATCATCTGAAACACTGATCAGACCACAGCTGCAGGTGAGATTACTCTTATCTGCCATCAAAATGCTATGATTCTGTGGTATTAGCTTATATAAAAGTTCACCAAATGCAGGACCTTATTCAGTAAGGATTGCAGATTCTGCTTTTTAGATTCTGCATTCACATGCTAGGGTCGCCCATTGCAGGGCAAGGCCGCCAAGCATGTTACCCGCCGCCCACCCACTGCGATCACGCTGTAATTGTGATTGCACCGCAATTACAGCTTGGTCACAGAAATTGTGGATGCAGCCGGCAGGAGTCCCGCCGCCCTTTTCCCGATCGGAGTGGCTGCATGTGATGACACACAGCCGCCCCTAAAACGCTGCTGACGCTCCCGTTTCACCGATGCTGTCCCGAAAACGCTTGGTTGCCACCCCCTGCCTGCCTCCCAAACACCTCTACCTGTCAATCAGGCAGAGGCATTCGCAGTTAATGTGATCCACATCCACTAACTGCTAACACATGCGCAGGTCGCATCGCGATTGCGATGCAACCTGAATAAGGCCCACAGTGGTTTATTGACATGCAACTATTGCGCTCAGATGTCATAAACTTCCATGTGAAACAAACTGCAACATTTACAGGTGTGCACGGACACCTGTGTTTTGGCAAAATCGTCCTCAAGTGTTTTGGTTCGGATTCGGATTTCAGTTTGGTTTAAAATCGATTAAAAAAATTGGTAATCATTGATAAAAATCAATAAAGACATCTAAAATCATTTACGTTTTTGCAATCCAAATTTCGTATTTAAAATTTTAATTCTGAACTGAAGGAAGATCTGAACTGGGACTTGGTCTGGATCAGATCTCCTTTGCTGATCTGGAATGGGTTTCATTTCAGTTTGATCCCCAAAATTTGGGTGGATTTGTTTTTTCGAACCGCACATATCTAGTATAAAAGTAATGTACGTACCGTACCAATATGCAACAGCAGTAGTTTAGTTATGTCATTATTGACATGCATTCCATTTGTAAATTCCATGCACATGAAAAAAAATATTATTTGGCTTAGTACTATATACAGTATACAGTACATTATCTTGTTACTGTATACATTTATTTTCCTGTTGGAAATATTGGTTAGACCGTCACCGGGACGAAGGGAGAATCAACATGGAGCTGGAACAAAGACCAAGTAGTGACTCTGTTGGAGAATGTAGAAGCCAAAATACAGCAACACTATATGGAAAATCATTACGTTGTTTTTGCAAGAGCACATAATAATAAAATCACTTGAATTGCACCCGTTACATAAAACAAGAAACATGAGACAACACGGATGGCTTTTCATTAACTGTCACTGTTCCTGTAACACACCAATGGTTATCAAGTATGTAATCTGTTCTTTCACATACAGAAGATACTGATCTGGAGTACCTAATCCTGTGGTTAATTGGGATTTTCAGCGCCGGAACATTAAAAAAAAAAAATAGCCCTGAATGGTCAATTACTCTGGTAAATCCCCCTTACAGGAGAAAGATCACCATTGGGCCAGTTCCTTTTCCTGCTCATATTGTCTTTTTTAAAATGTTACTGAATAGAACCTAGATAATCTGCTCTATTTCCCATGATTACTTTCTGCACATGTAGCTACCTAGCATGAAATATAGTTTGCACAAATATTATCTAGTGACTGTATTATTTTATTGTCATGCCGAGGAATGTTGCCAATACCGTGATGAATGTTCGTTTTCTTTATTATTTTGCTGTGCATTACTTAACACTTACACTGCAGAACCAAGCGCAGTGTTTCATCATTTCTCATATTAGGCTAACATGTTGCCGCAGCAGAGAGATGGATGACTGCTCTGCTACCAACATAAAGAGCTAAAATCAGCCGTGCTTAGCCCTCACAGCCTGACACTTTGAGGAATAACCACTTTCAGATGCTGTAATGTCTCAGCTTGTAAAGAAATGTCCTGATTTAAAAGAATAAGCCTCTGGGCATTTTAAGATTGGTTTTCTGCCTCCTCTACATGTTCGCTTTGGACCAGCCAAGTCTCAAAGGTCTTTGCAGGCTGGCGTTCGTTTGTAGAAGACTCACAAACTGAGTTCTTGGAGGCAATTCACAGTCCCCAGGCATAATATATCTGTTTTTCTCTAAATAGGTACATTGATTGAAATGGATGAAGAATTTCGCCCTTACCATCTGAGAATCACAGATTACCTTTTTCACTTCTGTGTGCTATATTGGGTTTAATTAGTGTCAAGATTTATATTGGACAGAGGAGACAGTTGCCTACAGTGGAAAGAGGCTGAGGCAGAACAAGGTGTATGCTCAGTACTGAACACAATTTCTCTCATGTTGCAAAGGAGGTAATGTGCTAAATATGGGATCTATTCATGAAGCAGTGAAAAGTGTGGAGAAGTGAGCCAGTGGAGAAGTTGCCCATGGCAACCAATCAGCATTGAAGTAACATTTATAATTTGCATCCTATACAATTGTACTGAGCAGCTGAATGGTTGCCATGGACATCTTCTCCACAGGCTCACTTCTCCGCGCTTTTCACTGCTTCATGAATAGACCTCTGTGCCCTTTCATGGCTCTCAGAATAATTACACATGAGAAGATAGTAACAAGCCACGCACCACTGAGGAACAAATGTAATACATTGGAGG
This sequence comes from Pseudophryne corroboree, assembly GCF_028390025.1. Taxonomy (NCBI): domain Eukaryota; kingdom Metazoa; phylum Chordata; class Amphibia; order Anura; family Myobatrachidae; genus Pseudophryne; species Pseudophryne corroboree. Next base: position 161,307,113 of record NC_086447.1, on the reverse strand, counting down.
AGTTTCACATCAGTTAGTATATGAAAAAAGCATGAAACACTCTGAGCTTGCTAAAAACTGTTGGAAATAATGTGTGTGCAAGAGTTGATACTGCTGAATGGTATAGGTACACAACAGTGGATGATATAAACTGTGAACAGGCAACTTACTTAACCAGTGGTGTTGGTTTATTGATAGATGGCAGTTACGGCAGTACTCACTGTTACATGTACACTGGTGATGGAGCAGAATGGGGGTTTCATACAACTCAACAACCAGTGAATGTATGCTGCAAACTGGTAGTGGTGTGGGGATGCTGGGACAGCTTTATAGCAGGTTGCATATAGAAGCTAAGCAGGAGACTTCTGTCTCCCACCATGTCACTCTGCACAGTCTCAAGATGACTCCTGCACATGCTCAGTTGAGGTCTCAGTGACCATCTTGGGATAGGACATGAAGCCTACCTGGGGAACAGGATGACTGGACTCTGCACAGTAACGCACAACTCTTTCAACAAGCACAAGCTCTGATTAGGAAGTTAACTAACACCTTGGGCATGATTATTGTGGAAGTCACTGCCCTGCCTTCTCACAGATAACCATATCTTCCTGCTATAGTATCACCAAAGTATATTAAGCTATGACATGTGCCAGATTATTGCGCTTTTATTACGCAGAGTCTATTCCATTTGTGCTCTGTAGATTAAGTACAAACCATACTGACAAGTATGCTATTCTCTATATTGCACCCAGCCTTCTGGCTCTATGACCTTTTATCTCTGGATCTCACAAGTCCGGATATCATTGTCAGGTCCGGGTGTTTTTGTGAATCCGTTAACCCGGAACCAACCACAGGTGTAGGTGCTGGGCTATGAAGAAAGCAGGGAGGACGAAGAAAGTTCCGATTCATATATTTATTCAAAATAATAATTCAGTAAAGGGTTAACTGACAAGTTGTTAATCATCATATTATACTGAAGTATTGCAGGAATAATATGCAAGAGAAAACTCAAAAATAAATAAAAGAAATGTTCATGGAAACATATGCAAAACAAGCTGATGAATAAATGTTGGATTGTCCAAATATAAACAAGCTTTGATGCAGAACTGCAGAATGTGATTAACTGGATAATGCAGACATGAAGAGATAACTAAGGATTTGCAATGGAGTTTTGAGAGTTAACTGAGAGACTGTGAAGAATTATCCTTGTTATGACAACATAGCAAATATAAACAAACTTTGATGCTGAACTGTAGAATGTTATTAACTGGATAATGCAGACATGAAGAGATAACTGTAAGGATTTGCAATGGAGTTTTGAGAGTTAACTGAGAGACTGTGAAGAATTATCCTTGTTATGACAACATAGCAAATATAAACAAACTTTGATGCTGAACTGTAGAATGTTATTAACTGGATAATGCAGACATGAAGAGATAACTGTAAGAATTAGCAATGGAGCTTTGAGAGTTAACTGAGAGACTGTGATGAATTATCCTTGTAAAGACAACATAGCAAAAAGTACTGAATTGGGTTACTTGCGGGTTCCGGAGATCACTGTGAAACTGTAGTAGAAGACAAGGTGATGAATGGGTTAAATGCAGAGTTGAACAAACGAACAGCTGAGAGAAATGAGATCCTGCAGACTTTGTAGGATAGGCAGACTGACAAGGTAACCTCATGCAGGACACTGGGAATCCAAGTATTTCCAATAGGTGTGCAATTGACTGATAGCACAATGGAGAGCCGGTAGATCTTTGGCAGTGAAGGCTGCAAACGGACCTCTGGGAACGGAGGCGATATCTGGACCACGGGAATCACACAGGAATGCACGGAGAGAGTTCAGAGCTAGAGCACAGCTTTGATACAACAAAGCACTGGCCCAGAGTAACATAATCCCAGCCTACTTAAAGGCAGCACAAGCACGGGATTGGCTTACACCTGCCCACAGGTGTTTTCACAAGTGCTCTGTATTAGCTATTTGGTCTCCAACATGGCCACCTCCTATACAGCAGACACACTGCAGTGCCTTAGGCCATTTGGTCCCCGCACTCACAGTTCCCAGACTCTGCATTACCTGTGCCATTGATCATGCCGTGTCCCCACACGGGCGCACAGCACCGCAAGCAACCGCACTGGCAATGGATGAACCCCAGAACCCGCAGAGGTGAGAGACCGGTTCGTGACAGTACCCCCTCTTCTACGGGTGGTCTCCGAACACCTTTGAACCTTGTCAGGATTTTTGGAGAAGTATTTCTGTACCAGTCTTGGAGCATGAACATCTTCAGAGAAAACCCAGGATCTCTCCTCCGGACCGTAACCCTTCCAGTCGACCAGAAACTGTAAACGTCCATATCGGGAACGTGAGTCCACAATCTCTTTAACTTCAAATTCCTCATTCTGCAAAGAGTGAACTTTAGGAGATTTGGACTGGGTAGTACGGAACTTATTGAGAATCAAAGGCTTCAGTAAAGATGTATGAAAGGCGTTAGGAATTCTCAAAGACGGTGGCAACTTGACTTTGTATGACTCAGGGTTGAGTACCTTTACAATGGGAAATGGACCAATAAACCTGAGAGCAAATTTCTTAGAAGGAACTTTGAACTTGAGATTGCGCGTAGAAATCCAAACTTGGTCTCCCACTTAGTAATTCGGTACAGCTTTACGTTTTCTATCTGCAAAAGATTTATAACGAGTGGAAGTTTTGACCAAGGACTTACGTACGCAACTCCAGATGCTAGATAGACGTTGAAGCTCTTGATCTGCTGCTGGAACCTCTAGGGCTGGCAATGGATGAAACTCTGGTGGAGAACTTCTTGGACTCTTATGTTGGGCACATTTAGGACATGCTGCTATAAACTCTTGGACATCGGCTTTGAGACGTGGCCACCAATAAGACTGTTGAATAAATTCGAGAGTCTTTAGAACCCCATGATGACCCATGAAGGAAGAGGAGTGAGCCCAGGTAAGCAGCCGTTTTCGGAGACTTGTGGCAACAAAGGTCTTGCCAGGCGGAGGAACTGGAGAGGTTCGAGTCATTAAAAAGGACGTAGGATTCACAATGGCTTGATTCGTGGTAGCATCATTTAATTCAGAAGAAGCAAAGGACCGGGAAAGGGCATCTGCCTTTTTGTTCTGAGACCCTGGACGATAGGTGAGTTTGAAATCAAATCGTGAGAAGAAAAGCGCCCATCGAGTTTGTCGTGGATTCAAACACTGAGCTGACTGCAGATACAGAAGATTCTTATGATCAGTATAAACTGTAATGCGATGTTGAGCTCCTTCTAGAAGGTATCTCCACTCCTCAAATGCCAACTTGATGGCAAGTAACTCTTGCTCACCGATTGCATAATTACGTTCTGCCGGGAGGAACTTACGGGAGAAATATCCGCAGGGATGGACCTTTTTATCTTCAAAGACTTGTGACAACACAGCTCCTACTGCTTCTGTAGATGCATGCACCTCTAGTAGAAAGGGACGATTCAAATCAGGCTGTCGAAGAATGGGGGCTGACACAAAGGCTTGCTTTAAATCAGAGAAGGCTTTGATTGCTTCAGAAGACCAGTTCGTAGGATTTGCTCCCTTGCGAGTTAGGGCTGTGATAGGAGCAGCTAACGTAGAATAATTCTTAATGAATCTCCTATAGAAATTAGCAAAGCCAAGAAATCGCTGAATCCCCTTGAGAGTTGTAGGAGTGGACCAATCCCGGATAGCTCGCGTCTCTGGGATGGATAGCGGATGAATTTGTCCCCTAGGAGGGGTCTTGCCCGGAACCAGGACGACTGGGCAGTCCCATTCACGATGAGGAGGTAGAGAGTCTGCTGCTTGCTTACTGGAAACATCCGCAAGGGATTGATACACCGGAGGTAGATCGGAAAGGCTAATTGACCGAAGAGGTACAATTGCAGCTACACAGTCCTTGGTACAAGATTTACCCCATGAAAGGACTTCCATGGTTTGCCAATTGAGTTGAGGATTATGTTTCTGCAGCCAAGGTAAACCAAGTATCACATCTTGAGAGGCTTTGGGAATCACGTAGAAGGAGAGGTATTCGGAATGGAGCTCACCAACTTTCATCTTGAGACATACGGTTCGATGAGTAATTATACCATCTGGAATTCGACTTCCATCCACTGCTGTAACGGCAACTGCTGCTTCCAGAGGCATGGTTTGAACTTTAGACCGCATGACAAAGGCTGAGGAGATGAAGTTCTCGGCTGCCCCGGAATCTAGGAGAGCTGAAACTTTCACTGTAGAACTTGGAACTTCTAATTGAATAGACAAGGTCGGCTCTTTCCCAGAACGTGATTCTAGAGTAACTCCTAGCTTAACCTCTCTTGAATAAGCTAGGAGGCGAGAGTTTCCCGGTCGGAGTTTGCAGAATTTAACTAAATGTTCGGAGGACCCACAGTACATGCAGAGGTTACCCTGTCGACGACGAAGTCGTTCCTCCTCTGTGAGGCGAGAGCGCCCAATCTGCATAGGTTCTTCAGTCATTACTGGAGACTGTGATGAAGAATCTTGTCGAGGTCTAGGATGATCACGTGGACTGGATCGCTCTGCCCTGGATTTCTCTAAACATCGCTCCCTGTGACGTAGGTCAAATTTGTTACAGAGAGAAATCAATTCATCCAGTTTAATTGGCACATCCCGGATAGTTAAATCATCCTTGATTCTCTCTGAAAGTCCATTCCAAAACGCGGCGATCAGGGCCTCCTCATTCCAGTTTAACTCCGAAGACAACGTGCGAAACTGAATAATATATTGACTGACAGGACGTAAACCTTGACGTAGACGGAGAATCTCCAAGGATGCTGAGGTGGTCCTGCCTGGTTCGTCAAAGATTCTCCGGAAGGAAGATACGAACTCTTTGTAATTAGAGAGGATAGGATCACCTCTCTCCCATAATGGTGATGCCCACTCCAGAGCCTGACCGGAGAGGAGGGCAATAATATATGCAACTTTAGAACGAGCTGATGGGAAACTGGAGGACAACAGTTCGAACTGGATCTCGCATTGATTCAGGAATCCTCTGCAAAGTTTTGGGGTTCCGTCAAACTTACTCGGAGAGGGTAACTGCAAGCGGGACGTAGGTAGCGTCACAGGAGAAGCTGTAGTGGTAACTGGGACATCCAGGGTTGGAATCTGGACTTGGAACGTTTTAATAGCCGTATGAAGAGTCTCTAAACGGTCTGCCATAGTTTGCATAAACTGCACTATTTGTGTCTGTATAGACTCCTGGTTTTCCAGACGGGAAAGGATATCTGACGTAGCACCGCCTCCTGCGAATTGGTCACTTGACGGATCCATGTGGCCAGTGCTTACTGTCAGGTCCGGGTGTTTTTGTGAATCCGTTAACCCGGAACCAACCACAGGTGTAGGTGCTGGGCTATGAAGAAAGCAGGGAGGACGAAGAAAGTTCCGATTCATATATTTATTCAAAATAATAATTCAGTAAAGGGTTAACTGACAAGTTGTTAATCATCATATTATACTGAAGTATTGCAGGAATAATATGCAAGAGAAAACTCAAAAATAAATAAAAGAAATGTTCATGGAAACATATGCAAAACAAGCTGATGAATAAATGTTGGATTGTCCAAATATAAACAAGCTTTGATGCAGAACTGCAGAATGTGATTAACTGGATAATGCAGACATGAAGAGATAACTAAGGATTTGCAATGGAGTTTTGAGAGTTAACTGAGAGACTGTGAAGAATTATCCTTGTTATGACAACATAGCAAATATAAACAAACTTTGATGCTGAACTGTAGAATGTTATTAACTGGATAATGCAGACATGAAGAGATAACTGTAAGGATTTGCAATGGAGTTTTGAGAGTTAACTGAGAGACTGTGAAGAATTATCCTTGTTATGACAACATAGCAAATATAAACAAACTTTGACGCTGAACTGTAGAATGTTATTAACTGGATAATGCAGACATGAAGAGATAACTGTAAGAATTAGCAATGGAGCTTTGAGAGTTAACTGAGAGACTGTGATGAATTATCCTTGTAAAGACAACATAGCAAAAAGTACTGAATTGGGTTACTTGCGGGTTCCGGAGATCACTGTGAAACTGTAGTAGAAGACAAGGTGATGAATGGGTTAAATGCAGAGTTGAACAAACGAACAGCTGAGAGAAATGAGATCCTGCAGACTTTGTAGGATAGGCAGACTGACAAGGTAACCTCATGCAGGACACTGGGAATCCAAGTATTTCCAATAGGTGTGCAATTGACTGATAGCACAATGGAGAGCCGGTAGATCTTTGGCAGTGAAGGCTGCAAACGGACCTCTGGGAACGGAGGCGATATCTGGACCACGGGAATCACACAGGAATGCACGGAGAGAGTTCAGAGCTAGAGCACAGCTTTGATACAACAAAGCACTGGCCCAGAGTAACATAATCCCAGCCTACTTAAAGGCAGCACAAGCACGGGATTGGCTTACACCTGCCCACAGGTGTTTTCACAAGTGCTCTGTATTAGCTATTTGGTCTCCAACATGGCCACCTCCTATACAGCAGACACACTGCAGTGCCTTAGGCCATTTGGTCCCCGCACTCACAGTTCCCAGACTCTGCATTACCTGTGCCATTGATCATGCCGTGTCCCCACACGGGCGCACAGCACCGCAAGCAACCGCACTGGCAATGGATGAACCCCAGAACCCGCAGAGGTGAGAGACCGGTTCGTGACAATCATTGCATAGTAACGTGTCTAAATGGACTCTGCTGGAGCTTCTACAGCTTCCACAGTACCTCTCTTTTTCTTATTGAGTAGTTCTGCTAATTATTTGAGAAATTTAAGCACAAATAAATCATTAGCTGAATCTAAACTCACAGAAGCCATCACCCAGACTCAGAACCAAGATTTCCATGATAGAAAGGTTTTGTAGGTGATCACTCACAGTATCAATCGTTTTTGGCTCAATGTCAGTTGATTTTCTAGATGAGCCCCAGAATACAGTTCAAAGACTTGCTATTGAAGGACTTGATGATTACTTTACTGAAGAATGTGACCATGGACTGGGCTTCATCATATCATGAAAAGGTTATCAAATGTTGAGTTCCTTATCTAGTTTCCTTAGGATCTCCCCAGGTGCTTTTGATGAGCCACATTTTAGCTTAAAGCAAGTGACCATTCATTGCTCTACAATGCAACACAATTCAGGAATTTGCAAGCCATTGAGTGCAGCTTCGATAAGGCCTGAATTAGATATCTAAGTATAAACATCTTCATAGGGTTCTAAGCAATATATACACTTCAATAGATCTTCATCTTACCAAATGCACAGCACATAAATGCAAAGCCTTATTTACTGTACTCCAGTTGAAGAGTCCAGTCCTGTGTCTTCTAACTATTGAAGACAAAGTCCTGAATCCACTACTTGAGATCTATTTTCTGAGAACAAACATTTCTGAAGATGCCAATGAAACTTCTGCTTCTACTTTGCGAACCCTGAATAATTCTATGGAACTTGCCCAGGCTGGAGGAAGTGGTCCAGCAGTGACATACAAGAGATTTGTCAATGTCAGAAGGATTCCCCTCTATCCACTAGAATGTTATCACAATCTTCTAGGATGCCTTTTATACCTTGATGGTCAGCTAAATCTGTCTGAACAGATTCTGTCAACTGCAGCTCTAATCAACATTATGACTTGTATTCTCTGTCAGAAAACAAAGTACGACTGTGGAGTTCCAGGGGCACATCATTATGGATGAAGGCTTACACGTTGTACAGTTCACCTCCTGAAGAGTTTATATCATTTTCGCACAATGAGTCACACTTATTTATTTGCAGAAGCTCTGCCATGTGCTAGCAATAGCAGTGTACCATGATGTGTGCTGAGGGGAAGGGGTGCATCTACAGTAGGCACACTGGTGGCTAAGTTGTCTTATAGTACACCTTGGGGCACTCCATACATGACCTCTACTGGTAACAGTTATACCTCTATTATGTCTATAAGAGATAAAGTTGATAATTAATTTACAAGCTTCATCAGATGGAAGTTTTTAAATAACGGGAGTCACATTTTATTGACTGTAGCAGATAATGGGACAATTTGTACTGAAAAATGCCAGTATTGACAATAGACTGTTCCTTACGGATATTGTTAAATTATTACCATTGCTTTGCATGAATCATCAATCGGGAACATGAATGTAAAACTCAGACAGTAATATGGGCTTCATGTTACTGTCACTGGTGATGCCTCACAGTCCCTGGGGTATCTAGAACATTTGTGGGCTGTCAAATATTTTTTTCATATTAGTTAAATGAATGTCAAATGGGATTTTCTTAATGTGGAATTTGTTATTAATTATAATTATCATTTATATGTTTTGTCTTAATTAGAGTCAAAGAAAAATGTAAAACATGCACATGTTCATGTATGTTCTTCTTAATATGGACTTTTACAGTTTCTGGACACACTTCACCGTGCACCCACTTACTCAGTTGGCAGTGTGCCTCAGTGTACAAGAGCCGGGAGTATGCCTCAGTGTTCAAGAGCTTGCAGTGTACCTCAGTGTGCATGAGCTAGGATAGTGTTCATGATACAGATCAGGCCAATGACAAGTCACAGCTCCCATCACAAGTCACAATCACATACAGTACTTTACATGGCCATGTATTTTGTCATTTCAATGTCATTGCCAATTGGTGCATAAAACCAGGCATACACTCTCCACAGTCAAACATTACCAGTAGAGCTAAGTGATTTTCAATGTGGTATGGTCATAGGATGCCACCTTTTTAGTCATCTCATCAAATTGCTGTCCTGATAGAGCTCTCCCCCGGTCTATGGTAAGTGGCATGAAAACACGTGGAATAGCAGCAGCTCAGCTGCAATATGGTTGGCCACATAAGGCAACAAAACATAACACTTGAGTACTAAAGTGCATACTGTGTACAAATTCACTGTCCTCGATTGCAACACTCACTACCAAGTTCCTCTGAAAGCAAAGTCAGCACAAGTATTGGGAGATCCCAAAATTTGGTTCCCATTGCTAAGCAGCCATGCTCAAGCCTCAGATCATTTATTTATTTATTATAACCAGTTATTTATATAGCGCACACATATTCCGTAACACTGTACAGAGAATATTAGCCATTCACATCAGTCCCTGCCCCAGTAGAGCTTACAATTTATATTCCCTATCATATGTACACACAGACACATTCACACACTAGGGTTAATTTTTGTTGGGAGCCAATTAACCTATTTTTGGATTGTGGGAGGATTTTGGATAGTATATTTTTGGATTGTGGGAGGAAACCGGAGTATCCAGAGGAAACCCACGCAAGTACGGAGATAATATACAAACTCCGCACAGTTAGGGCCATGGTGGGAATCGAACCCATGACCTCAGTGCTGTGAGGGAGTAATGCTAACCATTACAACATTCATACTGCCCTGATCATCTTATGCAATGCCAAATGTTGACTTAACCACTTAACTGGCATGGTCAGATTGCATGCGACCATGGCACCCTACTGTGCCATCCCATCTGCAGAACAGATCTCCTCCACAAGGAGATCTGTTCTGCAGATGTGCATAATATAATAATTAAATATTTAAAAAAATACTTCTTAAACTATATTATTATTTTTTTTTAAACGATCTTATGAATGGTTTTGCAGGGAAAAATAATAGGATTTTAATACCTACCGGTAAATCCTTTTCTCTTAGTCCGTAGAGGATGCTGGGGACTCCGTAAGGACCATGGGGTATAGACGGGATCCGCAGGAGACATGGGCACACTATAAGACTTTGAATGTGTGTGAACTGGCTCATCCCTCTATGCCCCTCCTCCAGACCTCAGCTAGAAAACTGTGCCCAGGGAGACGGACATTTCAAGGAAAGAATTTATTGTTTAAACACGGTGAGTGTCATACCAGCTCAGACCACGAACATACCGCAGAACATGACATTCAATAGAATACCAGCCAACGGTATGAACAATACACAGCCACATGCTGAGAGAATATGTAACACAACCAGTGTGTCAACACAACCAATAACAAGACACCGCATGTCATGGCATGCACAACGTCAGCAACAGCCTGACAGAAAAGAAACACCACAAGAGTGTAACCATAACCAACATGGTATTCAACAACAGTGCATGTAACGGCATGACCAACAACAGTCACAAAATGACTGAACTCAACGCAACATGAACGTAACTATAACCAAACTGCAGATACAGCCCACACTGGGACGGGCGCCAAGCATCCTCTACGGACTAAGAGAAAAGGATTTACCGGTAGGTATTAAAATCGTATTTTCTCCTATGTCCTAGAGGATGCTGGGGACTCCGTAAGGACCATGGGGTTTATACCAAAGCTCCAGACCGGGCGGGAGAGTGCGGACGACTCTGCAGCACCGATTGAGCAAACATGAGGTCCCCATCAGCCAGGATATCAAACTTGTAGAGCTTAGCAAAAGTGTTTGAACCCGATCAAGTATCCGCTCGGCAAAGTTAAACCGCCAAGACTCCTCGGGCATACGCCCAAGAAGAGCCCATCTTCCTAGTAGAATGGGTCACCACCGACTTCGGTAACGGCAATCCAGCCGTAGAATGAGCACGCCGAATCGAATCACAGATCTCGCGTGTAACAGACTGCAGAGACGCAGACGCCCCAATCACGCTGGGAGCATACCGGACAAACAGAGCCTCTGTTTCCCCAATCCGAGCCAAAATTGGCGACATAAATATTCAAAGCCCTGACTACACTGAGAGACCTTGAATCAGCCAATGCTTAAGAAACCACAGGCATCAATAGGCTGATTTCTGCGAAACACCGAAACCACGTTTTTGGCAGAACTATTATCCGAGTTTTCAATTCCGCTCTATCCACATCAAACAGGGGCTCTTGTGAGACCCAGCCGCTACTTCCGACATCCGCCTTGCGGATGCCAAAGCCAAAAGCATGACCACTCTCCAAGGGAGAAATCTTTAACACAACCTTTCATAAAGGTTCCAATCATTGTGACACAAGTTCCCACGGTGCCAATGGGGGCACAAATGGAGGTTGGATGTGCAGTACTCCTTCCACGAAGGACCGGACTTCCGGAAAGGTTGCCAATTCTCTTTGGAAAGAAAATTTATAAGGCCAAAACCGCACATAAACGGAGCCTAACTTTAGGCCTGCACCCACACCTGCTTGCAAAGAATGGAGAAGAACAACCCAGCTGAAACTTCCGTACTAGCCATCGTGGAGTCACACCAAGACACATATTTTCTCCAAACATGGTGGTAAGGCTTTGCCGTTACTTCTTTTCTAGCCTGAAGAAGTGTGGAAACGACTTCACTGGGAATACCCTTTCTGGCTAGGATATGGCGTTCAACCGCCACGCCGTCAAACGCAGCCTCGGTAAGTCTTGATACACTCACGGATCTTGCTGTAACAGTTCGTCACGTAGAGGAAGAGGCCAGTGATCTTCTATGAGTAAATCTTGAAGAACTGGATACCAAGCCCTCCTTGTTTAGACCGGAACAATGAGGATCGCCTGAACCTTTGTTCTTCTTACATTTATCACCTTCAGAAGAGTGAAAACGGAGGGGACACATAGACCGACTGAAAACACCCAAGGTGTCCCGAGGACGTCCACCGCCATAGCTTGAGTGTCCCCCGACCTGGAACAATATCCCTGAGATCTCTCGTTGAGGCGAGACGCCAACATGTCCAATTTAGGCACTCCTCCAAGACTTGTCGCTTCAGTGAAAACTTCTCGATGACGACTGTATTTCTCCCGAATGGAGATCGCGTCTGCAGAGGAATCTATTTCTCCGTCGTTCACATCCGGAACGAAGACTGCTAATATAGCTTTTCCAGTCTTTCCACCCAGCAGAAAACTTTTTTCGCCTCTGCCAATGCTGCTTTGCTCCTTGTTCCGCCCTAGCGGCCTACTTACACCACTGCTGTCAAGTTGTCTGACAGAATTAACACGGGCAGATCACGAAGCATATGTTCATTGAAAATAGCTCTTAATTCAAGGAAGCTTATTTCAGACAAGCTTCCCTGCTTGACCTTTTCCTCTGGAAATACATCCCTTGCAAGGACTGCTAGCCAGTCTCGGAGATCTGCATGCATGGACGCCGGGATCTCATCCTGAATTCCGAACCTTCGTCCCTCTAGGAGGTAAGAACTGAGCAGACACCACAGGAGCGATATCCTGGCCATTAGGATTATATTCCGGCGCATGTGCAGGTGAGAACCGGACCACATTTCCAACTGGCCCCGTGAAACCACTCTGGCATTTTACCTGCTCACCGAAAAGGCCTCTTAGGCCGCACCCATCTTCTTCCTCAACGGAACATATTGATGGATTGTCACAGCAAATCTGATCCGACTCTGGATCCTCAGACCTCTTTCCACAGGAACACACAGAACCTCAACCGTTCAGTATCTACTCTGATACCCACCTCCGACGTCTGCGTCGTTGGGAACAACAGCCTTCCCCTGTGTTGAAGAACAGTCAGAGAGAAACAACGATTTGCACTCGTGTCTTGACCTCACCTTAATCAGGAGAGTGTCCCAGTACAGAATAACAATGGCTCTCACTATTGAAAGAATACCATCCTACTGCCATCACTCCAGTAAAATGGCAAAGACAATCCTGGATATCAACCCAGGTAAGCTGAATGCGGAGAAAAACGCATTTAAACTCCTTTCTACCTTTACGTGCTGGAACTCCCTGGCCTGAGAGATTCCATTCTGTAGTTCAACTTCGTAAGGAGAAATCTTTGTTTCCCGTTTTTTTTTTTGTTTGTTTTTTTAACAGTGACAGCAGGACAATGCCCTGAACCTGACGCAACTCTGGTATGGCGTTGCATACTACCTCCCCTTCCAGAGGGGAAATGGCAAGATCCATTTGAAAAATCAATGAGGGAAACCATCTGTAAACACCAGTATGTCCCCCTTTGGATTCTATAATTAACTCACAGGTCCAAGTCCATTTCCAGACTGACTAAAGAGTAGTAGACGAGTTCCCACCAGAGTGGGTTCCAGCCAGAAAGACCCAACGACATGCGGTGGATGTGGTAGAAACAGAAAACGACATCCGCTTCTGCAAACCTAACAAGGCTGCAGAACTCTTACCTTTTTACCCTCCACAATCTGCACCGAAAGGGAAAAAAGAACGGCATCGAACCAATTAAAATGACTGCATCCCACAACAGAATGCGTCACCAACCGTTGTGAGGGAATCTAACTCACGAAGTTAGACTTACCAGTGGTATCCGCCGAGAATGACTGAACTGAGGCCTCCCCAAACAGCGGTACACCGTCCCAGGGAAAAACTCCAGTATCTCTCGGAGTCAGCCTCAGCATTCCCTCAGCACACCTCCTGTAGTCGCACGGGTTATAGAGAAGAATCAACATAAGAAACATCCCCTACTCTCTTCAGGGTATTTCTATCGGATGGCTTTCCGAATACAAACTCTCCCCCATGTGCATGCAATGCAAATAACTCCAAAGCATATAAATAAAATATCACTTAGCTTCCTGTGTACGATCCTTTGTGACAGGGCCCCGTATCGACCAGGAGTTGACTTTCACAGTATTCTATCCGCGGCGGGAAAATAATAATCATTCGGACTCCTTGTGAGGATCTGAGACCAACTCGTCACGGCCGACCTAGAGCTATATCAACAGAGCGACCAGCACATGAGAAGGAATACTTTTACTTCAGCATTCATTAGAAATCGTAATATGAATATACATAATGTAATACACCTATACACACATATCCTATATATATATATATATATATATATATATATATATACCATACATATAATCGGATTGTCCAGAACCGTCAGGTCCCTAGTGACATTAATGTGTTCTGAATGTGTATGACCATGTACTGAATGCCCCAGTTGTGGATCTAACAGGAAACTTTATGGTCGACAGAAAACCTAGTATTCGTCGACAGCAGGGAATAGTAACCCGACAAAATAACCTTCTTGCGACCCCGAGGGGTCCGAGGGAAGTATACATATATAATTTTAATAACACTCCCCCACAAATATTACCATGTCTGTACTCGAGCTACAGGCCCATGGAACCGTACCATACATATACATATAAATATATATACAGGTATAAGGCAGTTACAGCAAGTTAATTTACATCCAGTAATAACAGTTGGTGCCGACAGGGTCACCCACATAGTGTCTACTTTTGAAAAGCATACAACTACCGACCTGCTGACATTTCATCTACTGAATCAAGTACCAACAGGCGTCGGCGATGCCGACAGGGATCCCCATAGCTGTTTGTGACAGAGCACTCCCGCATGTCGACACGTGGACTAAAAAGCTATAGTGGGTATATCTGACAGGGAAGACACAGACATATATTCACAACACAATGATTTCATGCCCATTATCTAAAATAGTGCTATATATCCCTCTATATAGCACTAAAAACTGTGCCCCCCCCCCCTCATGTGCACTATACACTGGCTTTGGCGGGGACATGGAGAAAATGGCGCTGAATCCTGTTGTGAGGGTTAAGCCACGCCCCTTCTCGGCGCGCTTCAGCCCCGTTATTAATATAACTTTTTTTGCTGGCAGGGGTCCGTATACAGTGCCTATGCACTGTATACTTGTTTAGCCAGACTCCTTGAGGTATATATTGCTGCCCAGGGCGCCCCCCCCCCCCCCCCCCCTGCTCCCTTTCACCCTTGTAGAGCCGTTTGTGTGTGGGAGCAATGGCGCGCAGCCCGACCGCTGCCCGGTACCTATGAGACTCGGAAGTCTTCTGCCGTCACTGAAGTCTTCTATTCTTCTCATACTCACCCGGCTTCTTTCTTCTGGCTTCTGTGAGGGGGGTGACGGCGCGGCTCCGGGAACAAGCAGCTAGGCGCACCAAGTGATCGAACCCTCTGGAGCTAATGGTGTCCTGTAGCCTAAGAAGCAGAGCCTTAAACTCACAGAAATAGGTCTGACTTCTCTCCCCTCAGTCCCACAAAGCAGAGAGCCTGTAGCCAGCAGGTCTCTCTGAAAATAAAAAACCTAACAGAAAGTCTTTTAGAGAAACTCAGTAGAGCTCCCCTAGTGTGTGTCCAGTCTATCCTGGGCACAGAATCTAACTGAGGTCTGGAGAAGGGGCATAGAGGGAGGAGCCAGTTCACACCCATTCAAAGTCTTATAGTGTGCCCATGTCTCCTGCGGATCCCGTCTATACCCCATGGTCCTTACGGAGTCCCCAGCATCCTCTAGGACGTAGGAGAAAATCAGTTAAGTGATATAAAGCATATCATCACTGGATTCTGGAACAGTGAAAATACATTACAGAGTGATGAATAATGCCTCATCATCTGGCAGTCTAACTAATGAATCTGGTATTGGTAGGTCCAAGGCAGGGCCGGATTAAACCTTGGGGGTGCCCGGGGCACTTAAGTCAGGGTGGCCCTGGTGGAAGGAGGGGGTATATTAGATTGTGCATACCTCCCAACATGACCCATTCCAGGAGGGACATAATGCTCTCTATCTGGACTTCCCACTTAATATATGATTGGTGTCACCTGTGTTGAACTATTTAATTGATAAGAAAGGTGCCTCAACACAGGTGATTGCAATCATACATTAAAAAGGAAGTCCAGGTAGAGAGCATGTTGTCCCTCCTGGTATTGGTCATGTTGGGATGTATGGATTGGGTATATTCAATTTAATCCAATGGTGTATATTAGATTCAGGGGTGTATTCAATACCTGTTGGAGCCTTTCCGACGGAAAGGATCCGACAGGTCACTATTCAATGAGCTGGCCAAATCCGACTGTCGGATTTGGCTGCTCCCGACAGCCGCTCCCCGCTTCTCACCCGTCCACGCTGCTCTGTCCACACAGCCGCCCCCCGCTTCTCACCCGTCCACGCAGCTCTGTCCACACAGCCACTCCCCGCCCGTCCATGTCGCTGCATCCACACAGCCGCTCCCCGCTCCTCAGTCGTCCATGCCACTCCTTCCCCGCTCGTCTCCGCACATGGTCCCGTCCTCGCTGACCTGTCCCTCGTCTCATCTCCTCGGTTCCGACATTGTCAATCCGACTTTAAAAAAAGTAGGATTGACATTGTCGGAACCGGTACCAAAACCTGTCGGATTTGGCCGCGGAACACGTGGATCCGACAATCCACGTGGTTTCCAACAAGTCGGGAATTCCAGACTTATCGGAAAAAATGACCTGACAGCTTCCGACACTTATTGAATATACCCAAAACTAATAGTTTAATAATACATGGACACTGTTTATAGCGCCACATAATTGAAAGACAACTATTTTATAAAATTTTCTTGTAGTGGAACAAAGACTACTTAAACAACCTTAAAAATACACATAGAAAAATAAAACCTATCATTTATCACATGCAAGAATAGCAGCAGCCTCTGTACTACTTATACACATTCTGGCTGTCTGGTTCTGCTGCTGCATAAGAGGGAAAGCTAGCGATGTCAGTGTGCTCTGGCTAGGGGGCACCCTGATAAAGGGGGGCCCGGGGTACAGTATGCCCTGCACCCCCACCTTAATCCAGCTATGGTTCCAGGGGAATACTTCCTGCCTGAATATGGAAGGCCATTTCCTTATTCAGCATAACTATGCCCTAGTGCCTAAAGCTAGATCTATCAAAAACTGGTTTGCAGAGTTTTGTGTGGAACAATTTGACTAGCCAACCCCTATCAAACACCTTGGGATCAATTGGAATGCCAACTCAGAGGAAGTCATTATCTCTCAACATACAGTAAGTCCCCAACCTTTCTAATGTTCTTGTGTCTAAATAGAAGCAAATGCCTGTATATCCAAAATATTCACACTGGAGGCTGTTATAGTAGCAAAGGGGTAATTAATTCCATATTAAGGCCCATGGTATTGTAATAAGGTATTCAACAAGCACGTGCAGGTATGGTGTTCAGAAAGGACCGTGCCAGCACCCATGGCACAAGGTAGATGGGGTGACACCATTACTGCCTTAGAGGCACCTGTATTTCGCTTACAGCATGTCTGAAATGGCAACCTGCAGCCTAAAGAGATGCCTACAAGGTTCTTAGGATGCCTGGACCCATTCCCCTCTGTAAAGGCATGATAATACAAGTGCTATGTGGCCTGACCAGGGCACATTAGTGCACTGCTATTGCATTGTGTATGATTGCCCACATGCTTTTAGCCATGTTATGTAGCAATAACATGTATTCCCCCTGAAAATTTCAGTAAGAATGAGTGTCTATGGCTCTTAGAGCTCTTTCTATAAGGAAGAAGACGTGACATTGTTTGATTGTTGCTGACTGGCTGGTCTACATTCCATGATGTGAGATTGGTGTGTTTCTTCCATGGATATAAATAATTCAGCAACGTTTGAGGCAAATCACTTACATTCTTTCTCGCTTGTCTATTTTCATTTGCCTAATTATTGGATTTTAGGCCTATAATTAAAATTTCTTATCGCCGCTATTAGCGGAAAAAATAAATTACGATAACATTTGCAGGAATGCACTAACAATCACAAGCAGGGAGTGGGGCTACGAAAGGAGCCTATAGCTGTGATTAGAGATGAGAGCCGGAAATTTTTCGGGTTTTGTGTTTTGGTTTTGGGTTCGGTTCCGCGGCCGTGTTTTGGGTTCGACCGCGTTTTGGCAAAACCTCGCCGAATTTTTTTTGTCGGATTCGGGTGTGTTTTGGATTCGGGTGTTTTTTTCAAAAAACACTAAAAAACAGCTTAAATCATAGAATTTGGGGGTCATTTTGATCCCAAAGTATTATTAACCTCAAAAACCATAATTTACACTCATTTTCAGTCTATTCTGAATACCTCACAATATTATTTTTAGTCCTAAAATTTGCACCTAGGTCGCTGGATGACTAAGCTAAGCGACCCTAGTGGCCGACACAAACACCTGGCCCATCTAGGAGTGTCACTGCAGTGTCACGCAGGATGGCCCTTCCAAAAAACACTCCCCAAACAGCACATGACGCAAAGAAAAAAAGAGGCGCAATGAGGTAGCTGTGTGAGTAAGATAAGCGACCCTAGTGGCCGACACACAAACACCGGGCCCATCTAGGAGTGTCACTGCAGTGTCACGCAGGATGTCCCTTCCAAAAAACCCTCCCCAAACAGCACATGACGCAAAGAAAAAAAGAGGCGCAATGAGGTAGCTGTGTGAGTAAGATAAGCGACCCTAGTGGCCGACACAAACACCGGGCCCATCTAGGAGTGTCACTGCAGTGTCACGCAGGATGTCCCTTCCAAAAAACCCTCCCCAAACAGCACATGACGCAAAGAAAAAAAGAGGCGCAATGAGGTAGCTGTGTGAGTAAGATAAGCGACCCTAGTGGCCGACACAAACACCGGGCCCATCTAGGAGTGTCACTGCAGTGTCACGCAGGATGTCCCTTCCAAAAAACCCTCCCCAAACAGCACATGACGCAAAGAAAAAAAGAGGCGCAATGAGGTAGCTGTGTGAGTAAGATAAGCGACCCTAGTGGCCGACACAAACACCGGGCCCATCTAGGAGTGTCACTGCAGTGTCACGCAGGATGTCCCTTCCAAAAAACCCTCCCCAAACAGCACATGACGCAAAGAAAAAAAGAGGCGCAATGAGGTAGCTGTGTGAGTAAGATAAGCGACCCTAGTGGCCGACACAAACACCGGGCCCATCTAGGAGTGTCACTGCAGTGTCACGCAGGATGTCCCTTCCAAAAAACCCTCCCCAAACAGCACATGACGCAAAGAAAAAAAGAGGCGCAATGAGGTAGCTGTGTGAGTAAGATAAGCGACCCTAGTGGCCGACACAAACACCGGGCCCATCTAGGAGTGGCACTGCAGTGTCACGCAGGATGTCCCTTCCAAAAAACCCTCCCCAAACAGCACATGACGCAAAGAAAAATTAAAGAAAAAAGAGGTGCAAGATGGAATTGTCCTTGGGCCCTCCCACCCACCCTTATGTTGTATAAACAGGACATGCACACTTTAACCAACCCATCATTTCAGTGACAGGGTCTGCCACACGACTGTGACTGAAATGACGGGTTGGTTTGGACCCCCACCAAAAAAGAAGCAATTAATCTCTCCTTGCACAAACTGGCTCTACAGAGGCAAGATGTCCACCTCATCATCATCCTCCGATATATCACCGTGTACATCCCCCTCCTCACAGATTATCAATTCGTCCCCACTGGAATCCACCATCTCAGCTCCCTGTGTACTTTGTGGAGGCAATTGCTGCTGGTCAATGTCTCCACGGAGGAATTGATTATAATTCATTTTAATGAACATCATCTTCTCCACATTTTCTGGATGTAACCTCGTACGCCGATTGCTGACAAGGTGAGCGGCGGCACTAAACACTCTTTCGGAGTACACACTTGTGGGAGGGCAACTTAGGTAGAATAAAGCCAGTTTGTGCAAGGGCCTCCAAATTGCCTCTTTTTCCTGCCAGTATAAGTACGGACTGTGTGACGTGCCTACTTGGATGCGGTCACTCATATAATCCTCCACCATTCTTTCAATGTTGAGAGAAGCATATGCAGTGACAGTAGACGACATGTCCGTAATCGTTGTCAGGTCCTTCAGTCCGGACCAGATGTCAGCATCAGCAGTCGCTCCAGACTGCCCTGCATCACCGCCAGCGGGTGGGCTCGGAATTCTGAGCCTTTTCCTCGCACCCCCAGTTGCGGGAGAATGTGAAGGAGGAGATGTTGACAGGTCGCGTTCCGCTTGACTTGACAATTTTCTCACCAGCAGGTCTTTCAACCCCAGCAGACTTGTGTCTGCCGGAAAGAGAGATCCAAGGTAGGCTTTAAATCTAGGATCGAGCACGGTGGCCAAAATGTAGTGCTCTGATTTCAACAGATTGACCACCCGTGAATCCTTGTTAAGCGAATTAAGGGCTCCATCCACAAGTCCCACATGCCTAGCGGAATCGCTCCGTGTTAGCTCCTCCTTCAATGTCTCCAGCTTCTTCTGCAAAAGCCTGATGAGGGGAATGACCTGACTCAGGCTGGCAGTGTCTGAACTGACTTCACGTGTGGCAAGTTCAAAGGGCATCAGAACCTTGCACAACGTTGAAATCATTCTCCACTGCACTTGAGACAGGTGCATTCCACCTCCTATATCGTGCTCAATTGTATAGGCTTGAATGGCCTTTTGCTGCTCCTCCAACCTCTGAAGCATATAGAGGGTTGAATTCCACCTCGTTACCACTTCTTGCTTCAGATGATGGCAGGGCAGATTCAGTAGTTTTTGGTGGTGCTCCAGTCTTCTGTACGTGGTGCCTGTACGCCGAAAGTGTCCCGCAATTCTTCTGGCCACCGACAGCATCTCTTGCACGCCCCTGTCGTTTTTTAAAAAATTCTGCACCACCAAATTCAAGGTATGTGCAAAACATGGAACGTGCTGGAATTTGCCCATATTTAATGCACACACAATATTGCTGGCGTTGTCCGATGCCACAAATCCACAGGAGAGTCCAATTGGGGTAAGCCATTCCGCGATGATCTTCCTCAGTTGCCGTAAGAGGTTTTCAGCTGTGTGCGTATTCTGGAAACCGGTGATACAAAGCGTAGCCTGCCTAGGAAAGAGTTGTCGTTTGCGAGATGCTGCTACTGGTGCCGCCGCTGCTGTTCTTGCGGCGGGAGTCCATACATCTACCCAGTGGGCTGTCACAGTCATATAGTCCTGACCCTGCCCTGCTCCACTTGTCCACATGTCCGTGGTTAAGTGGACATTGGGTACAGATGCATTTTTTAGGACACTGGTGACTCTTTTTCTGAGGTCTGTGTACATTTTCGGTATCGCCTGCCTAGAGAAATGGAACCTAGATGGTATTTGGTACCGGGGACACAGTACCTCCAACAAGTCTCTAGTTGGCTCTGCAGTAATGATGGATACTGGAACCACGTTTCTCACCACCCAGGATGCCAAGGCCTCAGTTATCCGCTTTGCAGCAGGATGACTGCTGTGATATTTCATCTTCCTCGCAAAGGACTGTTGGACAGTCAATTGCTTACTGGAAGTAGTACAAGTGGTCTTCCGACTTCCCCTCTGGGATGACCATCGACTCCCAGCAGCAACAACAGCAGCGCCAGCAGCAGTAGGCGTTATACGCAAGGATGCATCGGAGGAATCCCAGGCAGGAGAGGACTCGTCAGAATTGCCAGTGACATGGCCTGCAGGACTATTGGCATTCCTGGGGAAGGAGGAAATTGACACTGAGGGAGTTGGTGGTGGGGTGGTTTGCGTGAGCTTGGTTACAAGAGGAAGGGATTTACTGGTCAGTGGACTGCTTCCGCTGTCACCCAAAGTTTTTGAACTTGTCACTGACTTATTATGAATGCGCTGCAGGTGACGTATAAGGGAGGATGTTCCGAGGTGGTTAACGTCCTTACCCCTACTTATTACAGCTTGACAAAGGCAACACACGGCTTGACAAATGTTGTCCGCATTTCTGGTGAAATACTTCCACACCGAAGAGCTGATTTTTTTGGTATTTTCACCAGGCATGTCAACGGCCCTATTCCTCCCATGGACAACAGGTGTCTCCCCGGGTGCCTGACTTAAACAAACCACCTCACCATCAGAATCCTCCTTGTCAATTTCCTCCCCAGCGCCAGCAACACCCATATCCTCCTCATCCTGGTGTACTTCAACACTGACATTTTCAATCTGACTATCAGGAACTGGACTGCGGGTGCTCCTTCCAGCACTTGCAGGGGGCGTGCAAATGGTGGAAGGCGCATGCTCTTCACGTCCAGTGTTGGGAAGGTCAGGCATCGCAACCGACACAATTGGACTCTCCTTGTGGATTTGGGATTTCGAAGAACGCACAGTTCTTTGCGGTGCTTTTGCCAGCTTGAGTCTTTTCAGTTTTCTAGCGAGAGGCTGAGTGCATCCATCCTCCTGTGAAGCTGAACCACTAGCCATGAACATAGGCCAGGGCCTCAGCCGTTCCTTGCCACTCCGTGTGGTAAATGGCATATTGGCAAGTTTACGCTTCTCCTCCGACAATTTTATTTTAGGTTTTGGAGTCCTTTTTTTACTGATATTTGGTGTTTTGGATTTGACATGCTCTGTACTATGCCATTGGGCATCGGCCTTGGCAGACGACGTTGCTGGCATTTCATCGTCTCGGCCATGACTAGTGGCAGCAGCTTCAGCACGAGGTGGAAGTGGATCTTGATCTTTCCCTAATTTTGGAACCTCAACATTTTTGTTCTCCATATTTTAATAGGCACAACTAAAAGGCACCTCAGGTAAACAATGGAGATGGATGGATACTAGTATACAATTATGGATGGACTGCCGAGTGCCGACACAGAGGTAGCTACAGCCGTGGACTACTGTACTGTGTCTGCTGCTAATATAGACTGGATGATTGATAATGAGATGAAATCAATATATATATGTATGTATATATAATATCACTAGTACTGCAGCCGGACAGGTAGATAATATATTTATTAGGTATTGGTAATGATGACTGATGACGGACCTGCTGGACACTGTCAGCTCAGCAGCACCGCAGACTGCTACAGTAAGCTACTATACTATAGTAGTATGTACAAAGAAGAAAGAAAAAAAAAAACCACGGGTAGGTGGTATACAATATTATATATATATATATTATATGTACAGAAAGGAGGCGGCACTCAGAGTCTTCAGTATCAAGTGAAAAACCGACCCGTGTTTATTTCAACGTTTCGGGGGACGGACCCCCGTCTTCAGGAAACACAAAACAAGTGTAATGTACAATGCCAACTTAAATAACTCACCCCATCCGTGAAACGCCAGCCTCCGGTGCGAAGGCGCCGCCCGCGGCTCCGGGTCCCGAACTTCCGGTCACGTGACTCCCCTGTTTGCGGAAGCTGCGTCACCACGTAGCCAGACGGCGTCCTGCAGCGGCTGTTGGCATGGAAACATGTCAATGAAAACAATACAGTGAAAATTCCCAACACCATTTCGTGCAGCCCAATCTCACATGAGGGCTGAAAAAACATAATCATATACATATGCAAACTGACAGTTATATACCAAGTGTAATAAATAGTGCCCATATTAGACACACTGGTTGTAAATAATCCAGTGTGAAGCGTGATGAGAATAAAATGTAATAAAATAGATTAAAATAGATTCTGTATCAACTTCTGGGTCCTGCAGATCGCTACTAACAATATATCTGTAACATTATTGTGTAAACATATTTCACCACTCATAGCATGCAATGTTCTAGCGCCAGACCACCCTCTTTCCTAGTGTGTCACCGATCAGATCACCCAGATCATTATCAAGCTCAGCAGCCCACTGGTCAATGCATGTTATATATGCTGCTGATCTATTATCCTTAAAGAAAACAGCTCAGCCCTAGGCCATCATTCAAACCTCTTGGGGTAATGGTATCTAACTTGTAGATCCACCGCGATTCAAGCTGTAGCAGTTTTTTTGCCCTGTTTCCTCCCCGCAGGGATGCTGGGACTTGGTCTACTATCTTGTATCGCAGTGAAGCTAATGAGTGTTGGGCTTGGGCAAAGTGACGTGCCACTGGCTGCTCACTTGCTCCTGATTGCAGTGCTGCCCGGATGGCCGATCTATGCTGGGCCATTCGTTCCTTAAATTGGCACTGTGTTTTTCCCACGTAGTAAGTACTACATGGGCAGGTGAGAACGTAAATGACAAAATTGGAGCTGCAAGTCAGTGGCCTTTTAATTGGGATCTTTTTACCCGTGTGGGGATGTGAAATATAATTCCCTGTCAGCATATAGCTGCAGGTCGTACATCCCAAGCACTTATAGCAGCCTGGCTTACGACTCAAAAAATTTGTAGCGGCCGCTGTATTGGTAAACCCTGTGATGTCACTTTTCACCAGGAGATCTTTTAGATTTGCGCTGCGAGTGTAACATGGCATAATTGTTTTGTGTTGTAAAGCAGGTAAACTGGGGTCCGATGCTACCATTGGCCACAGCTGTTTCATTTGTTTTCCTGTTCTCCGACTAGCTGTATTAAATTCATTAAAGAGGGTGATCCATGCGAGGACTCCACTGTTACAAATGATGAACTGTTTCGTGAGCTATTTAAACTACGTAAACGGGAGATTGATTTCATGTATCACGGAAAGACCCTTTCTGATTATTTCAGAAATAAGCAAATTCCGAGAGGTTTTCGTGTACAGAACACCCCCACCATTGGGCGGTACAATGCTTCGTTCTGCAAACGATGGATTTCGGTCCTGAACAAGTGCGCAATGGACCTGATGCTACTCGTCATAGAGGAGTCCACCCGGGAAGTCAATCTTACAAAGGAAAAATTGCGCTCATTTGAAGAAAAACATCTAAAGACGCTGGTAGAGGATAAATCCGTAAACTGGCTGGAAAAACTGAAGTCACAGGTGGATACATATAGAATTGAACTTACTAAATACAAAAAAGAAAAATTACGCAAGGTACAGGCCGACTACGAACAGCACAGAGTCTACACATGGCTAGCTAACACCACCAATAATCAAGGAGGCGCACGCCCAGGCCGGGGACGCAGATGGAGAACAGCGAGACATCAACAAAGTACATCAGCCAGTGACACTGATGACACAGTCGCCTCTGACACAGTTTCCATCACGAAGGAAGTCCCTTTAGGGGCCGTTACCCGGGCAGTGGCCTCGGGAAAAAGAAAAAATCCACAAGGAGGGGCGGCCAGTCGAGGAGGCAGACGGGGCGGAAGACCCCCCCGGTCGCACCGGACTTAATTTTCAATCTGTCCTCCTCCCCTCTTTCCCCAGCAGAAAACTCAGTGCTCAGTAAGGGCCTCTCTTATATACCCACCAATGCCCCGAGCAAATTTGGATGGAAGGTGGAGACATACAAGTTTAACAGGTTATTAAAATTAAAGGAGTATTTTGGCAAACCCACTGAGAAATTTACGGAGAGAGCCTTGAAGCCACAGATCAGGAAATTGGGACAAGCTTCGCAATTTGATCCCGTGTCACAACATCCTTCTATCAGAACTTTCACACGTATGATGGACTCTCTACAGGATGAACCAGCCCCGATGATGTATAAGAACCTTACCAAAGATGAAAATCTTGCACTTAAGTCTCTCAGGGACAGGCAGGACATCATCATCAGGGGGGCGGATAAGGGGGGTGCCATTGTAGTGATGAACACGACGGATTATATTATGGAATGCAACCGGCTATTGTCTGATGGTGATACATACTTAGCTTTAGATGGCGACCCCACCACGGCCTTTAAGACCGAACTTGACTCCATATTAATGGAGGCCAAGGGTGAGGGACTTATATCATCAGAAGTGTATAATAAATTAAGCTGTGCACACCCTGTGGTGCCTGTGTTCTACATAATTCCAAAAGTCCATAAGGATGCGAAAAATCCCCCTGGGCGTCCGATTATATCGGCCAGGGGTTCCTTATGTGAACCAATATCTATCTTTTTAGACACGTTTTTACAACCGTGTGTTCAGGCCACCTCTTCACATCTGAAAGACACAAATATGCTCCTTAATAAATTGTTATCTTTGGATAGGATACCGTCTGGGATGACCATGGCATCCATGGACGTCACCAGCCTGTACACATGTATTCCCCACCAGGCAGGCATCATGGCAGTAAAGCACTTGATTCTTAACAACTGTGCTTACGAGGGGCCTGATATTGAGCTTTTTGTACGGTTATTAGAATTTACGTTAACTAAGAATTACTTTCTATTCAACGGGCGGTTTTTTCAGCAAACCGCAGGATGCGCGATGGGGTCGGCCGTGGCTCCATCTCTGGCTAATGCATATATGTGGGAGGTGGAGAGACAACTGTTCTTCACGGACAGATCCATCTCCACACATATAATATTGTATTACAGATACATTGATGATTTACTGCTGTTTTGGGATGGGGATCCGGAAGCCCTGAGATGCCTGGTAGACATACAAAATGCCTCAGACAGTCCAGTCAAGCTTACACTGGTCATGGATGCACAGCAAATTTGTTTTTTGGATGTGCAAATCATGATTAAACAAGGCAAGATTCAGACATCGATTTATACCAAACCCACAGACCGCAACACTCTGTTGCGGTTTGATAGCTTTCATCCCCCAGCCACAGTCAGAGGTTTGCCTTTCTCCCAGTTCCTCAGGGTCCACAGGATCACCAGTGAACCCGAGGAGCTGGAAGTACAACTCAACATCATGACTGAAAAGTTTTTACAAAGAGGATACCCCCTGAAACTGTTACAGATAGCAAAAAAGAAAGCAACTGCCAAAAACAGATTGGAGTTACTCCATGGCCAACCAGCTAAATCTGCGGATAATAGGGTTCCGTGGATAAATGAATTTAATACAGCTAGTCGGAGAACAGGAAAACAAATGAAACAGCTGTGGCCAATGGTAGCATCGGACCCCAGTTTACCTGCTTTACAACACAAAACAATTATGCCATGTTACACTCGCAGCGCAAATCTAAAAGATCTCCTGGTGAAAAGTGACATCACAGGGTTTACCAATACAGCGGCCGCTACAAATTTTTTGAGTCGTAAGCCAGGCTGCTATAAGTGCTTGGGATGTACGACCTGCAGCTATATGCTGACAGGGAATTATATTTCACATCCCCACACGGGTAAAAAGATCCCAATTAAAAGGCCACTGACTTGCAGCTCCAATTTTGTCATTTACGTTCTCACCTGCCCATGTAGTACTTACTACGTGGGAAAAACACAGTGCCAATTTAAGGAACGAATGGCCCAGCATAGATCGGCCATCCGGGCAGCACTGCAATCAGGAGCAAGTGAGCAGCCAGTGGCACGTCACTTTGCCCAAGCCCAACACTCATTAGCTTCACTGCGATACAAGATAGTAGACCAAGTCCCAGCATCCCTGCGGGGAGGAAACAGGGCAAAAAAACTGCTACAGCTTGAATCGCGGTGGATCTACAAGTTAGATACCATTACCCCAAGAGGTTTGAATGATGGCCTAGGGCTGAGCTGTTTTCTTTAAGGATAATAGATCAGCAGCATATATAACATGCATTGACCAGTGGGCTGCTGAGCTTGATAATGATCTGGGTGATCTGATCGGTGACACACTAGGAAAGAGGGTGGTCTGGCGCTAGAACATTGCATGCTATGAGTGGTGAAATATGTTTACACAATAATGTTACAGATATATTGTTAGTAGCGATCTGCAGGACCCAGAAGTTGATACAGAATCTATTTTAATCTATTTTATTACATTTTATTCTCATCACGCTTCACACTGGATTATTTACAACCAGTGTGTCTAATATGGGCACTATTTATTACACTTGGTATATAACTGTCAGTTTGCATATGTATATGATTATGTTTTTTCAGCCCTCATGTGAGATTGGGCTGCACGAAATGGTGTTGGGAATTTTCACTGTATTGTTTTCATTGACATGTTTCCATGCCAACAGCCGCTGCAGGACGCCGTCTGGCTACGTGGTGACGCAGCTTCCGCAAACAGGGGAGTCACGTGACCGGAAGTTCGGGACCCGGAGCCGCGGGCGGCGCCTTCGCACCGGAGGCTGGCGTTTCACGGATGGGGTGAGTTATTTAAGTTGGCATTGTACATTACACTTGTTTTGTGTTTCCTGAAGACGGGGGTCCGTCCCCCGAAACGTTGAAATAAACACGGGTCGGTTTTTCACTTGATACTGAAGACTCTGAGTGCCGCCTCCTTTCTGTACATATACTTGGAGAAGCACTCCATGAGGAGGGCACCGGAGCAAATTCCCAGGAGGAGAGAGAGTGCCGGGCTGTAAAGAGGAGTATATATATATTATATACAATTATATATATATTAAACTGGTGGTGATTGATTATTAAACTGGTGGTCAGGTCACGTTGCAACTTGCAACTAGTACTCCGAGTCCTAAGCAGACAATCACAAAATATATTATTATACTGGTGGTCAGTGTGGTCACAACAATGGCAGTGTGGCACTGACTCTGGCAGCAAAAGTGTGCACTGTACGTTATATGTACTCCTGAGTCCTGCTCTCAGACTCTAACTGCTCCCCACTGTCAGTGTCTCCCCCACAAGTCAGATAATACACTTACAGTCACACTATCTAATCTATAAATATCACTTCAGCAAGTAGTATAGTAGTATACAGTATAGTAGTACTCCTCCTAATAATGCTCCCCAAAATACTGTGTCTCTCTCTTCTCTAAACGGAGAGGACGCCAGCCACGTCCTCTCCCTATGACTCTATAAATATCACTTCAGCAAGTAGTAGAGTAGTATACAGTATAGTAGTACTCCTCCTAATAATGCTCCCCAAAATACTGTGTCTGAGTAGTATACAGTATAGTAGTACTCCTCCTAATAATGCTCCCCAAAATACTGTGTCTCTCTCTTCTCTAAACGGAGAGGACGCCAGCCACGTCCTCTCCCTATGACTCTATAAATATCACTTCAGCAAGTAGTAGAGTAGTATACAGTATAGTAGTACTCCTCCTAATAATGCTCCCCAAAATACTGTGTCTCTCTCTTCTCTAAACGGAGAGGACGCCAGCCACGTCCTCTCCCTATGACTCTATAAATATCACTTCAGCAAGTAGTAGAGTAGTATACAGTATAGTAGTACTCCTCCTAATAATGCTCCCCAAAATAGTATACTGTGTCTCTCTCTTCTCTAAACGGAGAGGACGCCAGCCACGTCCTCTCCCTATGACTCTATAAATATCACTTCAGCAAGTAGTATAGTAGTATACAGTATAGTAGTACTCCTCCTAATAATGCTCCCCAAAATACTGTGTCTCTCTCTTCTCTAAACGGAGAGGACGCCAGCCACGTCCTCTCCCTATGACTCTATAAATATCACTTCAGCAAGTAGTAGAGTAGTATACAGTATAGTAGTACTCCTCCTAATAATGCTCCCCAAAATACTGTGTCTGAGTAGTATACAGTATAGTAGTACTCCTCCTAATAATGCTCCCCAAAATACTGTGTCTCTCTCTTCTCTAAACGGAGAGGACGCCAGCCACGTCCTCTCCCTATGACTCTATAAATATCACTTCAGCAAGTAGTATAGTAGTATACAGTATAGTAGTACTCCTCCTAATAATGCTCCCCAAAATAGTATACTGTGTCTCTCTCTTCTCTAAACGGAGAGGACGCCAGCCACGTCCTCTCCCTATGACTCTATAAATATCACTTCAGCAAGTAGTAGAGTAGTATACAGTATAGTAGTACTCCTCCTAATAATGCTCCCCAAAATACTGTGTCTCTCTCTTCTCTAAACGGAGAGGACGCCAGCCACGTCCTCTCCCTATGACTCTCAATGCACGTGTGAAAATGGCGGCGACGCGCGGCTCCTTATATAGAATCCGAGTCTCGCGAGAATCCGACAGCGGGATGATGACGTTCGGGCGTGCTCGGGTTAACCGAGCAAGGCGGGAGGATCCGAGCCTGCTCGGACCCGTGGAAAAAAGCTGAAGTTCGGGCGGGTTCGGATTCAGAGGAACCGAACCCGCTCATCACTACCTGTGATGTGCAGAGAAGTGAAATGATCATAAAAGCAATCACTTGGGGCTGTTCTACACTTGCGCTGTCTGCTGACCAGGCTTGTGTGGTTGCCATTGCCTGGGAGGGTTCTCGAAGAACTCTCTTCCAGTAATCTGTGCTACATAGTAACCCATAGGCTACTATAGGGCAATGCCATCTGGACATGATGTTATCCTATTGGGGCCAAGCTCCCATATGCTTAGCTTGTAAATCCAGCAGCACTGCAGCTCCCATAGAATGGAGAGACTGCAGCAGATATCAAATATCTGCTGTGATCTCTTCTTAGTACATCTGGGGGATATAAATATTTTCATGTACCCCCTCGCACCCCCCCCCCCCCCCCCAAAAAAAAAAGGTCTTTTTTTTTTTTTTTTTTGGGGGGGGGGGGGGGGGATATCCCGCAAATATCTGATGATACATAGGTCCCTCACTATCAAATAAATAGATAATACAAGTTACCTTGAAGTCCTGATATCTGTATATGATCACAGAACTCCTCTGTGGCCGCTGATCGTTACATTCTATTTGCCATTTTGCAGTAGGGGGTACAGTACATTATGATTACTCCCATTATAAATACACTCACTTAACAAATTGTAATATATTCTGAACTTCATTTTACTGATTGATCTTATATACATCTCTTGGTGATCATAACGTGACCTTGTTAATTTCTTTGGTTAACAATGAATCAATAGATTCAAATTAAATAGGACATCCAGTAGTTGAGGGGTTATAGTCAGCCACTATGTTTTATTATACTCTGAAAGATGCAGTCTTGGTATTTTATGTTAATGTTGGATAATATATTGTTGTTATGATTCATGTAACCTCCTTCTTTAAAATATTCGGTTTGACCTCTGGCCAGCTTTGGAGGACGTTTCTACTACTTGCTGAGCATCAAAGTACATGTTTAAATGTTTTTTCTACCAGTATATATTTGTGTGGCAGTTTGCAGATCTCCCTATCAGTAATTGATTCCACATGGTAGGTCAATTTCCAGCTGAAGTAGAACTATAAGTTTTAACATGTCTTAAGCAGGGTACACACAGGACGATTTAGCCAACTATTTTTGCTAGATAGGTCGTTGAACGATAATATTCCGTGTGTACAGGCTAGATCGTTCACTAGGCGCTCTCCCGCGGGTAAATGACAAAATCGTTGATAGTCTGTGCTGCAAGGTCAATTTTGGCTAGATCATTTACTGTCTACACAGTGTGTATGAATGATGAACTATTTTGGCTAGATGATGTCATCTAGCCACTAAGAAAATATTCAAATTTGGAGCCCAAAACCATCTAGGCAAGATCTTTGAAAGACTGAAAGATTTGGCTAGATCTTTCCATGTGTACACTCTAGATCAGGCATTCCCAACCACGGTCCTCAAGGCACACCAACAGTGCAGGTTTTAGTTATATCCAGGCTGCAGCACAGATGATTAAATCAAAATAACTGAGCAACTAATTAATTCACCTGTGTTCAAGCCTGGATATCACTAAAACCTGCACTGTTAGTGTGCCTTGAGGACCGTGGTTGGGAATGCCTGCTCTAGATCGTTGAGTCAGGAGCAGGGAGCTGATAGTGAAAGATTTTATCTTTCAGTCTTTCAATCTTTCGGTCTTTCCGTGTGTACCCAGCTTTAGACTGGCATGGTATGGTGGGAGCTGTAGTTCTTCAATGATTGGAGAGGAATATACTGTATTATAAACCTGTTGCCCAATAAGGTTCATGACTATTTTATAAAAGTTAATTCTTATATCTGTAATAATCTACAATATGGAGTTAATTCCTTATATTATTCAAGATTTAAATCCCACTATCCAGGTCCATACAGGTGCAGCCACCCAGGGCACAGAGCTGAGAGAGCTTCACTGTTACTGCCCCAATGGCACCTGTGCTCACGGGCACAACATACCACAGTGACATACATACACCCATATATATACACTGTAGTAATAAAGCAAGATGCCATAATACCCAAGTACAAAAATGACATATTGCCTCAGAAGCACACAGATGAGAAAACTACACATTATTCATATATTCTATTAAATTACTCTCCGTCTCTCTCTCTCTCTCTCTCTGTTTGGAGCTTGATGGATGAGGTCCCCATGCCAGCTTGGGAGGGAAAGGTAAGCAGGAGATATCTGTTATGTCTCCTGCGTTACCTTCATGATAAATGGTCCCAAAACTTAACGTTTACAAAAGTAGATGAAAATTTTAATTTTCACCTACTTTTGTAGAAATTAAGTGATAATAAATATGCCTCTAAGGGTTGAGTGCAAAATCATGGCACACAGCATGCTGATGGTCAGGATCCTGGAAGCGGAATATTGATGTTACAAATCCCGGCGTATTCTGGTGACTATTTTAACCCTAATCCTAAAACACCCCTCCTGCAGTCTAACCCTAACAGTCCCTTCCCACAGCCTAACCCTCCCCCTAGTGTCTAACCCTTACCCATCCTTCCCACAGCCTAACCCTCCCCCTAGTACCTAATCCTTACCCATCCTTCCCACGGCCTAACCCTCCCCCTTGTGTCTAACCCTTACCCATCCTTCCCACAGCCTAACCCTCCCCCTAGTGTCTAACCCTTACCCATCCTTCCCACGGCCTAACCCTCCCCCTAGTGCCCAATCCTTACCCATCCTTCCCACAGCCTAACCCTAGCTATCCTCCCCACAGCCTAACCCTACCCTCCCACAGCCTAACCCTCCACCTAGTACCTAATCCTTACCCATCCTCCCCACAGCCTAACCCTACCCTCCCACAGCCTAACCCTCCACCTAGTGCCTAATCCTTACCCATCCTCCCCACAGCCTAACCCTACCCTCCCACAGCCTAACCCTCCACCTAGTGCCTAATCCTTACTCATCCTTCCAATGGCCTAACCCCAGCCATGCTCCCCACAGCCTAACCCTAACCCTACCCTCCCACAGCCTAACCCTCCCCACAGTGCCTAACCCTTACCCATCCTTACCACAGCCTAACCCTCCCCCTAGTGCCTAACCCTTACCCATCCTATCAACGGCCTAACCCTAGCCATCCTCCCCACAGCCTAACCCTCCCCCTAGTGCCTAACCCTTACCCATCCTTCCCACAGCCTAGGCCTCCCCCTAGTGCCTAACCCTTACCCATCCTTCCCACAGCCTAGGCCTCCCCCTAGTGCCTAACCCTTACCCATCCTTCCAACGGCCTAACCCTAGCCATCCTCCCCACAGCCTAACTCTACCCTCCCACAGCCTAAACCTCCCCCTAGTGCCTAACCCTTACCCATCCTTCCCACAGCCTAACCCTAGCCATCCTCCCCACAGTCTAACCCTAACCCAACCTCGGGCAGCCTAACCCTCCTCCTAGTGCCTAACCCTTACCCATCCCCTCCTGCATCCTAATCCTAACCATCTCTACCCCCCAAGCCTTACCCTTACCCTCCCCTTAGCGCCTAACCCTAAACCTAACTCAAACTCAAATACTTACTGTCGGGATTCCGCTGACATGATTTTGAATGTCAGCATGCTGTTTTCCGGGATATTAACTACACCCCCTCCATAATACATAAGGCTATTTCATGGGATGTTTTATATCACTGTACACTTTAATATTGGTATGTCACAGTTGTTTGCGTGCTTTCCCTCTTTCATTATATCTGTCTTGGTCAATTAATTAGCTTCCTCACGCACTCATTTAACAAAGTTTTTCTCAATATTTTCCACAATACTTATTTGTCGCTGCAATGTTGTTATTAGATAGGCCTTTCCTGTAGTCATACACTAGTCAAATGTTTTAGAACACCTCTATTTTTCCAGCTGTTACTGACATTTTTGCAGTTTAATGTCTCAGTGTACTCTGAAATGAGTACATAAAGTGAATAAACAATTGGGATAGAAAAAAAGAAATCTTAGAACCATTTTGTTGACTCAGTAGCATCTTTTGCAGATATAATCGCTGAACACACTTGTGGTTTTATTTCTACAATGGAAATCAAATATTGCTTGGAAAGCTCTTCCCAACACTGTTTCAGAATTGCTCTTGTAGCATGCTTTGCTTTCACCCTTCTGTCCACTTTATCCCAAACCATCTTGATGGGGTTTAAGTCTGCAGTCCATGCTGGTCATTCCATGATTTGAAGTTTACCATCTTGTTCTTTCCTTTCAAGGTAGTCCTGACAAAGCCTACGGGTATGCTTTGGGTCATTATCTTGCTGTAGGATCAGAAGTTATTACATGGTGCTGCAAAATGCTGTGGTCGGCCTTTTGGCTCAGAGTACCAGTCACTATGAACAAGGTGCCCACTTGGGATACAGTAAAAGAGTCCTGGACCATCAGACTCCCACTGTTTGACAGTTGGTGTCATAGGGGTTTATTTACTAAGTGATGGCTTGTAAAAATCTTCCAGTCTTCGGTACTCCATTGGCGGTGCTTCACGTTCCAAGTAAGTCTCTTTTTCATTGCTGCAGAAGAGCTGTAAGTTCCCAGCGCTTGCTCCCTGCAAAAAGCCTTTTTTTAAAAAAAAATAACTCTGAAATTGACATTATTACAACCTTTAGCAGTTTACCGCTTATCCTTGTACAATTCAGGTTATTCACTGGACTTGAATTGCTTACATTTCAATAAATGCTGGAAAATTGGGGGTGTTCTAAAATGATTGACTGGTAGTGTTTCTGCCCTAAATGTAATCAAGAACAGCATGACATTTAATATTGCTTGTGGGATTGTTCTCTCCTCAGACATTTATGAAAATAAGTCAGGCAGTATGTACAGCAAAACTTGGTATACTACAGTACTGAACAGTATGTCCCATTCACTTCTGAATAGGCGGTTTTGGTTAGATTCTTGTGTGGCAATGCACTACAAAGGGCTGTAAAAAAACTGCTGTTGGTAATTAGTGACATAGGTAGTAAAATAATCTTACAGAACTGGATGGGGGCCACACCCACCTCCCATGCTGTCCTTATTTCTGGAAAAGGTATCCTACCTGTTCTGAATGGACTGGGTGAAAATGCTAATAAAGTCACACATTGGCCATGTCATGTCTATTTGGGAGAGTTATTGTATACTGACAATTTGCCTGCATCCACCAAGACCCAAATTCAGAAGTGCCTACAACACATCAAGTGGTATGAGCTTAGACTTAAAGCAGAGGACCCTCCTGTCAAGTTACTTCAGAACTCTCTGATGTACAGATGTTTCCTCATATATCTAGCCTCAATGCGCCATGCAGTGGAAGATGCCTAGCGGGAGTGAGCTCTGTACGCAACAGGAAACTGGGCTGATTCAAATTATATGCAACACTTGGCCAATATATTATGTGCAACTGAGTCTGCAAATGAAGCACAACAGAACTTGGCATGGAAAAAACCTGCTTCGCTGCATCGTAGCACTGTGTATACAGATTCAAAGAGTCAGTCGCACACAGATATACAAGTGTCACATATCAAATTAGTCAGCATAGTCTCCTAGTGCGTCTTAGTAGCATCGCAACAAAGATACATTTTTTGACAAAAAAGACACCCTATGCTAGCAGAGTCTCACGGTGCCTGGTGTGCCAAGAGGAGCTGTTACAGGCCCATCTTAACAGCAGTGTAGGCCCCTGGTAAAAGCAATGCTCTAGGGCCCCTACCCATCCACCAGAGGTGGGGGTGGGGGGTGCTATCAGTGGCGGCTGTGATGTCCCAAGGGTGGTAGGGTGTGTTCTATTTTCCGCTCAGCATGTAGGACCTGGAGCAGTGATTTCTGAAATTATTCCTGGGGTGGGAGGGAGAACAATAAAGTGTAGAAGGGGGCATTGTGCTGTATGAAAGGGGGATTTCATGGGTGGTAGGGTTGGTTAATATGTGGATTGTGGAGTGGGTTCACTATACCAAATTTTCCAGTGGGAGTGCAGCTTTCTTGACTGCAGATATCTCCAGTTCCTGGGAGTTGATTTCTTAGCTTTTAGGTACCAGGCTCTTGGATATATAAAATCGCATACCAGGGCCAGTATTTACTAATATTCGAGTTTGAGTCGGTTTGTGTAGTGTTTAAACTCGTTTTTGTATCGGGTGCATTTTCATGCAACTTTTTGAATCCATATACGCAAAGTTACGAAGCAGTCGACTTTATGGTTGTCGTGTTTTCTGATGTCGATGCCAGTCGTGTTTTTTTGGCATATTTACGGCCGTCATTGTCATTTGCGTACGTGTTTTTGTTGTATTTGCTGTTTTTTTCCCTAAGTTAAACGCGGCCGGGTTTTTTTTTTTCCGCGGCCGCATTTTCACTTTCAGTTTCGATTTTCATCCCCGTTCGGGATTGGTTGTGTTTCAGATGGTAGGAGTGTCTGTGCGCAACCATATAAATACTAGAGATGAGCGCCGGAAATTTTTCGGGTTTTGTGTTTTTGTTTCGGTTCCGCGGCCGTGTTTTGGGTTCGACCGCGTTTTGGCAAAACCTCACCGAATTTTTTTTGTTGGATTCGGGTGTGTTTTGGATTCGGGTGTTTTTTTCAAAAAACCCTAAAAAACAGCTTAAATCATAGAATTTGGGGGTCATTTTGATCCCAAAGTATTATTAACCTCAAATACCAAAATTTACACTCATTTTCAGTCTATTCTGAATACCTCACACCTCACAATATTATTTTTAGTCCTAAAATTTGCACCTAGGTCGCTGGATGACTAAGCTAAGCGACCCTAGTGGCCGACACAAACACCGGGCCCATCTAGGAGTGTCACTGCAGTGTCACGCAGGATGTCCCTTCCAAAAAACCCTCCCCAAACAGCACATGACGCAAAGAAAAAAAGAGGCGCAATGAGGTAGCTGTGTGAGTAAGATAAGCGACCCTAGTGGCGGACACAAACACCGGGCCCATCTAGGAGTGTCACTGCAGTGTCACGCAGGATGTCCCTTCCAAAAAACCCTCCCCAAACAGCACATGACGCAAAGAAAAAAAGAGGCGCAATGAGGTAGCTGTGTGAGTAAGATAAGCGACCCTAGTGGCCGACACAAACACCGGGCCCATCTAGGAGTGTCACTGCAGTGTCACGCAGGATGTCCCTTCCAAAAAACCTTCCCCAAACAGCACATGACGCAAAGAAAAAAAGAGGCGCAATGAGGTAGCTGTGTGAGTAAGATAAGCGACCCTAGTGGCCGACACAAACACCAGGCCCATCTAGGAGTGTCACTGCAGTGTCACGCAGGATGTCCCTTCCAAAAAACCCTCCCCAAACAGCACATGACGCAAAGAAAAAAAGAGGCGCAATGAGGTAGCTGTGTGATAAGATAAGCGACCCTAGTGGCCGACACAAACACCGGGCCCATCTAGGAGTGTCACTGCAGTGTCACGCAGGATGTCCCTTCCAAAAAACCCTCCCCAAACAGCACATGACGCAAAGAAAAAAAGAGGCGCAATGAGGTAGCTGTGTGAGTAAGATAAGTGACCCTAGTGGCCGACACAAACACCGGGCCCATCTAGGAGTGTCACTGCAGTGTCACGCAGGATGTCCCTTCCAAAAAACCCTCCCCAAACAGCACATGACGCAAAGAAAAAAAGAGGCGCAATGAGGTAGCTGTGTGAGTAAGATAAGCGACCCTAGTGGCCGACACAAACACCGGGCCCATCTAGGAGTGGCACTGCAGTGTCACGCAGGATGTCCCTTCCAAAAAACCCTCCCCAAACAGCACATGACGCAAAGAAAAATTAAAGAAAAAAGAGGTGCAAGATGGAATTGTCCTTGGGCCCTCCCACCCACCCTTATGTTGTATAAACAGGACATGCACACTTTAACCAACCCATCATTTCAGTGACAGGGTCTGCCACACGACTGTGACTGAAATGACGGGTTGGTTTGGACCCCCACCAAAAAAGAAGCAATTAATCTCTCCTTGCACAAACTGGCTCTACAGAGGCAAGATGTCCACCTCATCATCATCCTCCGATATATCACCGTGTACATCCCCCTCCTCACAGATTATCAATTCGTCCCCACTGGAATCCACCATCTCAGCTCCCTGTGTACTTTGTGGAGGCAATTGCTGCTGGTCAATGTCTCCACGGAGGAATTGATTATAATTCATTTTAATGAACTTCATCTTCTCCACATTTTCTGGATGTAACCTCGTACGCCGATTGCTGACAAGGTGAGCGGCGGCACTAAACACTCTTTCGGAGTACACACTTGTGGGAGGGCAACTTAGGTAGAATAAAGCCAGTTTGTGCAAGGGCCTCCAAATTGCCTCTTTTTCCTGCCAGTATAAGTACGGACTGTGTGACGTGCCTACTTGGATGCGGTCACTCATATAATCCTCCACCATTCTTTCAATGGTGAGAGAATCATATGCAGTGACAGTAGACGACATGTCCATAATCGTTGTCAGGTCCTTCAGTCCGGACCAGATGTCAGCATCAGCAGTCGCTCCAGACTGCCCTGCATCACCGCCAGCGGGTGGGCTCGGAATTCTGAGCCTTTTCCTCGCACCCCCAGTTGCGGGAGAATGTGAAGGAGGAGATGTTGACAGGTCGCGTTCCGCTTGACTTGACAATTTTCTCACCAGCAGGTCTTTCAACCCCAGCAGACTTGTGTCTGCCGGAAAGAGAGATCCAAGGTAGGCTTTAAATCTAGGATCGAGCACGGTGGCCAAAATGTAGTGCTCTGATTTCAACAGATTGACCACCCGTGAATCCTTGTTAAGCGAATTAAGGGCTCCATCCACAAGTCCCACATGCCTAGCGGAATCGCTCCGTGTTAGCTCCTCCTTCAATGTCTCCAGCTTCTTCTGCAAAAGCCTGATGAGGGGAATGACCTGACTCAGGCTGGCAGTGTCTGAACTGACTTCACGTGTGGCAAGTTCAAAGGGCATCAGAACCTTGCACAACGTTGAAATCATTCTCCACTGCGCTTGAGACAGGTGCATTCCACCTCCTATATCGTGCTCAATTGTATAGGCTTGAATGGCCTTTTGCTGCTCCTCCAACCTCTGAAGCATATAGAGGGTTGAATTCCACCTCGTTACCACTTCTTGCTTCAGATGATGGCAGGGCAGGTTCAGTAGCTTTTGGTGGTGCTCCAGTCTTCTGTACGTGGTAACAAGATAAAAGAACCAAAACGTGCGCAAAAGGAAGAGCCAAACTAAAAATATATTAATCTATTTTATTAAATAGTAATTGTAGTTATTAAAAAATATTCAATTCAAATATATATTCCTCGGAGTGACCACAGTAGGATATTACAAATGAATTTAAAATAAATAAAACAACATAATCATAAAATATATTACCAACTAGTTGTTCTCATATATGATTAATATTCTAAAGGATCAATAATGGATACAGATATATATAATCCTGAAGAACAATGGCTGGCCAGCCTTAATTAATACTTAATAAATTGTGCACAAATAGGATGTATCAAAAGATCGAATAGAAAAATGAAAGATTGTTGTCTAGAAGATATCATATAATTTGCATAGATGGTAAGAGCTCAGGATTCTTCCAACAACAATCTAAAATAGTAATAGTTAGCCGTTATATATGTATCCAAAAGTCTCGTGAGGGAATTAACCTCATACGGCTGCTGATGTAATTGCTAAATGTTGGAGCTAATGAATAGACACCAGTCCCGTCTTTTAGACCAAAAACTAATGAAAGTCTCGGTAAAAGCACCTAGCCTTAGGCAGCTGTTTAATGTGGGCAGCCAATGCCGTGATAATGCAGTCCCGCAACAAGATGATAAATGTGAACAAAAAATACTGGAACAAAGTCCCGAATGACTCAAATAGCACCTAGCCCAACGAGGCCATATATGTGGGTAGCTATAATGACGGGATAATGTATAAATGAATAAACCCCGTATCACTCGTAGCAGTCTCACCCGTGCCAGTGAATGCAATAGCCGTCCGTCCGGCCGGATGTTCACCGGACCTCCGCCGTTACCAATCCACAAGCCGTTCAGTGCTGCACTGCCTGGGTGCTCCTCCGACAGTGCAGCTGGGTAATCCTTTAGGCTGGGATGTTAAAGAGGAAAATAACTGTGGCGGTTATGGGCAGGTTAGGGCTGTTGGTGATGTCCGTTCGTCTCCCAATCGCAGAGAGATGGTGTATAACCGTGGATCACTCCAGAGCCGTTCAACCTAACGCGTTTCTCGACCGTAGGCACTGGTCGTTTCATCAGAGGAAGTGTAATAAAAGGGAGTCCTCATCTGGCTGTATTTAAAGCTCCCCGTTAATTGTCTAAACAGAAACAGCTGATGAATTTCCAACTATTCACCCATAGAAATCGAGTTGAAGTGAAAGAGTCTAATATATTTCTCAATACCTATGTATAAATCTCAGTGTCATGCTAAAATATTAGGATCAAAAGCCAATATATGAAATAATATAAATATATAGAAAATAAATATATGAAAAAAATGAAAAAAATATATATAGAAATACAGAAATAGTGAATATATAAACTAAAATTAGTATCATTAATATTTAATCTTTCAAAAAACAATCAAACAGATCTCAGAAGTGGCGTGTCTGAAGGTATAAAGACATAATAAATATAGTGTACCACAATAAATCATATGAATAGTGAAGTGAAAAACATATATAAATGCAAAATGAAACGGTAATAGTTATAATTCATAAAAAACCCGTTTTCTATAAATATGTTACAAATAAATGATAAAGAAATAGATAAAGAATATATATATAAATATAAATACCCAATAATCTGTACATCAATATATGACTAATATTTCATTTGTAATCTATAGTCATTAAAGAAAATATATAAAAAGAACATATATTAAATAAAAATATAAATGTAAATTATAATAAATATATAAATAAAAACATATATATCAGCACAAGAATTAGGACTGTGTCACATCATATGACCCGTCTACGGGGAAAACAAAGGGAAGAACTAACCTAAAAAGGAGAGATATATTTAAACTCATCCAAAAAAAGGTCTGTCTAACGAATGTCAACCCCGCCTGCAGGGTCCAACACATGACACCTCCAAATACACAAATTATTTAATAATATAATACTCATCTATCAGAACATGAAGAAAAAGAGGTATAATGAATAAACTAAAATATATTATAATAGAAGTACGCATTAAACCACAGACTCAAGCTCATTTAAATAAATTAATAAATTTTTAGTTTAAATGGCATATATCAAAAAAACCTTTTTTAGCTAAAAAACCATTATCAATATATGAAAAATATACATAAAAATATATTGCATGATCATACATGGACAGAGGATGTAAAACTACCTATCCGTATAGGCATAATATGAATGGACTAGAAGTCTAACTACCAATAAAATACTAGTAACTAACAATTCAATTACCCTCAATTATTCCATTGGGACAACTAATACTGATAAAAATAAATAAAAGAAGAAAAGGAGAGAAGAAAAAGAAATTTATAAGAATGATGGTATCATAATAACCCAGCTGAAAACCTAGTACTCGGTCATCCACTAAAATCCAAGATCCTAACGATCTTAAATCGGTAGGGATTCTAAAAATCACACATTATTAAGTTCAACTGTATCGTTTAAACCTTGTGGGGACAATGTTTGTAATTGGAAGATCCAAAAAGCCTCCCGCTTACACAACCTGTTGAATCTATCACCACCCCTACTAGTTGGCTTAACCTGTTCAATTGCTCTCAGTGTGAACTTATTTTGTTTCCCCTTTTGACATGAAGCAATATGACTAGAAAGGGTATGTGTCTTCAGACCTTTCAAAATATTGCGCCTGTGTTCAAGAAACCGCATATGTAGGGGGCGTATCGTCCTACCCACATATTGGATCCCGCAAAAACACTGAATCACATAAATCACGTAATTGGATCTGCAGTTTAAAAAAGCAGTGATCTCAAATTCCTCTTTGGTGACATGCGAAGTAATCATAGTGCATTTATGGTCCACATATGAACAGGTAATGCATCTTTCTTTCCCACATTTAAAAAACCCTTTTGGTCTGGGAGGTAACCTAAACTCCTGTTCATTAATATCCACACTAGATAATGTAGATGTTCTTTTAAACAAACTTGGCGCCAGCCTCTGTTTCAAGTTTTGTGCTTTCTTGAATATAACAGGATTCTTATCCGTGATGACACCCTCTAAAAACCGATCTGACTGTAGGATAGTGAGATTCTTAGAAATTATCTTCTTGATTTGGCTCGCAGCTGAATTATATTGTGTAACAAATATAGGGACCTGGCTAAACCTCATATCTTTTTTAGGCAATCTCCTGGTGGAATTCAGCATCAATGGTCTAGAGCAACTTGAAGCTGCCTCTAATGCCCCATCAAGGAGGTGGGTGGGGTAACCCTGTCTAACAAATGATGTATACATATCCTTTGCTTGTAGCTTAAAAGATTCTTCTGTGGAACAATTCCTGCGTAATCGGAGAAACTGGCCTTTAGGAATATTATTTTTCCAAGGATGATAATGACCACTTCTGTAATGCAGGTAATTACCACAATCCACCTCCTTGATATAGGTAGAAGATTCTATTCTACAGTCTCTTATAGAAATGGTAATATCCAGAAAATTAAGACTATTCGGACTAGAATTATATATAAATTTCAAACCCAAAAAATTGGAATTAAGATAGGAATTGAAAACTGATAATGATCCTATGTCACCCTCCCAAATCATAAATATGTCGTCAATATATCTGCCATAGAGAACTAGGTTCGCGCCAATGTGGCTGTTGGAAATATGATGATGTTCAAACCAGCCCAAAAAAAGGTTGGCAAAACTTGGCGCGAATCTAGTTCCCATGGCAGTCCCTTTAACCTGTAAATAAAATCGGGAATCAAAGGAAAAGTAATTATGCTCTAAAATAAACCTAATGGAATGTAATATAAAATGTCTCAAGTTATCAGACACTTCTGGATCATGTGTTAAGTAATAATTAATAGCCAATAAACCCCATTCATGTGATATGTTGGTATATAAAGACTCTATATCACAAGTTGAGAGTATGTATGTGTCTCTCCATTTAACCTCCTCTAGTTTCTGTAGAAAATGAGTGGTATCTTTAATATATGAGGGAAGAGAAGTAACGTATTTTTGTAGATGTGTATCTATGAAGGAAGAAAGGTTCGCCGTAAGGGATCCTACCCCAGATATAATAGGTCGTCCTGGAGGGGAGACCATACATTTATGTACTT
Source organism: Pseudophryne corroboree (assembly GCF_028390025.1). Classification (NCBI taxonomy): domain Eukaryota; kingdom Metazoa; phylum Chordata; class Amphibia; order Anura; family Myobatrachidae; genus Pseudophryne; species Pseudophryne corroboree. The sequence continues at coordinate 161,264,437 of NC_086447.1, read as the reverse complement.
TTGGAAGATGGTAATAGATTGGAGTAATGGGATATGGTGTCCACAAATAATACCAGATATCTTTAGTGATAACCTGTTGCTCTAGTGCTGAATCAATAAGAGATCTGAATTCCACCAAGAAACCGCCTGTAGGGTCAGAAGACAATTTCATATAAAAGGATTCATCATTCAATTGTCTATATGCTTCTTTTAGGTACTCAGTCTGGTCCTGAATGACCAGACCTCCCCCCTTATCTGCTTGTTTGATTATAATGCCCTTATCTTTGGTAAGCTTCTTAAGTGCTGATCTTTCTGCCTTAGACAGATTGTCTTTAAATGTCTTTTTATCTTGCTGGTCGCAGAGGCTCTTAGAGTCTCGCATCGTAGTAGTATAGAAGCCCTCAACAAATGGGCCTCTGTGTTGAAGCGGATAAAAATCAGACGCTTTCTTAAATTTAGTTGTTTTAGCTATATCAGAATTTTCAATATCAAATATTTTGATAGGTTCTACATGAATCTTATTCGTATTTTCCTCCAATAGGGACTCCAAAATGTCTAGTGACAGGATATCATCCTTGTCCAAACATATTGGAGTACCATCAATTTTTTGTCTTTGTAAAGATTTAATTGTAAAGTATCTTTTACGGCTTAAAGTTCTGATAAATTTATTTAAATCAACAAATAATGTAAATAAATTGGGTTTTGTCTCAGGGGCAAATTTCAGACCCTTACTAAGGAGAGTGATTTCTCCTGAAGTAAGGGTCTTGGAGGAAAGATTAAAGATGCCTTTCGTGGTTAATGATTCCTCAGATTCCTTTGATTTTTTCGCATTAATTGACTGTTTATTTAGTTTCTTGGCTCCTCCTCTACAACCTCGTACTCTTCTTCCCTTCTTCTTTTTGGGGTTAATCTGCTCCTTATTGACTCTCTCTGGTTCAATTGATGTAATCCTCGGGGTGATGTATTTCTCCTGTCTAAAAAATGAACCGAGGATGGTTTGGCTTGATCTGATCTAACTCCATAGTCCGAAAAATCTCCATCTAAAGGATCATACCTGGTCGTATATCTAGACCTGTTAATATTGTCACCTGTTCTAAAGTTCCCCCTGTTGGATCTTTCTGAAAGATTACTATCTCTCCATGAGTTCCTCTCATTTCTTCTATTTCCCCAATACTTCCTAGAATTACCTGTATCATAGCTCTGTCTATAGCTATTTTTCCTCCTCCTTTCCTGTGTATTCCTAAAAGACCCAAAGGTCCCTAAATTGGTTCTTTGTTTATAATGAGTCGTGGTAGATTCTCTAGGGGATCTAATAGGAGACATTGAGGATCGTCTATTTCTAGAAGGTGTCCTATATCTCCTATTAAATGTACGTACTTGGTCTGTCTGATAATCGCTCCTATCCCTATGTAGTTTCTTATCTTTAAGTGCAATAAGGGTTTTTTCAAAATCCTCCACCTTCCTATTCAATTTGGTATCTTTGGCTTCAAATTCAGGATGTTTTGAGAAGGCAAATAGAGAATCCTGTAGCCTCTCAATCTCCTCCTGGATTTTTGCTACTTTTTGTTCCCTATGTTTAATTAGAAGTTTCATTAGGCTCCTTGAACAATTATCTAAAACTCCATTCCACTCCTGAGTAAAATCAGAGTCATCCTTAAAAGAACAAGTCTTAAATATTCTGAGACCCCTTGGGATCATCTCTTTATCAAGATACTTTTGTAACGTAACTTGATCCCACCAATGACGAGTCTCAGAAATGAATAAGTCTTCTAATTCATTAAATAAAGCAAACATATCTGTCTTATCTGTACTCATTGTCTGTTCTGAATAATTAGACTCCTCTTTTAAATAATTCTGTCTTCTTTCAAGCCGTTCTGCTAGACATTTCAATGAAGGCATTATATTGTCAGATGTTCTAAATTGTAACCAAATTAAATATAAACAATAAACAATGCTCAAATGTTCTCCAGGGTATAAGAAATGGGCTGCCTCGACAACAATGGAAAAAATCACAAAAAAAGGAAAGAGAGGCGCCCGTATCTAACAACCTTGGTGAACTTCCAGATGCCGCACAATATGGAAGAATGGGGAAGCTGTCAATCCCCAAAAATTAACAGTAACAAGATAAAAGAACCAAAACGTGCGCAAAAGGAAGAGCCAAACTAAAAATATATTAATCTATTTTATTAAATAGTAATTGTAGTTATTAAAAAATATTCAATTCAAATATATATTCCTCGGAGTGACCACAGTAGGATATTACAAATGAATTTAAAATAAATAAAACAACATAATCATAAAATATATTACCAACTAGTTGTTCTCATATATGATTAATATTCTAAAGGATCAATATTGGATACAGATATATATAATCCTGAAGAACAATGGCTGGCCAGCCTTAATTAATACTTAATAAATTGTGCACAAATAGGATGTATCAAAAGATCGAATAGAAAAATGAAAGATTGTTGTCTAGAAGATATCATATAATTTGCATAGATGGTAAGAGCTCAGGATTCTTCCAACAACAATCTAAAATAGTAATAGTTAGCCGTTATATATGTATCCAAAAGTCTCGTGAGGGAATTAACCTCATACGGCTGCTGATGTAATTGCTAAATGTTGGAGCTAATGAATAGACACCAGTCCCGTCTTTTAGACCAAAAACTAATGAAAGTCTCGGTAAAAGCACCTAGCCTTAGGCAGCTGTTTAATGTGGGCAGCCAATGCCGTGATAATGCAGTCCCGCAACAAGATGATAAATGTGAACAAAAAATACTGGAACAAAGTCCCGAATGACTCAAATAGCACCTAGCTAAAAAAGGTTTTTTTGATATATGCCATTTAAACTAAAAATTTATTAATTTATTTAAATGAGCTTGAGTCTGTGGTTTAATGCGTACTTCTATTATAATATATTTTAGTTTATTCATTATACCTCTTTTTCTTCATGTTCTGATAGATGAGTATTATATTATTAATTAATTTGTGTATTTGGAGGTGTCATGTGTTGGACCCTGCAGGCGGGGTTGACATTCGTTAGACAGACCTTTTTTTGGATGAGTTTAAATATATCTCTCCTTTTTAGGTTAGTTCTTCCCTTTGTTTTCCCCGTAGACGGGTCATATGATGTGACACAGTCCTAATTCTTGTGCTGATATATATGTTTTTATTTATATATTTATTATAATTTACATTTATATTTTTATTTAATATATGTTCTTTTTATATATTTTCTTTAATGACTATAGATTACAAATGAAATATTAGTCATATATTGATGTACAGATTATTGGGTATTTATATTTATATATATATTCTTTATCTATTTCTTTATCATTTATTTGTAACATATTTATAGAAAACGGGTTTTTTATGAATTATAACTATTACCGTTTCATTTTGCATTTATATATGTTTTTCACTTCACTATTCATATGATTTATTGTGGTACACTATATTTATTATGTCTTTATACCTTCAGACACGCCACTTCTGAGATCTGTTTGATTGTTTTTTGAAAGATTAAATATTAATGATACTAATTTTAGTTTATATATTCACTATTTCTGTATTTCTATATATATTTTTTTCATTTTTTTCATATATTTATTTTCTATATATTTATATTATTTCATATATTGGCTTTTGATCCTAATATTTTAGCATGACACTGAGATTTATACATAGGTATTGAGAAATATATTAGACTCTTTCACTTCAACTCGATTTCTATGGGTGAATAGTTGGAAATTCATCAGCTGTTTCTGTTTAGACAATTAACGGGGAGCTTTAAATACAGCCAGATGAGGACTCCCTTTTATTACACTTCCTCTGATGAAACGACCAGTGCCTACGGTCGAGAAACGCGTTAGGTTGAACGGCTCTGGAGTGATCCACGGTTATACACCATCTCTCTGCGATTGGGAGACGAACGGACATCACCAACAGCCCTAACCTGCCCATAACCGCCACAGTTATTTTCCTCTTTAACATCCCAGCCTAAAGGATTACCCAGCTGCACTGTCGGAGGAGCACCCAGGCAGTGCAGCACTGAACGGCTTGTGGATTGGTAACGGCGGAGGTCCGGTGAACATCCGGCCGGACGGACGGCTATTGCATTCACTGGCACGGGTGAGACTGCTACGAGTGATACGGGGTTTATTCATTTATACATTATCCCGTCATTATAGCTACCCACATATATGGCCTCGTTGGGCTAGGTGCTATTTGAGTCATTCGGGACTTTGTTCCAGTATTTTTTGTTCACATTTATCATCTTGTTGCGGGACTGCATTATCACGGCATTGGCTGCCCACATTAAACAGCTGCCTAAGGCTAGGTGCTTTTACCGAGACTTTCATTAGTTTTTGGTCTAAAAGACGGGACTGGTGTCTATTCATTAGCTCCAACATTTAGCAATTACATCAGCAGCCGTATGAGGTTAATTCCCTCACGAGACTTTTGGATACATATATAACGGCTAACTATTACTATTTTAGATTGTTGTTGGAAGAATCCTGAGCTCTTACCATCTATGCAAATTATATGATATCTTCTAGACAACAATCTTTCATTTTTCTATTCGATCTTTTGATACATCCTATTTGTGCACAATTTATTAAGTATTAATTAAGGCTGGCCAGCCATTGTTCTTCAGGATTATATATATCTGTATCCATTATTGATCCTTTAGAATATTAATCATATATGAGAACAACTAGTTGGTAATATATTTTATGATTATGTTGTTTTATTTATTTTAAATTCATTTGTAATATCCTACTGTGGTCACTCCGAGGAATATATATTTGAATTGAATATTTTTTAATAACTACAATTACTATTTAATAAAATAGATTAATATATTTTTAGTTTGGCTCTTCCTTTTGCGCACGTTTTGGTTCTTTTATCTTGTTACTGTTAATTTTTGGGGATTGACAGCTTCCCCATTCTTCCATATTGTGCGGCATCTGGAAGTTCACCAAGGTTGTTAGATACGGGCGCCTCTCTTTCCTTTTTTTGTGATTTTTTCCATTGTTGTCGAGGCAGCCCATTTCTTATACCCTGGAGAACATTTGAGCATTGTTTATTGTTTATATTTAATTTGGTTACAATTTAGAACATCTGACAATATAATGCCTTCATTGAAATGTCTAGCAGAACGGCTTGAAAGAAGACAGAATTATTTAAAAGAGGAGTCTAATTATTCAGAACAGACAATGAGTACAGATAAGACAGATATGTTTGCTTTATTTAATGAATTAGAAGACTTATTCATTTCTGAGACTCGTCATTGGTGGGATCAAGTTACGTTACAAAAGTATCTTGATAAAGAGATGATCCCAAGGGGTCTCAGAATATTTAAGACTTGTTCTTTTAAGGATGACTCTGATTTTACTCAGGAGTGGAATGGAGTTTTAGATAATTGTTCAAGGAGCCTAATGAAACTTCTAATTAAACATAGGGAACAAAAAGTAGCAAAAATCCAGGAGGAGATTGAGAGGCTACAGGATTCTCTATTTGCCTTCTCAAAACATCCTGAATTTGAAGCCAAAGATACCAAATTGAATAGGAAGGTGGAGGATTTTGAAAAAACCCTTATTGCACTTAAAGATAAGAAACTACATAGGGATAGGAGCGATTATCAGACAGACCAAGTACGTACATTTAATAGGAGATATAGGACACCTTCTAGAAATAGACGATCCTCAATGTCTCCTATTAGATCCCCTAGAGAATCTACCACGACTCATTATAAACAAAGAACCAATTTAGGGACCTTTGGGTCTTTTAGGAATACACAGGAAAGGAGGAGGAAAAATAGCTATAGACAGAGCTATGATACAGGTAATTCTAGGAAGTATTGGGGAAATAGAAGAAATGAGAGGAACTCATGGAGAGATAGTAATCTTTCAGAAAGATCCAACAGGGGGAACTTTAGAACAGGTGACAATATTAACAGGTCTAGATATACGACCAGGTATGATCCTTTAGATGGAGATTTTTCGGACTATGGAGTTAGATCAGATCAAGCCAAACCATCCTCGGTTCATTTTTTAGACAGGAGAAATACATCACCCCGAGGATTACATCAATTGAACCAGAGAGAGTCAATAAGGAGCAGATTAACCCCAAAAAGAAGAAGGGAAGAAGAGTACGAGGTTGTAGAGGAGGAGCCAAGAAACTAAATAAACAGTCAATTAATGCGAAAAAATCAAAGGAATCTGAGGAATCATTAACCACGAAAGGCATCTTTAATCTTTCCTCCAAGACCCTTACTTCAGGAGAAATCACTCTCCTTAGTAAGGGTCTGAAATTTGCCCCTGAGACAAAACCCAATTTATTTACATTATTTGTTGATTTAAATAAATTTATCAGAACTTTAAGCCGTAAAAGATACTTTACAATTAAATCTTTACAAAGACAAAAAATTGATGGTACTCCAATATGTTTGGACAAGGATGATATCCTGTCACTAGACATTTTGGAGTCCCTATTGGAGGAAAATACGAATAAGATTCATGTAGAACCTATCAAAATATTTGATATTGAAAATTCTGATATAGCTAAAACAACTAAATTTAAGAAAGCGTCTGATTTTTATCCGCTTCAACACAGAGGCCCATTTGTTGAGGGCTTCTATACTACTACGATGCGAGACTCTAAGAGCCTCTGCGACCAGCAAGATAAAAAGACATTTAAAGACAATCTGTCTAAGGCAGAAAGATCAGCACTTAAGAAGCTTACCAAAGATAAGGGCATTATAATCAAACAAGCAGATAAGGGGGGAGGTCTGGTCATTCAGGACCAGACTGAGTACCTAAAAGAAGCATATAGACAATTGAATGATGAATCCTTTTATATGAAATTGTCTTCTGACCCTACAGGCGGTTTCTTGGTGGAATTCAGATCTCTTATTGATTCAGCACTAGAGCAACAGGTTATCACTAAAGATATCTGGTATTATTTGTGGACACCATATCCCATTACTCCAATCTATTACCATCTTCCAAAAGTACATAAATGTATGGTCTCCCCTCCAGGACGACCTATTATATCTGGGGTAGGATCCCTTACGGCGAACCTTTCTTCCTTCATAGATACACATCTACAAAAATACGTTACTTCTCTTCCCTCATATATTAAAGATACCACTCATTTTCTACAGAAACTAGAGGAGGTTAAATGGAGAGACACATACATACTCTCAACTTGTGATATAGAGTCTTTATATACCAACATATCACATGAATGGGGTTTATTGGCTATTAATTATTACTTAACACATGATCCAGAAGTGTCTGATAACTTGAGACATTTTATATTACATTCCATTAGGTTTATTTTAGAGCATAATTACTTTTCCTTTGATTCCCGATTTTATTTACAGGTTAAAGGGACTGCCATGGGAACTAGATTCGCGCCAAGTTTTGCCAACCTTTTTTTGGGCTGGTTTGAACATCATCATATTTCCAACAGCCACATTGGCGCGAACCTAGTTCTCTATGGCAGATATATTGACGACATATTTATGATTTGGGAGGGTGACATAGGATCATTATCAGTTTTCAATTCCTATCTTAATTCCAATTTTTTGGGTTTGAAATTTATATATAATTCTAGTCCGAATAGTCTTAATTTTCTGGATATTACCATTTCTATAAGAGACTGTAGAATAGAATCTTCTACCTATATCAAGGAGGTGGATTGTGGTAATTACCTGCATTACAGAAGTGGTCATTATCATCCTTGGAAAAATAATATTCCTAAAGGCCAGTTTCTCCGATTACGCAGGAATTGTTCCACAGAAGAATCTTTTAAGCTACAAGCAAAGGATATGTATACATCATTTGTTAGACAGGGTTACCCCACCCACCTCCTTGATGGGGCATTAGAGGCAGCTTCAAGTTGCTCTAGACCATTGATGCTGAATTCCACCAGGAGATTGCCTAAAAAAGATATGAGGTTTAGCCAGGTCCCTATATTTGTTACACAATATAATTCAGCTGCGAGCCAAATCAAGAAGATAATTTCTAAGAATCTCACTATCCTACAGTCAGATCGGTTTTTAGAGGGTGTCATCACGGATAAGAATCCTGTTATATTCAAGAAAGCACAAAACTTGAAACAGAGGCTGGCGCCAAGTTTGTTTAAAAGAACATCTACATTATCTAGTGTGGATATTAATGAACAGGAGTTTAGGTTACCTCCCAGACCAAAAGGGTTTTTTAAATGTGGGAAAGAAAGATGCATTACCTGTTCATATGTGGACCATAAATGCACTATGATTACTTCGCATGTCACCAAAGAGGAATTTGAGATCACTGCTTTTTTAAACTGCAGATCCAATTACGTGATTTATGTGATTCAGTGTTTTTGCGGGATCCAATATGTGGGTAGGACGATACGCCCCCTACATATGCGGTTTCTTGAACACAGGCGCAATATTTTGAAAGGTCTGAAGACACATACCCTTTCTAGTCATATTGCTTCATGTCAAAAGGGGAAACAAAATAAGTTCACACTGAGAGCAATTGAACAGGTTAAGCCAACTAGTAGGGGTGGTGATAGATTCAACAGGTTGTGTAAGCGGGAGGCTTTTTGGATCTTCCAATTACAAACATTGTCCCCACAAGGTTTAAACGATACAGTTGAACTTAATAATGTGTGATTTTTAGAATCCCTACCGATTTAAGATCGTTAGGATCTTGGATTTTAGTGGATGACCGAGTACTAGGTTTTCAGCTGGGTTATTATGATACCATCATTCTTATAAATTTCTTTTTCTTCTCTCCTTTTCTTCTTTTATTTATTTTTATCAGTATTAGTTGTCCCAATGGAATAATTGAGGGTAATTGAATTGTTAGTTACTAGTATTTTATTGGTAGTTAGACTTCTAGTCCATTCATATTATGCCTATACGGATAGGTAGTTTTACATCCTCTGTCCATGTATGATCATGCAATATATTTTTATGTATATTTTTCATATATTGATAATGGTTTTTTAGCTAAAAAAGGTTTTTTTGATATATGCCATTTAAACTAAAAATTTATTAATTTATTTAAATGAGCTTGAGTCTGTGGTTTAATGCGTACTTCTATTATAATATATTTTAGTTTATTCATTATACCTCTTTTTCTTCATGTTCTGATAGATGAGTATTATATTATTAATTAATTTGTGTATTTGGAGGTGTCATGTGTTGGACCCTGCAGGCGGGGTTGACATTCGTTAGACAGACCTTTTTTTGGATGAGTTTAAATATATCTCTCCTTTTTAGGTTAGTTCTTCCCTTTGTTTTCCCCGTAGACGGGTCATATGATGTGACACAGTCCTAATTCTTGTGCTGATATATATGTTTTTATTTATATATTTATTATAATTTACATTTATATTTTTATTTAATATATGTTCTTTTTATATATTTTCTTTAATGACTATAGATTACAAATGAAATATTAGTCATATATTGATGTACAGATTATTGGGTATTTATATTTATATATATATTCTTTATCTATTTCTTTATCATTTATTTGTAACATATTTATAGAAAACGGGTTTTTTATGAATTATAACTATTACCGTTTCATTTTGCATTTATATATGTTTTTCACTTCACTATTCATATGATTTATTGTGGTACACTATATTTATTATGTCTTTATACCTTCAGACACGCCACTTCTGAGATCTGTTTGATTGTTTTTTGAAAGATTAAATATTAATGATACTAATTTTAGTTTATATATTCACTATTTCTGTATTTCTATATATATTTTTTTCATTTTTTTCATATATTTATTTTCTATATATTTATATTATTTCATATATTGGCTTTTGATCCTAATATTTTAGCATGACACTGAGATTTATACATAGGTATTGAGAAATATATTAGACTCTTTCACTTCAACTCGATTTCTATGGGTGAATAGTTGGAAATTCATCAGCTGTTTCTGTTTAGACAATTAACGGGGAGCTTTAAATACAGCCAGATGAGGACTCCCTTTTATTACACTTCCTCTGATGAAACGACCAGTGCCTACGGTCGAGAAACGCGTTAGGTTGAACGGCTCTGGAGTGATCCACGGTTATACACCATCTCTCTGCGATTGGGAGACGAACGGACATCACCAACAGCCCTAACCTGCCCATAACCGCCACAGTTATTTTCCTCTTTAACATCCCAGCCTAAAGGATTACCCAGCTGCACTGTCGGAGGAGCACCCAGGCAGTGCAGCACTGAACGGCTTGTGGATTGGTAACGGCGGAGGTCCGGTGAACATCCGGCCGGACGGACGGCTATTGCATTCACTGGCACGGGTGAGACTGCTACGAGTGATACGGGGTTTATTCATTTATACATTATCCCGTCATTATAGCTACCCACATATATGGCCTCGTTGGGCTAGGTGCTATTTGAGTCATTCGGGACTTTGTTCCAGTATTTTTTGTTCACATTTATCATCTTGTTGCGGGACTGCATTATCACGGCATTGGCTGCCCACATTAAACAGCTGCCTAAGGCTAGGTGCTTTTACCGAGACTTTCATTAGTTTTTGGTCTAAAAGACGGGACTGGTGTCTATTCATTAGCTCCAACATTTAGCAATTACATCAGCAGCCGTATGAGGTTAATTCCCTCACGAGACTTTTGGATACATATATAACGGCTAACTATTACTATTTTAGATTGTTGTTGGAAGAATCCTGAGCTCTTACCATCTATGCAAATTATATGATATCTTCTAGACAACAATCTTTCATTTTTCTATTCGATCTTTTGATACATCCTATTTGTGCACAATTTATTAAGTATTAATTAAGGCTGGCCAGCCATTGTTCTTCAGGATTATATATATCTGTATCCATTATTGATCCTTTAGAATATTAATCATATATGAGAACAACTAGTTGGTAATATATTTTATGATTATGTTGTTTTATTTATTTTAAATTCATTTGTAATATCCTACTGTGGTCACTCCGAGGAATATATATTTGAATTGAATATTTTTTAATAACTACAATTACTATTTAATAAAATAGATTAATATATTTTTAGTTTGGCTCTTCCTTTTGCGCACGTTTTGGTTCTTTTATCTTGTTACTGTTAATTTTTGGGGATTGACAGCTTCCCCATTCTTCCATATTGTGCGGCATCTGGAAGTTCACCAAGGTTGTTAGATACGGGCGCCTCTCTTTCCTTTTTTTGTGATTCTGTACGTGGTGCCTGTACGCCGAAAGTGTCCCGCAATTCTTCTGGCCACCGACAGCATCTCTTGCACGCCCCTGTCGTTTTTAAAAAAATTCTGCACCACCAAATTCAAGGTATGTGCAAAACATGGGACGTGCTGGAATTTGCCCATATTTAATGCACACACAATATTGCTGGCGTTGTCCGATGCCACAAATCCACAGGAGAGTCCAATTGGGGTAAGCCATTCCGCGATGATCTTCCTCAGTTGCCGTAAGAGGTTTTCAACTGTGTGCGTATTCTGGAAAGCGGTGATACAAAGCGTAGCCTGCCTAGGAAAGAGTTGGCGTTTGCGAGATGCTGCTACTGGTGCCGCCGCTGCTGTTCTTGCGGCGGGAGTCCATACATCTACCCAGTGGGCTGTCACAGTCATATAGTCCTGACCCTGCCCTGCTCCACTTGTCCACATGTCCGTGGTTAAGTGGACATTGGGTACAGCTGCATTTTTTAGGACACTGGTGAGTCTTTTTCTGAGGTCTGTGTACATTTTCGGTATCGCCTGCCTAGAGAAGTGGAACCTAGATGGTATTTGGTAACGGGGGCACACTACCTCAAGAAATTGTGTAGTTCCCTGTGAACTAATGGCGGATACCGGACGCACGTCTAACACCAACATAGTTGTCAAGGCCTCAGTTATCCGCTTTGCAGCAGGATGACTGCTGTGATATTTCATCTTCCTCGCAAAGGACTGTGGACAGTCAATTGCTTACTGGAAGTAGTACAAGAGGTCTTCCGACTTCCCCTCTGGGATGACCATCGACTCCCAGCAGCAACAACAGCAGCGCCAGCAGCAGTAGGCGTTACACGCAAGGATGCATCGGAGGAATCCCAGGCAGGAGAGGAATCGTCAGAATTGCCAGTGACATGGCCTGCAGGACTATTGGCATTCCTGGGGAAGGAGGAAATTGACACTGAGGGAGTTGGTGGGGTGGTTTGCGTGAGCTTGGTTACAAGAGGAAGGGATTTACTGGTCAGTGGACTGCTTCCGCTGTCACCCAAAGTTTTTGAACTTGTCACTGACTTATTATGAATGCGCTGCAGGTGACGTATAAGGGAGGATGTTCCGAGGTGGTTAACGTCCTTACCCCTACTTATTACAGCTTGACAAAGGCAACACACGGCTTGACACCTGTTGTCCGCTTTTCTGTTGAAATACCTCCACACTGAAGAGCTGATTTTTTTGGTATTTTCACCAGGCATGTCAACGGCCATATTCCTCCCACGGACAACAGGTGTCTCCCCGGGTGCCTGACTTAAACAAACCACCTCACCATCAGAATCCTCCTGGTCAATTTCCTCCCCAGCGCCAGCAACACCTATATCCTCCTCATCCTGGTGTACTTCAACACTGACATCTTCAATCTGACTATCAGGAACTGGACTGCGGGTGCTCCTTCCAGCACTTGCAGGGGGCGTGCAAATGGTGGAAGGCGCATGCTCTTCACGTCCATTGTTGGGAAGGTCAGGCATCGCAACCGACACAATTGGACTCTCCTTGTGGATTTGGGATTTCGAAGAACGCACAGTTCTTTGCGGTGCTTTTGCCAGCTTGAGTCTTTTCAGTTTTCTAGCGAGAGGCTGAGTGCTTCCATCCTCCTGTGAAGCTGAACCACTAGCCATGAACATAGGCCAGGGCCTCAGCCGTTCCTTGCCACTCCGTGTGGTAAATGGCATATTGGCAAGTTTACGCTTCTCCTCCGACAATTTTATTTTAGGTTTTGGAGTCCTTTTTTTACTGATATTTGGTGTTTTGGATTTGACATGCTCTGTACTATGACATTGGGCATCGGCCTTGGCAGACGACGTTGCTGGCATTTCATCGTCTCGGCCATGACTAGTGGCAGCAGCTTCAGCACGAGGTGGAAGTGGATCTTGATCTTTCCCTAATTTTGGAACCTCAACATTTTTGTTCTCCATATTTTAATAGGCACAACTAAAAGCCACCTCAGGTAAACAATGGAGATGGATGGATACTAGTATACTTATGGATGGACTGCCGAGTGCCGACACAGAGGTAGCTACAGCCGTGGACTAACGTACTGTGTCTGCTGCTAATATAGACTGGATGATTGATAATGAGATGAAATCAATATATATATGTATGTATATATAATATCACTAGTACTGCAGCCGGACAGGTAGATAATATATTTATTAGGTAATGATGACTGATGACGGACCTGCTGGACACTGTCAGCTCAGCAGCACCGCAGACTGCTACAGTAAGCTACTATACTCTATAGTAGTATGTACAAAGAAGAAAGAAAAAAAAAAAACCACGGGTAGGTGGTATACAATTATGGATGGACTGCCGAGTGCCGACACAGAGGTAGCTACAGCCGTGGACTAACGTACTGTGTCTGCTGCTAATATAGAGTCTAGACTGGATGATAAATTATTGATAATGAGATGAAATCAATATAATATCACTAGTACTGCAGCCGGACAGGTACTATATATATTTATTATGTAATGACTGATGACGGACCTGCTGGACACTGTCAGGTCAGCACAGCACCGCAGACTGCTACAGTAAGCTACTATAGTAGTATGTATAAAGAAGAATGAAAAAAAAAAAACCACGGGAAGGTGGTATACAATATTATATATATATATATATATATATTATATACAATTATATATATATATATATATTAAACTGGTGGTGATTGATTATTAAACTGGTGGTCACTTCAGGTCACGTTGCAACTTGCAACTAGTACTCCGAGGCCTAAGCAGACAATCACAAAATATATTATTATACTGGTGGTCAGTGTGGTCACAACAATGGCAGTGTGGCACTGACTCTGGCAGCAAAAGTGTGCACTGTACGTTATATGTACTCCTGAGTCCTGCTCTCAGACTCTAACTGCTCCCCACTGTCAGTGTCTCCCCCACAAGTCAGATAATACACTTACAGTCACACTATCTAATCTATAAATATCACTTCAGCAAGTAGTATAGTAGTATACAGTATAGTAGTACTCCTCCTAATAATGCTCCCCAAAATACTGTGTCTCTCTCTTCTCTAAACGGAGAGGACGCCAGCCACGTCCTCTCCCTATGACTCTCAATGCACGTGTGAAAATGGCGGCGACGCGCGGCTCCTTATATAGAATCCGAGTCTCGCGATAGAATCCGAGCCTCGCGAGAATCCGACAGCGTGATGATGACGTTCGGGCGCGCTCGGGTTAGCCGAGCAAGGCGGGAAGATCCGAGCCTGCTCGGACCCGTGTAAAAAACCTGAAGTTCGGGCGGGTTCGGATTCAGAGGAACCGAACCCGCTCATCTCTATTAAATACGCCCCAAACAGTCCGCACCTCGTGGGTTTAGTTAGTGGTGAGGAGGAGGGAGGTTGTGCTGTGGAGGTAGGTGAATTTGTGGTTTGGTGAGGAGTGTTGGTAGCGATTTCTGAGTGTGGTATTGTGTTTGAAAGTCGTCTTGTCATTCTTGTTGTCTTGTATTTTGTAGTTTTGTCTCATTTTTAGTCCAAGTTATTTTTCTTTATAGTCCCTTGTCAGTGTGTGTGTGTGTGTGTGTGTGTGTGTGTGTGTGTGTGTGTGTGTGAGTTGTGTAGTGGTAGTGGAGGAGTGTGTTGTTTGTCTTTTTTTTTCCTGTGTTAACTGTTTACACGCACAATTATGTGTGACTCAGAGGTGGAGGGTGTGAGTGAGGGGGAGGAGGTTGGTCAGGTGGAGGAGGTGAGTGTTATGCTGCTTTCACATCGCAAAACCTGCTTTTCAAACGGTTCTTTAAACGGTTCTTAAAACGGGTCTGAGCAGTTAAACCCCCTTCAAATCACATGTTGTAACCATTTCATTACCGTTTTGGTACCTTTCACACTGAACCCGTTTCACCCATACAAAACAGTGGTTGTCATTTTAAATGTTTATTTCCTGCTTCTGCCTGGTGACATCACACATGGAGACAGCCTATCACCTTCTGGGGCTTGCAAATACCGTTTCAGACCCTTTCACACTGCACAATTAAACGGGTCTGAAACGGGTAGGACCCTGCTTTTTTACCGTTTCAAAATACCGGTATTTTGTAAACGGTAAATTGAAGGTGACCCTTTCACATCGCAGCTCGAACCGTTTAGGAAGCCAGTAAAAACGGCAAATTACCGGGTACAAGCTGCGGTGTGAAAGGGGTATTAGTGAGGTAGAGGAGGTGGGTGAGGTTGCTGCAGCAGCCTCAAGTGATAGTGACAGTCAGAGTGCTCCGCAGCCATGCACCACTACTAAGACTGGGCGGAATGTAAAGTTTAGTTTTGCTGAAAATGTGGCATTGGTGCGTGAGCTGATGAAGTATCAGAGGCAGCTATTTGGCCCTGAGTCCGCCAAGGTGCCAACACGGAGGAAGACGGTGTTGTGGGCGAAAGTTGTAGCTGCTGTCAATAGTGAGGGGGTGGTCAAGCGGACGGAGGACACGTGCCGCAAACGGTACTATGACATAAAGCGACATGTCAAGTCCAAAATGGCCAAGGAGGCCAAGGAGGCTCGGAAAACCAGTGGTGGGCAGCCCTATATTGCAAGTTATCTGGAGTATGAGGAGCCCATGCGGAGTGTAATCCCTCCAGAAGTTGTCTCTGCAACCCATGTCCGGTATTCAGATCGGTCCAGGAAGAATGGTGAGCATGTGTATTTTCATTTACATTCTATGGTTTGTTTTTTTAAATGTGTGTCATGTGACGTTGCATATTACTCCCATCTTCAAGTGTGTGTCAGAAAATACATTGTTTTGTGTAATGTTTTATACAATAGCCAATGTAACATCTTACTTTATTGTATGGCATGTGTTTTTCTGACAGATATTTTGCATGTGTAGTTTGGACTTGGTGTGTCTCTGAATTGTCCTGCAATAATGTTTTCCTTTTGGCCGTTTAAAAAAAAAAAAATTGTGACTATGTTTTATATTTATGTGATCGATGTGCAATGTTTAAAAAACAGTGGTTGTCATGTTAGAGGCTGGAGTACTGGAAAGTGGTTTTGAAACCACTTACATGTGTAGTGTCATTATTAGATAATGTTATTTTTTTATTTAAATTAACACTTTTTTTGTTTTGTTGTTTTTTGCTTGTATTTGTACCGTGACACCACACTGCAGTGTAATTTTTGGGGAAAATTGCTACATTTTGTTTTGGCTCATATAGTGGTAATGTGTCTTTGGAGTGCCACATCACAGAGCAATTTATATATTGCATCTGTAATATTTATCCTTTCAATACAAAATGAAGATGTGTTTTTTTTTTCTTTAACTTGTGGCCTATGTCAGTGTCCTGGACATGTTTTCCTGTGTTGATGTTGCCATAGTGCATATGTGTTTTGGTCAATGTTTTCTTTTTTTTTTCTTTTTGTATTTCCGGTCCTTATGTTTTTTATAAATAAAAACCAAGCATTTCTTAAAGAATAAATGTTTATAAGCATAATGGGTGGATGAATACACAATAGCATGCTAAAAAAAAATGTATTTCTTTTATACAGTGTTAGAAAAAAGCAGTACTACTCGTCGGCCAGTAACTCCTATCACCTCTGATGATGATGACGCTGCGGAAGCAGGTAAAGTGTCCATTGTAGTATAGGGTATGCTTGTAAAGGAATGGCCATAACAAAATTGCACTTTCATTAAAAGGTCCATCAAAAGAAGTATGGAGCAGCAGAAGTGGCACTTCTGAAAGACATCACCACAAAAAAACCTGTGGCCGAAAAGAAAGCAAGGTCGTATGTCCCGGCCCAAACACAGCAGGCTACCCCGCCACGAAGATTATCGTCCGTATGTTCTGTACCCCCACTCCAAATTTTGGACACACCTCCAAGATGTCATCCACACTCCCCTCATCTTGATTGTGAGTATCAAACTGAAAAAAATGTGAAACAAATCAGAACATAATCCAAAAATTTCATAACCGCATTAAGTCAAAACACATCAAAAACTTAAATACTTACCTCAGTAAGTAAAAGCAGAAATGGAATCCAAGCTAAATGGCCTTGTCCACATCCAGTAAAGATATGTATGTCCACTTGAGCCATACAGTATGACATTGTGTGTAAGATGCTGCAACAAAAAAGCATGTTGGTTTTTATGCAAAAAGTAAGGTTGTTTTTCAAAATTTAACATGTGTGTTTGAGGTAACATTGCAAAAGACATCTAAAAACATTACTATGTTTGTTTGAACAAAGCTATAAGGTAACACTTTATGTATTCCAATGTGTTTTTATGGTGGAGTATGTGTGAGCTACAATAAAATTAAAGTGTTTGCTTTCACAATTAAGTAACCAGACACATTTGCCACAAACAGGCATATGTATATATGTAAGCTATGAGTGATGATGTTGCTAGGCAGAATAGTTGTAAGCAACAGTGAATGACATATGTTCCATGTGTAGTGATTTGTTTACATTTATGAAACATATGGATAGCTAACGGAGATTTGTTTAACATTTCAGCTTCGAGTCCTGGGAACAGCATCCCTCCGCAACAACAGCAACACAGTGACATGGAGGAGACAAACATCTTAGAAATGCAGCCATTAATGCAAGGAATGAGCCCCCCAGCACCTGTGAGTACACCACCACAGCAAAGCACACCACCACCACAACACAGCCCAACAACATCAGGAACACAAGGCCCTGATCAGGTGTTTTGGTCTATTTGGGCTAGACAGCAGGCCACTAATGAAGATTGTCTGCGTAAGCAGACACAAATGTTTGCAAGCCTACCATCTCACCTCAGAAGGATATCAAGAAATCTGAGTAGACAAAATGAACAAACAACCAGAATAGGCAATACCATGGAACTCATGCGTACAGACATTACACAGGTCATGGGCAACTTACAGAGCATAATGGAAGAACAGCACAGACAACAGCAAAGTTATATGAGCATTTTTCAAAACAATCAAAAGATTAATGAAAGTTTATTCCGAATAGTAGACAATCAAAATGCTGCTACACGTGAACTCAATGCCACCCTCACTAACCTGAATGAAACACTCAGATGCATGCACCAACAGCAAACAAGCAGCAGTTCTGGTACGACTACTCCAAATATCACGCCAGGTTCATCACCACCAAGACGCTCCACCAGAGCACGACAACATGACAGTGCTAAAGGCAAAGGGCAGGACAAGCAGCCACCCAAAAAAACGTGAAAAAATAACAAGTTAGACATTTGTGATAAAGTAACTCAAAATAGTTAGTAAGTGTATTTTTTGGCAAAAATATAGAACACTTAGCTCCTTGACACTTTTTACAACATCATTAATTATAAGTGGTACAAACAAACAAAAATGTACGCACATTTATTCTTTACCATTTTTTTTAGGTATTGGAGGAGGGAAATGTTGATGGAGCCACACATACATGTTAGCAGAAAGTAAACTGACACTTGATTTTTTTTCTAATCATTACTCTTTCTAGATTCCAATCATTCTCTTTTCCTGCAGACAATCCAAATTACAATGTTATTGATACATATTTTAGCTTTCTTCTCTATACAACATTACAAGAATAACACAATTGAGTTGCGAAAAAAGCTTGTAATATGTTGGTTTTGTTTTGTTGTAAAAACATTGACAAAATGAATGTCAGTATTATTGGGACATGTTTGTGTGTGTTAAAAATTAGTAATAATGTTTTTACACATGATGCTGAAACAAACAAATATGTACTTTTACTACAAAAATCAAAGAATGTGTTTAATAATGTATATGTGTGGCAAACTGTGTATTTACTTACACATCATCAAGTTTACAGCATCAAACATTAGGAAATAAATTATTCCTGATTACAGTAAGTTTGTGTCTTAAATATGATGGTGCATCACACATAGGGACACATGTATTCCTCAAGGCTCACATATTATATGCTGAGGAGTGTTTTTTGGGAACACAGGTTCTCAAACTCGGCCCTCAGAAACACACACAGTGCATGTTTTGCAGGTCTCCTCACAGAATCACAAGTGACATAATTAGCTCCACATGTGAACCTTTTAACATATGTGTGTGAGAAATTCACTGCAAGTTTACGATCACTTCTCCAGACTTAATGGATGCCACTCATAATCTGTTGTTTTGAGTTTAAAAATACACACAAGACACATGCAACATTTGTTTTTCATAAAGCGAGGGTATGTTTGTATGTGTCAAGGAGACAGACACATTCTGAGTAATGGTTTTGGTAAAAAAAAAAAACATCTATTTATGATTACACAACAAATGAAATAAGCAAACCAAACTTACCTCAGAAATAGCGATTGATGATCTCTTGCCTAACCTGCCTCCCTACATCTGTACTCCAAGTATCACCAGATGTCTCTAATTCCTCTGCTTGCTGGCTGCTTTCTTCCTCCTCCTCCTCCTCCTCCTCAACATGTGGCAGATTTTGTTGCAAACACATGTTATGAAGAAAGCAGCAGCAGAACACAATTTGAGTCACCTTGGAGGGACTATACAACAAAAGGCCACCAGACTTATCCAGACACCGAAACCTAGATTTCAGCACATCAAAACATCTTTCTATCACATTCCGCGTGGACTTATGTGCATGATTGTAATTGTGTTCAGCAGGGGTATCAGGTCGGGACAATGGAGTTAGTAGCCAAGAGAAACAGCCATATCCTCCATCACCTAAAAGACAGATATAGTAAGGTGATTCATGTTAAGATACAGCAACACATAAGTAACACACTGTGGAGCAGATGTATTAACCTGTAGAAGGCATAAGGAAGTGAAAAACCAGTGATATGTGCAAGGTAATAAAGGCAGCAGACAATCTGTTCCTAAATGTTCATTTACATATTGGAGCTGATTGGCTGGTGCCTTTATCACCTTGCACATATCACTGGTTTCTCACTTCCTTATGCCTTCTACAGGTTAATACATCATCACCTGTCTTTGGACAAAGTATACGCAGGCCTACACATATCAAATTACATACCCAGCAGCCATCCATCTGGAATTTGTCCGTCCTCAAACTTATCAAAGAGGGATGACTGACTGAGGATGAAGAAGTCATGGCAGCCCCCAGGGTAACCAGCAACAACACTCATTATTTTGAGATTTGCATCACAAACCACCTGCACATTTGTGGAGTGTTCGAAATGGGGGTTTGTATATATGTGCTGCCTGCCCCTAGGTGGTCTCAGCTGAATGTGTGTGCAATCTATGGCTCCAAGCACATTGGGCATGCCAACCAGCTCATAGAAATCTACCCTGACGGCATGCCACTGAGACTCCTGGGTAGGGAAGCAGATTGAGGCCTCGATGTGGGGCTGCAAAACAGCCAACACCGGTGTGTGTATATTTTAAAGAACAATAAACATGAGATTTTAGGACAGAACTGGCCACCGAGAAATTAAAACAAACACAAAACAGAAGAGGTAGTTAGGTATACATCACCTTGGTTAAGATTCTGGAAAATGAGGGCTGTGAGATTCCTATGACATCCCCAGACACAGCCTGAAAGCTGCCAGTAGCCATAACGTGCAACACAGCCAGGAGTTTGTGCAGGCCTGAGACAGAGCGAGAGCGTGCTGTCTCAGGGTCTAGGCCCAGTTTGACAAGGTCATACAGACGGAAAATGTTGTTACGATTTAGACGGAACATCTGTATGACCTTATCATCGGACAATGCGTTCAAGTTTAAACGCCCCCTAAAAAAACGAGGCCTGCGCAGCCTCCGCGGAACCTGTACAACCTGCTGACCATGTTCAGTTTCTTGGCCCTGGTTACTTACAGGCTGATGTCTGAGTCTGAGGAATCCCACAGCACACAAAAGATCACTGGCCCACAGTCCTGCTGCCATTTCTGAGTGTAGGTGTATTAAAATGGGCCTAACATCCTTTTATAGGCATCCTAATTCAGGTGTGAGTGATTTTTTATTTGCAACACATGTAAACACGACTGAAAAAAGCAGGTCTATTTTTTTGCCGCTTTTTTTAACGAATCGCAAAAAATACGACCGCATTTGAACACTCAGAGACTAACACCCAAATACGTATGAATAGTAAATTCCCGTATTCTATGTAATAACAGCCGCGTTTGACCGATGGTCTATTCATTCGTATTTGTGAACGTTGTCATTCAAACCATTACGAATAGTCCAAACACTGCCGAGATTGGTGCTTAGTGAATTCCCGGATTGGGACTTAGAAAAAAAAAACACAAATCGGACAAACTCGATTTTTTAGTAAATACTGGCCCAGGTATGTGGAGATGGAGCATGGACCATCTGCTGGAATACTGATATCTCCGGTTCTGGGCATGGTAGAGACAAACGGTCGTCCTTATTGTGTTATTCATGTTATGAGGGATTTCCAATAGTTCTCCGTCTGTATTTTACATGCAAAAAATAAAAAATATTTTCAATGTGTAGTAAAATCTACACAGAGCAAATATCACAACTTTATAGGATATTATCATAGAAGTCCTTCACAAGGTGAAAACGGAATAAAAATATGGGACCACCCACGGTGTAAGAGGGGCAAAGAAATTGATGCTCACTCTCAAACTTACATCATACAATATTTTCCATGCATATAAAGGTATCTTTACTTTCTACGCTCCAGGGAACAAATTCACATTTTTTTCTTTCCACAAGCTGGTTACAGACACCAAAGCTTACATGTATGCTTACTTGGAGTATGTGGTGTATGGTCCCATAGCAGTTTCTTTCTCCTCCCCAAGTAGATTGTGACACTAAAAAAAAAAACCTATTACTAGTAGGTGTTGTAATTAAAACAACTAAAAGTGAAGAGCCAATGGGCCCAAAGTTCTCACCTTTCCGCTGGGTTAACACTAGGGGGTATATTCAATTAGAGTCGAAAACTGCCGTCTGTCGGAAAGACGGCAGTTTTCGACTTTTTATTCGACAAGTCGTGGAATTCGACTTGTCGAATAGTATGTGAATTGGCGGTATAGCTGCCGATTCACGTACTTTTGAGTGAAACGGGGCCAAATTTGACAGGATTTGGCCCCGTTTCCGACCATCTCAGTCCGACATAAAAAAATGTCGGACTGAGATGTGGGACACAGAGGAGGAGAGCACAGCGCTACAGCAGGATGTCTCACAGCCGCGCCGCTCACGGCAGCGACCACCCGGCTTCAGCAAGTGAGGGCACACTTGCTGGAGCTGGGTGGACACTGCCGTGAGGTCTGGCGGCTGTGAGACCACCTCCTGCAGCGCTACTGTAGCGCTGCTCTCCTCCGTCTGCCTGCAGCTGTCCCCGCGGCTCCCACCCCCCACCTCTCCTCCTCTGGGTCCATCATCTTAATTCGTCTTTTTAAAAGTCGAATTGAGATGAGATTGAATAGGGGTTGTCGGATCCATTACGACAAATGCATGTCGGAAATTAATCCGACCCTAATTGAATATACCCCTAGTATGGAGTTTTTAAAAGGTGAACAGCAGTGGATTGGTGTGCAGAGTCATGTGACAGCTGCAGAGCCTGTGGTTGGGGAATCCATGGTCAGCTGGTTGCAAGTGTTTTAGAGGGAGCTCTGAAGTGGAGCAAGTATGCCCAAATGGAGTGGAGGGAGAGCAGAGTTCTGTAGGAATCTGGAACTGGAACCAGCATGCCATGCTTGCATCGCTGTGCAGTGTCTGGCGATATGTATTTACAATTCTCTGGTATCTGCTGCAACACCCAATTTTATACGCAAAAGCAGACCCATTGGTTTCCATGAGAGCTTCTAAATTTTACCAAGCTCTGGAATGTGAAGCATTTGGGGGCTTGACCCCTATTTATTTATTTATTTATTTTTATTAACAGTTTCTTATATAGCGCAGCATATTCCGTAGCACTTTACAATTAGAACAACAGTAATAGAACAAAACTGGGTAAAAATAGACAGATATAGAGGTAGGAAGGCCCTGCTCGCAAGCTTACAATCTATAGGGAGACCCCTCTGGGTAAGGCCATCTTCAGATGGCGTTAGCCATTATAACCTATAATATGAACGCTAACGTGACGATATCCAAGCACCCATTTCCAGAGAGGGATCTGAAGACTCTACTCCACAAAAAAGTGGAATATTGTAGCCTATCAAAAGATGGTGTTACTGTAGCGTTCTTATCGGATTCGAAGCCTAATGAATTCAGTAGTTTCGCAATCTCTTAAGAGTGCTATTTGCTATGCTGATCAAAAATACTTTAGAGGGACTGCAGTTTATATAACAGATTAGTACATTTGTGGTATACTTAAAAATGCTAAAATCCCAAGAAAGCTGCTGTTTTATGA
The DNA here is from genome assembly GCF_028390025.1 of Pseudophryne corroboree. Lineage (NCBI taxonomy): Eukaryota > Metazoa > Chordata > Amphibia > Anura > Myobatrachidae > Pseudophryne > Pseudophryne corroboree. Next base: position 161,240,954 of record NC_086447.1, on the reverse strand, counting down.
GGGTGTTCTGCAAAATAACTTTAAAATTGCATTGCCACCTTATCCACTACTTTCTTCAGTTTAAGTCCACATTATAAAGCATATGCAAAATTTAATGGTGAGTATAATACAATATAACTAATATCTTAAAATTATAAAAATTCAAATAAAAGCATATATGGAAGCCTCACTGCTCCAAATCCTTTTTTTTTTCCCTTACCACTCCTATCTCACCCATAAACCCTCAGGAGCCTGGCCTTTTGAGCCTTTCCTCCTCTTTTTTTATGCTCTCAGCATAACTGTGTCAGCTTGTATACACTTGTAACCAGTGGTGGTTCCAGATGTGGGGCTTCAGCACAGTCCCCGCTACTGCTTGTAACTATGTGCGTGAGTCTAAGGTGGATGCAGTTGAGAGAAAGAATGTTAGAAGCAATAATCTGTTAAATTACTTCAAGGGATGTGATCATGCACGTCAATAGCTATATTCCTGAATCAACAAATTAGTATGGTCCCCATACCCAGTAGCGGCTCTTGCCACGGTCAAGCAGGCTTTTTGCCCGGGGCGCCGCTATACTGAGGGCGCCGCCGTCGCAAGAGCCGCTTCTATTCCACCCTCCCTCTCCGCTCCCCGTGTGCGCCCGCTGCAGCCGGCGTCGCTGACTGGCGCTAGAGGTCAAAATTGACCCCTAGTGTCAGTGCGGCACTGGTATGGGAGAGACGTCATGACGTCTCTCCCATAGAGAGGAGCCGGCGCCCGGAGACAGCAGCAGCGGCAGCGGTCCGGAAGCAGGAGCGAGGCTGGTAAGTATTGTTTTTTTTTTTTTTAGGGTTTCAAAGCGGCGCTACTACAGGGGGCACATACTGGGGGCACAGCTAAAGGGGGCACTACTACTGGGGGCACTGCTACTGGGGGGTGTGCCACAGGAAACTTTCGCCCTGGGCGCCACAAGGTCTAGAACCGGCCCTGCCCATACCTCCCATCTTTTCAATGCACAGAGATGGGTAGGGGGCATGGTCTTGGGTGGGAGTGGCGTGGCTTGTGAAGCAGACACGTTTTCAGTCATTGTCGGGCCTTCCCAGTGTTCCCCGAGTAGCTGGGCAGCCCGCTGCTCACCTCCCTGCACTGAATAGAAGCCATGTGCATGAGTACTGCAGAGCAGCGGGTGATCAAAGGCTCCCCCAATTGATCCCCCCAAACCCTCCCCCCCCACCCCCTTCCGTGGCTGGGACAGTGGCATAGGCGTGCGCACGGGGGGTGCCTGGTGCGCACAGGCACCCCCTAATGTTCGGCACCCCCCACACGCCATGCCTGCTGCAGCACTGAGCACAGTGATGATTGCCCCAGCCTGATGGTTTGTTATCAGATGCCGCTGGCCCGCTCAAGAGCGCAGTATGTGCTGTGCTGTGTATGCTTTACGAGCCGGTGGCGAGGGGGAGGAAGAGAGAGGAGGAGGACGACTGACTCCGCCGCGTGATGTGACAATGCACACCACGCGCCCAGCCGGCCCGGCAAAGCAGCTCACACTGCGGGAGGGAGAGCACCGAAGCGTACACATAGTTGCGGCGCTGCTGCCGGACCTCCTCTTCCTCCCTGTGGAAAAAAGCTACCGCTGCCCGTTTTTCATCGGCCTGCCACTTACAAATATGGCTGCACTGATCCTGGAGGAGGGCTGCTGCGCATGCTTAGCCGCAGCAGCCCTCCTCCCATGTGCCTTTGCGGAGTCACTTTACTCCGGCTAGTCTGCCAGCCAGCCCCCCACCCCCGTCCGCCCGCCCACGCCATCCTCATACCCACCTACCACAAAGCATCAAGAAGTGTAGGACAGAGGCATATTGATATCTTAAAAAGTAAGTTTGTGTGTTTGTATAGTTTGTATAGATTATATATATATATATATATATATACATACACACATATATAATATATATATATGTTTAATGTAAATTGTAGTGGTCAGTCTGGCACTCAACCTACATAAGCAGTCACATGTATATATATGTTGCCATGGTGTGACCAAGTATTTCCGTTAACGCGGACCCGCGGCTGCAGGTGCCACACATCGGGAACAGGTGAGTCCAGTTTGTGTGGGCGTAATTGGTTTCTGTCTGGTACATATAGAGGGGCTCTGGCGACAGTGGAGCATGCTCATGACAAAGGTGCAGCAGATGCAGATGTTGCTAGCTTTTGGCCCTACCTATAATTATATATATATATTGAAGTACACAACTGTCTGTTGTCTCATTCGTCTGAGTGCCGCCTCCATGCTTGCTATATATATATATATATATATATATATATATATATATAAAACTCCTCCAAAATGTAGGCGGCACGCAGAGACTCATAGAACACTGGTTTAGTGCAAAAAGCCCCGCAAGGCGTGCTATTTATTTTGTGATGTTTCGGGGTAACAATCTCCTTCCTCAGACAAATAGCACGCTCTGCGGGGCTAAATACCTAGGAGAAAGGCACCTGAGCCAGCTATACGTAAGACCGGAGAGGCGGGGGTTTTGTTTCTCTCTCTCTCTCTCTCTCTCTCTCTCTCTCTCTCTCTCTCTTTATATACAGTATATATATATACTTTCATGTGGTAGCGGCACACTTGATTAAAACAGGACACAGTCTCCTAGAACGGTCAACGTTTCAATGATACAATCATTTTCGTCCTGATGTTGACCATCACCTTATGGGACGCTGTGTATATAATAAAGTATAGAGTATATATAAATATATATGTATATAAAAATTTCCCATGTGGGGGCAATGTGACATTTTTCCTGTGTGGCGGCAATGTGACATTTTTCCTGTGTGGCGGCAATGTGACATTTTTTCCATGTGACGGCAATGTGTTTGAATTTCTTTCTGGGTGGCGGCAATGTGTTTGACACGCAACTCTGTCTCCTTGATTGGGTATGCTGTGCATTCTCTGAGTGCCATCCAACTGCTTATATTGTTTATATTATCCAAAGGAGTGGCATCAGAGCATTTCATAGTTATTGGTGGGAGTGCCAAACCTCAAAGGATTATGCCACATACTGTGTGGCATAATGTGAATTTGGCTCATACTGTGTGGCATAACGTGAATTTCGGCTCATACTGTGTGGCGTAACGTGAATTTTGGCTCATACAGTGTGGCGTAATGTGAATTTGGCTCATACAGTGTGGCGTAATGTGAATTTGGCTCATACTGTGTGGCATAACGTTAATTGCGGCTCATACTGTGTGGTGTAACGTCTATAAGGGGCACTACTGTCAGTAGCTGGTGAGCATGGTGACGTGTGACAAATGATGGTGCCCTGCGGAGGAGGGGTCTGATGACAAAGAAAGAGGTCAATGTGGCTCTGATGGCACATGTGTAAATTTTAAACTTTACTTGTTGTGTTATATTAAAACTCAAATGTTCGGCCTCCAAAATCTCCCATTTTTTTGCAGTGTGGCCCATTCAAAATCAGTGTGTAGGTCCTGGGGGGCAAGGGGTGGGGTGTATGTGTGGTGGGGGAGGGGAATGCATATGCACCTAGGTCCACTACTCTCTAGTTCTGCCACTGGGTCAGGGATAGGTTGGGTAAGTGTAAGCAGAGATAGGGTGCAGCGGCAGCTAGGACTCAGGGTAATGCCGTAGCGGACAGTCAGTACCGGCCGGTGGTCACACCATTATGTTTCTTTTTATTTCTCTGGGGTGTATTATATCTACTTTATTATTAGGACCTAGGGAGAAATTATATTAAGCCATGTGATTTTACTGAGAGAGTGTAAAATAGTGCTAGACACTGCCAAAAGACAGTGATAGACACGCCCAAAATGCGGTGCTAGACATGTCCCTAAGGCAGTGCACCCCCTAATAAAATTAGCTGCGCACGCCTATGGACAGTGGAATAGTGTCCAAATAGTAGGACTGTCCCGCTGGAGGAATTGGGCACTTGGAAGATGTGATGGTCCCTACTCAATACTAATGTAACCTATTACAGGGTAAACAAGGATGTGTCTTCTCAAAAATTTTCGCCTGACGTGCATTTACCGTCTCTATTTCATGACGATCACGTGTTATTGCAGTATGTTTTATTATTGTTTATTTGTTGATCACTATTTTAAAGGATATCAAATAAAAGTTATATTTTATACAATTGCATGTATTCATGTTGGAATAAGATTGCCCCAGTAAGAATTTTTTTGCCCTTGCTTTTGCCTCTGCAAAATGTGCCCATTGCTCAGACATGCAAAGTGACGTCACTGGGCTTGCTCAGTCCATTGCACAGATGTTATGCACCCAATATATAAGGGGTCATTCCGAAATGATCGTAGCTGTGCTAAATTTAGCACAGCTACGATCATTCACACTGACATGCGGGGGGACGCCCAGAATGTCAGTGCCGTTCCCCCCCTCCCCCCCGCCCGCAGAAGTGCAAAGGCATCGCACAGCGGCGATGCCTTTACACTTCAAGAGTAGCTCCCGACCAGCGCAGCTTTAGCGTGCTGGCCAGGAGCTACTCATCACTCCCCGGCCCGCAGCGGCTGCATGTGACATCACGCAGCCGCTGTGACCCGCCCCGTTAGGTCCAGCCACGCCTGTGCTGACCAGGCCGCGCCCACGAAACGACGGCCAAACTATGCCGGTTGCCCCCCCCCCCCCGCCCAGCGACCGCCTCTGCCTATCGATCAGGCAGAGGCGATCGAGGCGGCCTGACGGCCTTCGGCGCTGGCGCATGCGCAGTTCTGACCCGATCGCACCACTGCGATAAACTGCAGCGTGCGATTGGGTCAGAGTGACCCCCTTTGTCTGATGCGGCAGATCACTGGTATAGCAACGGGGCTGTTCATAGTTTGAGTCATCTGCTGGTTTGTGCCTATATAATACTGCCATATCAACATCTGCACATACATCATTTCCAACAGTAGCCTTGTTACCATGTCTGCCCTGGGTATGGGACTCAGGGTCGACACACATTAGGTCGACACCTGTTGGTCAATAGTGAGTAGGTCGACACAGGAAATGGGTCGACATGGCCATTATGTCGACATGAACAATGTTGACGTGGAAAAAGGTTTTTATGTTTTTTTGGTGTAGTTTTCTTCATAAAGTGACGGGGAACCCCACTTAGTGCACCGTGTCCCCTCGCTTCGGTCCGCTACCGCTGCGCTCGGCACAGGTAACCATTCCCAATTGTAGTCCATGTGGATCTTAAAGTATAAAAAAGTTCAAAATATGAAAAAAAGTGAAAAACTCACGTCAACCTCTTCTCATGTCGACCTTGTTCATGTCGACCTAATGGGCGCATCGACCTATTTCATGCGTCAGCCTAATGTGTGACAACCAATAGGTGTCGACCTAATGTGTGTCGACCTAGACACTGTCGACCTAGAGTCCGGATACCGTCTGCCCTGTCTGTATCACTGATCTGTAAACCACAGATACAGTCTGTGTTGCCTTATAAATAAATACTAATAATAATATACTGTAGAGAAAGCTTCTGTATTGTACAAACGGCGACGGGCAGCGCTGCAACAGTGGCGCTTCAAACTTGGCGCCGTTTTGGCAGCCAATCTGAAGCGCCGACGGCAGGACTTCAAATCCGCCACCATCCGCCAATCACGGGCGAACGTGGCGAGCCAATCGGCGCTCACTGCATCTGACGTCACACACCCTCGTGTGTGACGTCAGACGCCGCCGAGAGCAGGAGAAGATGGGAGGCCGCGCTGAAGAGCGGCGAAGAGCCGGGCGGTGTTGAAGAGGAGAGGACGCCGCGGGAAGAGCTCCGGTGGTCGCGGAAGAGGCTAGAAGATGCCGGGCTCCTGAGAGAAGATGTCCTGCGGTGGCTGGACGCTGAGAAGAGGCGGCGGCGGCGCTGGCCGGGACGGGCCCACGGCAGAAGAGCGCGGCTGTAGACCCGGAGAGGCCACCAGGGGAGGAATGCAGAAGAGCTAACGAAGCTCCCCCCTGGTTCCTCTCCCACCATAACAGGTAGGCCCTCGGTGAGGGCACCGGTTAACCCCTTCCTCCATAGACACCACGGATTGGGCATTAGGCCCGTGGGCACAGTCAGGCCACAGGCCTGTGGCGCTGCAGGCGGGCACTAGGACCGTGGGTAATAGCAGGCATTAGGCCTGAGCTACATTAGATGGCATTAGGCCCTAGTTCATTTGCGGTCACTAGGGATATAAGGTGACCCTGGGCATTAGGCCCAGGTCACTTCACGGGCCCAAAGTTAGGCGGGCGCTAGGCCCGGGAGCAAAGTCAGGCCTCTGGCCTGTGTTCAGTAAGGGGGCAGTAGACCCAAGTAAGTGTACAGGAGGTGGGTAGGCTGTACGGCACCCACTCCCCAGAGAGCAGGTAGGGATTTAAAGGGACAGCACCGTTTAACCTTGTACTGTGATATGGAGATGTGTGTTGTTTCCGTGCAGGGCCAAGTTTGCTGATAGTTTGTGTCTAGTTTGTTGCACCACACACACAGAGCTAGTTTGAGGGCTCTGCCGTTATAGTTAGTGTAGTGGTGTTACCAGGGCCGGCCCGAGCTAAAAAATTTTGGTAAGCGAATTTAGAACTTAGCGCCCCTTGATGGGATCAAATTTTAAAAGAGGTGTGGTCTCACAAGGAAGGGGCGTGGCCACACAATAGTACCCCCAGGGGTACAGGGAGATTGTTGATGACAGGGAGAAAGTGCGTGACTGGGTGGCAGAGGTGATGGAGATAGTGGGTGACTGAGGAGGCTGGGGTCACAGGGAGATAGTGGGTGGCAGGGAAGGCTGGGGTGACAGGGAGCAGTGATTGCGCTGAGCCCAAAAAAAAGTGGGTCCTGGGGACCCCTCACTTTTAAAAATTGGAGTCCTACCTGTCCTTTTCTGGGTCCCATCGGAATGAAGGTTCTTATTAATCTTATTAATGATTCAAATATAAAAATAGAAACTTGATTTGGACACTACAAAAGTGTTGCAAGGGGAGTGACAATGCTGCTGGGCTGTGTAACATGCAGGACACCCTGCACCAGAGCTGTAACTAGACATTTTAGTGCCCTTTGGCAGAAAGTGAATTGGTGCTCCACACCCCAGAGTGCAAACAATAGATAGGGTACGCCGAAGGCGCGCTGCAAAAATTGGGGGCGTGGCTTTGTGGGAAAGGGGCATGGCCACATAATAGTGTCGCTTATACACATTGCACCAAGTAGAACCTCCTATACACACTGCGCCAGGTGCAGCACGTAATACACAATGCGCCAGGTGCAGCACATTATACACAATGCGCCAGGTGCAGCACATTATACACAATGCACCAGGTGCAGCACGTTATACACAATGCACCAGGTAGAGCACGTTATACACAATGCGCCAGGTAGAGCACGTTATACACAATGCGCCAGGTAGAGCACGTTATACACAATGCGCCAGGTAGAGCACGTTATACACAATGCGCCAGGTAGAGCACGTTATACACAATGCGCCAGGTGCAGCACGTTATACACAATGCCCCAGGTGCAGCACGTTATACACAATGCGCCAGGTGCAGCACGTTATACACAATGCGGCCAAGAGGAGGCGGGGTTATAGAGGAGGCGGCTCTATGCATTCTGGGAATAGTCAAAGCTTTTGAGCCTGTCGGTGCCTCGGATCAAGATCCTACTCTACACCCCAATGTCTATCCTTGTGGAGCCCAGTGTACCTCGCAGAAAGAGATTTAACAAAGGTAAGTTCTTACCATAAATCTCGTTATTTATACACTTCAAATTCCCATACAGGGTTCAGCGATCCCCACTAACTTCAATTAGGTATTATTATCACTTTACAGTAGTATTCTGCCTAAGCTAATTGCAGACACAAGGGCCCTCATTCCGAGTTGTTCGCTCGCTAGCTGCTTTTAGCAGCTTTGCACACGCTAAGCCGCCGCCTACTGGGAGTGAATCTTAGCTTAGCAAAATTGCGAACGAAAGATACGCAATATTGCGAAAAGATTTTTCTGTGCAGTTTCTGAGTAGCTTGAGACTTACTCTTCCACTGTGATCAGTTCAGTGCTTGTCGTTCCTGGTTTGACGTCACAAACACACCCAGCGTTCGCCCAGACACTCCCCCGTTTCTCCAGCCACTCCCGCGTTTTTCCCAGAAACGGCAGCGTTTTTTCACACACTCCCATAAAACGCCCAGTTTCCGCCCAGAAACACCCACTTCCTGTCAATCACATTACGATCACCAGAACGAAGAAAAAACCTCGTAATGCCGTGAGTAAAATACCAAACTTCTTAGAAAATTTAATTGGCGCAGTCGCAGTGCGAACATTGCGCATGCGCAATTAGCGGAAAATCGCTGCAATGCAAAGAAAATTACAGAGCGAACAACTCGGAATGAGGGCCAATATTAGGTAATTTCATTGTTTCTATTTTGAGTCTATTCCTATTACTGCTGGTCCCCCATCAAGTTATACCTAAAATTATTTCTGAAAACAGCCAATTATTTTCCTATACCTATGTACAGAATAGAGAATACATTGAGAAGACAGTGTTTATTTATGCTCTTGGCAAAATATATGCATTACAGAAATGGAATGAAGAATAATTGTGAAATATAGCAGTGGTCATCTTTAATTTGATATATAGGTGAGAAAAGATTTTCTAACAAAATGGAAAAATACATCACGTTATGAATTATTCATTTGTCTAACAGATAGAGCTGCAAATGGAAAAATAACATCAAGTTCATGTCCTGTAGCCTGTTCTGCATTTCATTTATTGTGGTGCAGATTCAGGGACAGTTATTACTATGTGAAAAATGAAATATATCATTTCACGTCATTCACCTGGCATGAAACCCCAAGGCTTTGTTCAAACAAGCAAAATGCATTTAGGGGGTTATTCAGAGATGAATACAGATGGCTGCATATGCAGCCAGATCTTTGTTCATCTCTGCACATGCTGGGGGCCGCACAGCACAGGACAAGGATCAGGAGGCCACCTCCTGATACGTCTGCAATCTAATTGTGGATGCATCGGAACTAAGGGTGACCCCTGGAAGCTTGGCCATTTTTTTCCGGAGCGGCTGCGTGACATCACACCAAAAATGATCTCAGCCCGCCCCCGTTCACCACACCCCTCCAACATCGCCCCGCAAATGCCTGCCGCAGTGTTTTAGTCTTCCTACCCTCTCTCCCTGTTTGACGGATGTGGATGTGGGTAGTTTCTTAGGAGGTGTGTCTTTTGCAATTGCTAGAGGGCAGGTGCACATAGTCACAGTTGGTGCTGAGTTGGTGTAAATCAGTCACATATGCAGCAAGTGTGGAGTTTCATTACAATTTGGTAGCTATAATAAATGTTCTCTTTTATGCTTGTTTAGAATAACCCCTCCCTTATATGCACCTGAGATGTATTATGGTGTGTTATGGTGGGATGCGGTTAATATACTGCCTGTCGGGATCCCGGCATTCAGGATCCCGACACCGGAATCCCGACAGGTGTTGAAATGCCGGAGGTCAGAATCCCAACCTCAGCCCAATATTCCCACTCGGGAGGTGGGTGCACGCCACCACCCGAGTGGGAATATAACACTGGGCCCGAAGCATAGCGAGCCTACCAGGGCACTCGCTGCCTCGCTGTTGGGATTCCAAAAGACGGGTACCATTGTCGGGATTCTGACAGCTGGCATTCCGTCCATCAGGAAATCATACTGAATCCGTCATGTATGGGACCAGCATTTGGGTGGTATGCTGGTCCTTGTAGTACCATTTGGAGGATCTAGGGGTGACTCCAGGTGAGTTGGCTCTCAATATAAATATATTTTTGTGTGTGCTGTTATCATGTAACATAAAAATAAGCAATTATATGACCCAGAGTGGGTGCTATTATCATGTAGCATTAGGGACTGCCAATACCAGAGAAGCCTTGGCAGCTTAATCATATCTTTGCAAATACATTCAACCAAGATCTCTGAATTTCTATTATTATTTAGTATTCAAATCTTATTGTTGATACTTGTTTAGCGTGCTGGAAGAAAATTTTCTCTTTTTTCTTGTTCATAATCATACAGTATGTTACCTACAGTAGTTGAAATGAAAAACCTTAAAAATATGCAGATAGTAACAGAATGACATCACCTACTGTATCTAACATCGTGACTTTCAGTGATACATATCTGGATTTATCTAGAATGACGTCATTACTGCACATTTTTCCAGAATTCACATCCTGAAAGGTTACATTGCTAAAGTCACAATGCACCGGCATCACTCCGGCTTTCGGTATCGCGGCAGGCGGAATACTGATGCCAGAGTCCTGACACTGCATCCTGTCATGGATTGAAATACCGGTGTCAGGATCCTGAATGCCAAATTTCCGATGGAGCTCTGCTGGGAATCCACAATAGTAAGCCAAGGTGGGGGGGTGCTTAGCTTTTGGCTGTGGGAAAGGGGGGGGGGGGTTAGGCTGCTGGGAGGTTGGGGTTAAGTTGCAGGTAGGGAGGGCTAGGGTTAGGCACCCCAGGGTAGGGTTAGGGTGCAGGAGAGAGAGGCTTAGATTTAAGCTGCAGGGAGGGGGGATTAGTGTTAGGCAACACCAGGAATGGTTAGGTTTAGGATGCCGGGGGAGGGGGGGTTAGGGTGAGGCTGCGGGAAAGGAGGGTTATGGATAGTAAGATTAGGGGTTAGGGGTAGTTTACTTACCAAATAGGTGTCAGCATTCTAAGCGCCAGGATCCTGATACCATCCCAGCTAGACTATTGCAATGTTTGACCACTACCTGACATTAAGTACCTGTACCTTGTCAGAGGTATTGCCATTTAGCATATTTGAATCATCAGCACACTACTGCAATTCAACATCACTGGTGGATTTACCTAGAACTTCTCAGTATCACACTCCTCAGGAGCAATTCCTGGTCGGTACTGGCATTCCTCCCTGACTGGCATTCATAGTATATCACCAGATAGCTGTTCATTGTCTACCTTTTTAATGCATCTGTTTTTTTGTAATAAAAGCTATGGTAATATTCCACCTTGTTAAATGCCTATTAGATAACAAATGCTCCAATCTTTGCACTTATTATTATATTTGCAGAGGACATAAAAAAAAGATGACGCCATCTTGTCTTGTGTCAGGTTGCAAACAACACTACGACACCCCCAAAACAAAACCACTCGCCCTGTTGGTAATGCAGGCATTAGCATATGAAGGGTGAACTAGCTGTGGATTGATGTTAACAAGCCTTCACGGTTAACATTGCTCTTGGACCACATGTATAAATGCCATAAAAATTATTTTCAGAATGTCATTTTACAAATAGAATCTAAATAATAAAAATCAGGACAGAGCGTCTGTGTGGGATGTAAGTATACTGTACAAATGATCTCTCCTTGTTTTGCACTGGAGTCAGTGTTACAGCTCAGCCATTTGATGTCTGTCAGACTGGAGACATACTGTAGGAGACTTTTAGCTTTTCCACCATGAAGTCCCGCTAATAACATCGTCATGCACTTTCAGCAGTACAGACCTCGGTGATGGTCATTCCAAGATTACTATAATAGAGAAAATGGGAGCTTATCTTCAATTCATTGAACAGCTGGAAAAGGCTTTTAATCTGTGTGAGCCTTCATAATGTTAGCATAGTACCTTTTAACTAACCTCCAGGATATATGTTCCCCAGGTGCATGCAAAGAATAGATGTAACACTGTTATGTATTTAGCCACTAAATTTCCTTCTACTTGTTTCCCAGATGAAGGTGTAAGAGTATCAGGAGAAACAACAGGACAAGCCAAACACAATGTGCAGCACTAAACCCCCTGGGCTCATCCTGTACCCATTCTAGATTGCCACTGAGGGCCTGGCTAGGAGGTGGAGACAGATAGTTACAACTGTGTATTCATACACAGCGGCACTGTGAACAAAATGCTAACGCCATAGCGGCTAAATTTGGACAGAGACGGCTACTGGTGTCATCTCTAATCCAATGCTTGTGTACAAACACCAGCGGTGCAAGTGGGTGGGTACGCATGGGTACCATGAACCCTTAAGAATTTAGCCATGGGTACGCCATACCCACCGCAGCCGGGCCGCCGCTCCTTCCCTCCCTCCGCTGCTGCTCACCACGCCACTGCTGCTTGAGGGGAGGAGAGCACAGCGTGTGCCTCTCCTGCCCCTCAGTGTCTACCTTCAATTCAGTGCTGGCCCGTGAGCCAATCAAAGCTCGCGGACTGGCAGCCGAGGCTCCTGATTGGCTGCCGGATCGCGAGCTTTGATTGGTTCACGGATCAGCGCCTAATTGAAGGTAGACACCCGCACCGCCGCCGGAGACTGACCCTAACACACAGGACAGCAGCAACGCGGTAAGCAGCAGGGGAAGGGGGGGGGCACTGTGAGGACATGTGTACCTGGCACTGGGGGCATATCTGGCACTGCGGGACACGTGTATCTGGCACTGGGGCATATCTGGCACTGGGGGCATCTCTGTATCTGGCACTGGGGGCATATCTGGCACTGTGGGAGCATTTCTGTATCTGGCACTGTGGGGGCATTTCTGTATCTGGCACTGGGGGCATTTCTGTATCTGGCACTGGGGGCATATCTGGCACTGTGGGGACATGTGTATCTGGCACTGGGGGCATTTCTGTATCTGGCACTGGGGGCATATATGTATCTGGCACTGGGGGGCATATATGTCACAGTGGGGGCATTTGTGTATCTGGCACTGTGAGGCAATGTGTATCTGGCACTCTGGGGGCATTTGTGTATCTGGCACTGTGGGGCAATGTGTATCTGGCACTGTGGGGTCATTGGTGTATCTGGCACTGTGGGGCAATGTGTATCTGGCACTGTGGGGCAATGTGTATCTGGCACTGTGGGGTCATTGGTGTATCTGACACTGTGAGGCAATGTGTATCTGGCACTGTGGGGCAATGTGTATCTGGCACTGTGAGGCAATGTATATCTGACACTCTGGGGGCATTTGTGTATCTGGCACTGTGGGGCAATGTGTATCTGGCACTGTGGGGCAATGTGTATCTGGCACTGTGAGGCAATGTATATCTGACACTCTGGGGGCATTTGTGTATCTGGCACTGTGGGGCAATGTGTATCTGGCACTGTGGGGCAATGTATATCTGGCACTGTGGGGCAACATGTATCTGGCACTATTGGGGTCATATGTATATCTGCCCCCCCATATGTGTATCACGCCCCCATTTTCATTGGCCATGCCCCATGTGGCATTTGGCCACACCCATTTTTTTTGGGGCGCACGCACACAGTACCTGTAAGACATTTTTTTCTACTTACACTACTGACAAAGACGCACCATCGGCACCATCAGATGCACATTGGTCACAGCATTGAAGTTTGGAGCAACCCGATGCTTGTTCAGAATGTCTGTTGCAACAAAGCTACCAGGCCAACTACAACTGAGAATGAACTCGCTGGCTGCTTCACACCCACAAAATACTCACAACACGCCTGCATTTCTCTAGCTACCCCCTCGTTACCTCCCATAAATGTACCCTGACTGTTAATCACTCTGCATCCTAATTCTCATGCAACCGCCATTGGTAATAAAACTTGCTGCTTGCGCAAGTGTAGTATATTTAATTTCGTACTCATGCACATATTGTGCCATGCTGTTAGTGATATTAAACCGCAGTATTTGATTACTATTTCTGACTCATATACGTATTGTGCCACACTGAAGGTGTTACATTTTTTGTACAAATTCTGTGTGCTGTACCCACTTCATTGTGGTCATATATAGTGCATTTTTTTTATACAGCTACTGTCACCAGCTACAATGAGCCAAAGGGAGTAAGGCCAGATGCTTGGAAATGGAGGAACAAACCATAACATTAGTGAGACATGGCTGAGGTCAGGACGCCGCAGACCATCCAATGGTGGACCATCATCTGGAAGAGAAAGAGCTGGTGCATCATCAGGAAGAATGACACCATCATCGGGAAGAGTAAGAGCTGGTCCATTATCAGGAAGAGGAAGAGCTGGCCCATCATCAGGAAGAATGGCACCATCATCAGAAAGAGAAAGAGCTGGACCATCATCAGAAAGAGAAAGAGCTGGACCATCATCAGAAAGAAATGAGCCCAGTGCTAGTAAAAATCGGGCAGCTGCACTTAGGGCAGAACTCCTGAGGCTGGAGGACATCTGAATCTGAAGGACACCAAACAAAAGCAGAGGTCTCAATCTAAACATCAAAAGTATATATCAGTGAGATTGTTCTTTTTTCTTCTTCTTTGTTTTAAGATCAATAAATGTTTTTTTATATATATATATATATATATATATATATATACACATATCCTGCAGACAGCTGGACGGCACTCAAAGAGTCTTACAGCAAATAAATAAAACAGCTCAGAGGCTAAGTTTATTGTCAACGTTTCAACGGCTCTCTTTTATCAAGACATCTCTGAAACGTTGACGATAACCTTAGCCTCTGAGCTGTTTTATTTACTCACTGTAACCTTCTTTGAGTGCCGTCAAGCTGTCTGCAGGATACATTCTTCACCGGTTGAGCACCAGAGCAAGCTGCATCATTGCAATATATATATATATATATATATATATATATAAATAATCTGTCCAAATGGCCGGCACCCTCCTTCACATAAACCATCAGCCGCGGTGCATATAGAAAGATAGCTACCAAAATCCAGAAGATAGCACTCGTCGGACTTCTTATAATTAAACTCATTGACACAGACTTCAATGTGCAAGCTTTCGGGCTTTATTGCCCTTCGTCAGGCAGTGTACAATCACAAGAATAAAACAGTGCTCACCTTAAATACTCACTTCCACAGACCTTAAGAACGCTGGGCGCCCGCGGATCCCGCATGACCTCCCTACGTCACACCTCTTGTTGCCGCGGCAACCCATTGTCCGTATCTAATAACCAAGCACCAAGACACAATGAATATATATACAAAAAACTAACTATTTTATATATAACGTATATAATATCACTATAGAGAAGATAAATGGAATAGATATAACTCATTATTGATCACAATTAAAATATTCCTAAATTTTCAAATATACATCATTATAGTATTACATTTCAGTAATAGATCAAAACACAATAGATACAGAACACAATTCCAAATCTGAGAGACCCATAATTAGCCAACAACCTATAGAAATATGTTGAGATTCAAATGATCATTTAAACCTCTGGGCTTAACTGTATCCAAAAGGTGGATCCATTTGGACTCCAACTGGAGTAATGATTTGTGTCTATCTCCTCTACTCCTACTCTCCGGAACATGATCTATGATGGTATGTCTAAAGTTGGTTAAACTGTGTTTACATTCAGCAAAATGGCGAACTAATGGTTGCTCAGACACTTTTCCATTAAGGGCAGCCCTAATCGACATGCGATGCATCGCCATCCGTTCTTTAAAAGGACGGATGGTCTTGCCTATATAGCATGGTCCGCAAGGACATTTAACCATATTCACCACAAAAGAACTGCTACAAGATAACACATGTCGAATATTAAACTTTTTTCCTGTGTGTGGATGGTAGAAATACCGAGTCACGGTCATGTGCTGGCATGTCGTACAGCCAGTGCACTTATAACAGCCTGGACTTTTCTTCTGAATTCTCCTATCTGATTCCATAAAATCAGATATATCCGAATGTACAACCCAATCATGGATATTCCTGCCTCTTTTGAAACAGGGCATGATCTTAGTATGTTTAAAGCACTTTAAACCTTTATCATCGCGAAGAATGGGCCATAATGCTTTAGTATTTGTGTTAATATCTTGGTGAGCTGTATTAAAATTTTGGACCAAGCATAGTTTATCCTTATTCTTATTTACAGCAGAATGGGTCAGAGCTGTATCTCTAGAGATCTTATTAAGTTTGTCACGTGCTTTAGCTAAAGTATAGTCCGAGTATCCCCTTTCTTTAAACCTTTTAAACATTTTGTCCAAACTGGACTCTAATTTATGATTATCACTGGTAATGCGTTTTACCCTCAGAAATTATGAATATGGTAAGCTTGATTTCATTGCAGGAGGGTGATAGCTATCAGACCGGAGGAGAGTGTTGCGGTCCGTTGGTTTAGAGAACACACTAGTGGAAATGACATTATCAATCACATCTATCTGTACATACAACAATGATACAGATTCCAGGCTCATTTGGTACGTAAATTTGATAGGGCAGTCAAGTCTAGATATATTCTCAATCAGGGTTATAAAGGCATCTCGACGACCATACCAAAATAGCAGGACCTTGTCTATATATCTTTTATAAAAATATATATTGTCCCTGACGTCCCTATTAAAAAATAATTCTTGTTCAATATCAAACATGAACGTATTTGCATAAGCCGGTGCCATGGGAGAACCCATGGCACACCCGCTTATTTGCAAATAATATTCATTATTGAAATAAAAATAATTCCGGGTGAGTACCATATTCAGCAGAAGCAACAGAAAGAATTGGATCTCAGGACCTTTATACAAAGCATTGCACGTCAAACGTTTCCCAGTAGCCGCAACACCTCCTTTATGAGGAATGCTAGTATATAAACACGTTATATCATTATCAGGTTGCTTCCCTAATTTACCAAGTTCTAAAAGTAAATCATTTGTGTCTTGAAAATAGGAATCTCTAGCCTTAACACAGCCTTAAAAATCAAGACACTCTGATATTTTACTATATAATGAATCTCTAGGATATTATTGGCCGTCCAGGGGGATCCACAAGACGTTTATGGATTTTTGGCAAAGTGTACATCAGTGGTACCTTGGGAAAGTCAGTTTTCAGGAAATTGCAAGTGTCAACAGAAATCAATCCATCTTGCCTTATCCAGAATCTGATCTAACTCTGATTTATATAAATCAGTAGGATCTTGAGCCAATTTCAAATATACTTCTTTTACAGACAATTGTGACATAATTTCATGACAATATTCTTGAACATTTTGTACCACAATACCCCCTCCTTTGTCTTCTGGCCTTACAACTATATCTTTATATCCATTTAGATCTTTAATGGCTTTCCTTTCAACTGTTGACAAATTATTCCTATACTGTTTGGGGTGTGTTTGGGCATCTAGTGCTCTCATGAACCCCAAAATAGAATGATTGTGTGTATAGGGTTCAAATGTAGACTTCTTTTTAAATTGGGAAGGAGCAGACAAAGGATTAGTAGTATCAACATTAGCCTCTCTATTGCTAAACAATTCTTTCAGCTTCACCCGGCAGTTAAGATACTGTACATCTACCTTCCACTTAAGACTATTGAAAGTATTAGTAGGAACAAAACTTAAGCCTTTAGATAATTCAGCTTAAGTGAGAGTTCTATTAGACAAATAGAAGACCAAGTTTAAGTGCTCCGTGGTCTCCCTCTTCATGATCTTCCAGCGGCCTTTCCTGCCTCTCCGTGTGTGTTTCTTGTTCCACCCCGCCCTGTGCGGGTGTTTACCCCTAAAGGGGGCTTCTCACTATTGTTGAATTCATCACCAAAAGAAGATTGGAAATCACTGGATAAACCTTTGTCCTGGTCAAATCGTGCGCTTCGATTATAGTGTCCTCTCTCTCTGGTATTAGAATTAGATGAACCGGCAAGCTAACGATAGACCCGAAATTCCAGGTAGTCTTTATTGACTTTATCCAATTTCTTCTTTTTAAAGGCTACTAATTCTCTTTTATAAATGGCCACTTGATGGTTAATTTTATCCAACCAGTTTTGTGAAGAATCCTGAGTCAGAGTAGGCTTATGTAATGATTCAAAATCCGCAATTTTTTGTCTGATCACACCCAATTCACGACCTGCTTCCTCTGTGACAAGGGTCATCAGATCGAAGGAACATTTATTTAGCGCAGCAATCCAACAATTATAAAATTCTTTGTTAAATCTCCCAATAGTAGGTGAGTTTTTAACCCAAAACCCGTGAGGAATTTTCTTCTCGCGAATGTGTTCTGATAGTGTAATACCATGCAATAGAAAGTCTGTCTATTTTTCCTTTAGACGTATCAGTGATCAATAATGAGTTATATCTATTCCATTTATCTTCTCTATGGTGATATTATATATGTAATGCATAAATTAGTTTGTTTGTATATATATTCATTGTGTCTTGGTGCTTGGTCAATAGATATGGACAACGGGTTGCCGCAGCAAGGGAGGGAGGTCATGCAGGAGCTTGACTCCGGAAGTCCTTCTGGCGCTGCCGCCGGGACCCGCTGCTGCCCGGCATTCTTGAGGTCTGTGGAAGTGAGTATTTAAGGTGAGCACTGTTTTATTCTTGTGATTGTACACTGCCTGACGAAGGGCAGTAAAACCTGAAATTTTGCACATTGAAGTCTGTGTCTATGAGTTTCATTATAAGAAGCCCGACGAGTGCTATCTTCTGGATTTGGTATATTATATATATATATATATATATATATATAGACAATGGAAAGGTTCGGCACTCAGTTGGGTATATGGTAGTACTTGCTGCGGTGCCCTCTGCGATCTATGGCAAGATCCAATAGGGTAAAGAAGGAATCAGCAGCACTCTGCAGACGGAGTATCAGGATAAAAAGTCTTTAATACGGTCCTACGCCGTTTCGGGGACTAGGCCCCGTCTTCAGGGACAAATCATACACAAATGGAATCGTACAAACACACAATATATACCCTCCCAAATAGACACTCATTGCGGGGATTCAACTCACCTGTCCAGGCGCCGATGGTGAGGTCACGTCCAGCTGCGAGGTGTCCCAGTCGCAGGGTACTGACGTACATTTGCTGCGTCGAGCGGGGAACCAATCACGGGAATGAAGCTCCCGTTACTAAGCAACCCCTAACCAACGACGTCTTCAATTACGCTTCCCGCCGCGATGTACACTGCTCACAGGGCTTTGACTTCCGTCGGAAACGCCGGGCAGGGAGCCAATCACCATGCAGTATGTCACTGTTGCTGGGCAACCCCTATAACATAAACAACAACAACATTAAGAAATACATAACAAAAACGTAAAAAAGAAAAGAAAAAAAGAACCCAGCAAACTAGACATACATAACTAGCTAAAAACACATGAAAACACAAACTCTGTACATCAGCAAATGTACGTCAGTATAGAAGTATAATTGGGGCTGCAATACCCCTAATATAAGCAGTATCTTTGAAATATGTGCAATACAGTTGGATACCATATAATTAAATAACATTACTGTATAAGATAGTTGCTTTCCATGCAAGTAGGGAATACTACACCCTCTGAAGCAACGTATTTCCATGCATAAATAGATACTCCAAAAATATTGATAGCCAGTGTGAGAGGCTCTCAATATATGAGAAATAAATTTAGAGGGAATTAGATCTGTGAATACACCTCTAGATGACTTATAGTCACCGTAATTAATAAAATTGAGTAACCTGAAGTTTCATATTATATACGATCCCTAAGTATTTGAACTCAAAGTAGTGGATTTAGAAGACATCATAGATACCAATAGTGGTCGACATTATATGTATGTACCGACACTATAGATACTGATAGTAGCCGAATAATATTGGATGGATGTAGAAACATTGATGGTAGTTACACCAATATAGTAACCCCGAATACAAGGATATATTTACAAATACACGTGGACACGCTTTTTAAAATCTTTATTCACAATTTTTCAATCTTTTGTCTAGATTCACTTACCTGTTTGTTCGTGATTTTAACTCTATGTTTCACTGTAGTTGGGAAAATGAATTTACCATATTCATATTTTAATGCATATCTAATAAAGGCTATATTTTAGAATTATTTTTTTCCTGTGCGTCGACAATACAGAATTCCTTCTTCTTCTCTTTTCTCTAATGAGTATCCCTTATCCAACATGCTTGGGACCATAGCTATTTTGGATATGGGATTTTTCCGTATTTTGGAATAATTGCATACCATAATGGGATATCATGGTGATGGGACCTAAATCTAAGCACAGAATGCATTTATGTTTCATATACACCTTATACACACAGCCTGAAGGTAATTTTAGCCAATATTTTTTATAACTTTGTGCATTAAACAAAGTGTGTCTACATTTACACAATTCATTTATGTTTCATATACACCTTATACACACAGCCTGAAGGTCATTTAATACAATATTTTTAATAACTTTGTGTATTAAACAAAGTTTGTGTACATTGAGCCATTAAAAAACAAAGGTTTCACTATCTCACTCTCACTCATAAAAGTCCGTATTTCGGAATATTCCGTATTTCGGAATATTTGGATATGGGATACTCAACCTGTATATATATATATATATATATATATATATATAAGATCCAGTTAAAAACATAGTTTGTTTTCTGAACAGCAAATAAGAGAATAATTGATAATTTTTTCTTTAAACACATCTGTAAATTTACACTTACAGCACATACAGTACAATATTACATTCACTGCTTTCTCCCTTCTCTGAGATGACACACGCATCAGAACTGGCAAGACTACAGCTGGCACTTTTTGTGTAGGCCCTTTGTGAGTAAAGTAAATAAATAAATAAGCAACTGGGATAAACCATACTGCACTGCAGGTGGGGCAGATGTAATATGTTCAGACAGATTTAGATTTAGGTGGGGTGTGTTCAAAACTGAAATCTAAATTTTAGTGTGCAAATAAAGCTGTCTTACATTTGTGGGTTATATGTAAGAGCAGCCAGTATTTACCCTGCACAGAAAAATATGGGTTCACTACGGCTGGCCGGCGGTCGGGCTCCCGGCGACCAGCATACCGGCGCCGGGAGCCCGACCGCCGGCTTACCGACAGCTTGGCGAGCGCAAATGAGCCCCTTGCGGGCTCGCTGCGCTCGCCACGCTACGGGCACGGTGGCGCGCTACGCGCGCCACACTATTTTATTCTCCCTCTATGGGGGTCGTGGACCCCCACGAGGGAAAATAAGTGTCGGTATGCCGGCTGTCGGGCTCCCGGCGCCGGTATACTGAGCGCCGGGAGCCCGACCGCCGGCAAACAGAAGACCACCCGAAAAATATAACCCAATATAACTAGAAAGAAAGTAAAGCTGGGGATTAGGGCTACTGGCGACACCCCAAAAAAACAAAAACATGACATTAGGCAGCCACCTCATGGGTGTGTTGGAAGGGGTGTGGTACATTATGTTGACATGAGTTAGGTCGACATACATTGGGTCGACCACATTTGGTCAACATGCATTTAGGTCGACATGATCACTAGGTCGACATGGTCATTAGGTCGACATGGAAAACAATCAACATGAGTTTTTTAACTTTTTGTGTAGTTTTCTTTGAAAAGTGATGGGGAACGCCAATTAGTACACCGTAACCCCTCGCTTCGCTCGCCATGCTTCGGGCACAGGTTACCGTTCCCAATTTTAGTCCATGTTAATCGTTGAGTATGAAAAAGGTCAAAAAATGAAAACAAAAATTGTGAAAAACGCATGTCAACCTTTTTCCATGTCGACCTAGTACACGTCGACCTAATGACCATGTTGACCTGGTAATCATGTCGACACAATGCATGTCGACCTAATGTGGTCGACCCAATGTATGTCGACCTAACTCATGTCGACCTAATGACCGCCATCCTGTTGGAAAAGCTGCTAATTACTTTTAAAAATGTTGACAGTTACATCCAACTCATTGATAACTTAAGCCAGGCATTCCCAACCATGGTCCTCAAGGCACACTAACAGTGCAGGTTTTAGTGATATCCAGGCTGCAGCACAGCTGACTTAATTAGTAGCTCAGTTACTGTATTTTGATTTAAAAATCTGTGCTGCAGCCTGGATATCACTAATGGGCCCTACACATTTAAATATCCGCCGCCGAGCTGCCCGACGGCGGATACGGCCGACGGGCGACCCGGCAGCGGGGGAGCAGTGACAGGGGGAGTGAAGTTATTTCACTCCCCCCATCACACGGCGCCATAGAAGTGCAGGCAAATATGGCCGAGATTGTCTATATTGGCCTGCATGCACAGCCGATGGGGCACCAGCGATGAACGAGCGCGGGGCCACGCATCGTTCATCACTGGTGCCTCCACACTCAAAGATATGAAAGGTATCTCGTTCCCTAATGAACGAGATCGTTCATATCTTTGAGTGATATCGCCCAGTGTGTAGGGCCTATTAAACCTGCACTGTTGGTGTGCCTTGAGGACCATGGTTGGGAATGCCTGACTTAAGTACTTGAAAATTTCAAATAGTTAGAATTCTCTAGCTTTCTATGTAAGGGCAGATAGCTTAATGAACAGACTTTGGGTGGAATTCAATTGTTTGAAAAGTCGGTTAGGTGTCTGTTTTTTCCTGTCTAAGATAGGAAAAAACAGGCTCCCAACTGACTTTTCAAACAATTGAATACCCCCCTTTGACTGCAATGCCACATGCAGTGGGTGCAAATCTCAGGTATGTCAGAATTTTGAAATGTAATAAAGGACAGTGTGACTGAATAACAAAGAGCTCTCAAGTTAAGTTCATGAATGTTATATAGGTATTAGGGACAAAAGAGGTGGAGGCAGGAGACATGGGCAGCCGGGAGATGCTGGGCTTCATAAATGGGGTAAGCTACAAGTGAAAGTAATTCAAATAGATAATTGACAAGCGCTGTCAACTGTGCCCCATATCCTGCAGTGGCACACTCCGCACACACCTAGTTATGCCCCTGGGGTGGCAGCTTGCATATGAATAGCTGGACAGAGGAGAGAGGGGGCCATTCACAATAGACTTTGGAGGCGAGTTAGTCTTATTACTGAGAGAAGCAGGACATTATAGGTCTGGCTTTAGTTTATATTTTAAACAAGATAAATTTAAATGGGCTCACGCCAGCTACCTAGTGGCAGTGAACTATACAGTCTGAGGAAGTTAGTTTCCAATAACATATACATATTATCCGCATAGGATAAATGTGACCACCTCAATGAATTGAAACTAACTAAGGGGTCTATTTACTAATCCTTAGATGGAGATAAAGTGGACGGAGATAAAGTACCAGCCAATCAGCTCCTAACTGCCATGTTACAGGCTGGGTTTGAAAAGCGACAGTTAGGAGCTGATTGGCTGGTACTTTATCTCTGTCCACTTTATCTCCATCCAAGGCTTAGTAAATAGACCCCTAAATAATTAACATTTTGGTATACATCACAGTCAGTTTGTTCACCGATGAGATGTCCTTGAGTGGGCTTTTCCTGTTTAAAATACCAGAGGGGGGGGGGGATACCAATGCTGTCTTTGGCACAGGGCACCAAAACATCTAGTTACAATTCTGCACCTGTGATATGCAGTGATAAAAACAAAATAATTTATAGTCTCAATATAAGAGAAAATATATGTACAAAGACTCAAGAGTAAACTTACCTCTTCACCCGGCTGGCCTGTGTAGTCACACCTGATTCGGCTTGTTGTTCGACTTCTGTTTGGGCTTTCACTTCCACTATTGTGGGAAATAACTAAATATCTTTTCAAATTATAAATTATTTATTTTCAAAATTAAAAACATTACTAGATTACAAGAAAATGTTTTTGTCTGAGATGGAGGTAACAGGAAGGCGCCCCTCAGTCAGTTAGAGCCGCCACTGTATGTATGGCCGCTCTGTCTCCTGCCCCCACCTTCTCCTCTATCCCCGGCTCCATCTCCCTCTCCCCGGCCATCGGAGACTCCCAGGCTGAGGCGGAGAGAGGCCGCCCAGCCGCGGTCAGTCTCACTGCCGCCACTGGCCGCCCGCCGCTCCCCGGAAATCTGCGGTCAGCTGTCAGCCGAAGGCCGCCCGTCACCACTGCCCTCAACCCGTGGACAGCTCTCACTGCTTCCATGGACCGCACACTCCCCTGAACACTGCACTGCTGCACTACATACATACACTTGATAGAGTCAAATATTTACCTTTGAACATAAGCTATATACTTATTATGGACTAGTACGCAATCGGCGCACGGAGTACCGTAAGGGTACGCACTTAGCGTAGCAGACGCTTAACCGTGGGCGCGACGCACGAGCGGCACGTACGCTGTCGGGCTTACACTTGGTATCGAGCACGCTATAGGCGGTCCGAGTACCGTACTGCTACGCTGTTGGCGTAGCGGACGCTGTGCCGTGAGAGTGAGACACGAGCGGCGCTGACGCTCACTGAATGACACACTGTAAACCTTGTTTAACAACACACTGTAAGGGTATGCTTATACTGTAAACCTTAATACTGTAATATTACCACAATGTAACGCTTATTGACCTTGATTATATGAAAGCTGTTTGAGCGATTGAGACGCTCAGAAACCCTTTACAATAACTGGTGAAACACACAAGACCTGGTAAGGTTCCAACACCTTCGTAGAAGATACTTTAGTATAAAAAGGGGAAAAACAGTTACAGCTTATACACTACAGACCTAACATCAATACCTAAACAGAATAACAAGAAATAAATGTGAACAATAGTGAACGATAGCAAACAGAATAAACACAAAGAGAATAAAATGGCAAACACTTAAAGGATAACAAAATGAGAAAGAATGGCGTACATAAAGAATAACAAAATGGCTACAGAGAAACTTACACACGTGGGAATGATTCGCTTGCGCAACCCGGATCCAGTCCTCCAATTATCAGGTAGATAAATGTTGATGAGAGAGGGAGTGAGAGCTGGTCCGGCTAGGGTGGCCTTTATATACACATCATACAGTACAATACAATGGGCCCTACAATCTTATAGTTCATTGGACACAGGAATGTGTCTCTGCATTATAACAAAAGGTCATAGGTGGATTCGAACAGGTGGGCTGTGTCTATTTCCAACTGCTCAGGTGGGAGGTATCCTCAGGATTCCCGCCGCATGGATAATGAACAGTAAATACAGTAAATGTCTAGAAACTACTTTTAAACATAACTATACGCAGGAGCGAACAATCTCTTCCTAACCAACACGAAATGTTACATTTAAAATACTCTACAGTTGGATACTAGACATCACCGTTCTACCTTTGTCTGACCCTTCATATCATGCAAAGAGGAATTTCTCTGTCCAAGAACCGTTTACACTAAACATACTTTCTGACATTGTTAAGGGAAATACTATCTATAAAACACACTATTTAGGTTAAATATATTGCGATCGAGTCGCTCGCTAGACGCTCACAAACTCCGCCATAAATACACATCTCCATGCGCAGGAGACGTCGGAGCGTCCCTTACGCAACCTGAGGGGATGCGTACGCACGGGGGAGTGGGTGCACGAGCAGCGGGCATGTGCATTGGGGTTAGTACAAGGCATTGTGAATCACGATATTTTTCGACTTTGACACACTGCACACATTACATATACTGTATATATAGTCCATACATACACTGCACTGCTACACTACATACATAGACCATGCCTTCCAACTTTCCTCTTTGTGAAAGAGGGACACACGCGCGGAAAGGAGCGTGGACTATGAAAAGTGGCATGGCTTCGCGGGAGGACCCGCGATTGCAAGCCACGCCCCCGTTTTTCTCAGTGAGGGGGCATGCCCAGCGCTCTGTGAGCTGCTGGCATGTCCCCTCTCCTCCTGTCTCCACAGTGCGTCCGCACAGCGTCTGTTCACCGCTGCTCTGCTTTGCAGAGCAGCGAGTGCAGGAGCCTCCCAACTGCCCCCCCACCGCGGGACACTGCGGCACGCGGGTGGGACAGCGGGATAGTCTCAAAAAAACGGGACTGTCCTGTGAAAATCGGTACAGTTGGGAGGTATGCATACACTGCACACATTACATATATATATGTATATGTATATATACAAACATACACTGCACTGCTGCACTACATACATACACTGCACACATTACATGTATATACACATACATACACTGCACAGCTGCACTATGTACATACACTGCACACATTACATATATATACTAAACTACTACACCAACGTACATCACTTCGCTTATCACAAAATATCTCCCAACCCGACCTCTTCGCTCTTCACAAGACCTGCGTCTCTCATCCACACTCATTACTCGCTCCCACTCACGACTGCAGGACTTTCATCGGGCTGCACCCACTCTGTGGAATGCCCTACCACGCACAATAAGACTCTCCTCTAGTCTCCAAACCTTCAAGCGTTCCCTCAAAACTCACCTCTTTAGGCAAGCGTATCAAATTCCTGAACCGCCCACATAACTTTCATAAACCTTCCTATCAAATTACATCCACTCTGTACAGTCCACACATATCCTCACATGTCTTTTAATTCTATGCAATAGATAGCACCTTTCCTTGTGTACATATGCCTATTTCCCTATAGATTGTAAGCTTGCGAGCAGGGCCTTCCTACCTCTATGACTGTTATCACCCAGTTTGTTATTGTTATTTCAAGTTGTAAAGCGCAACGGAATTTGCTGCGCTATATAAGAAACTGTTAATAAAATAAATAAATAAATAAATATATATACATACATATATACATACACTGCACTGCTGCACTACATACATACACTGCACGAATTACATACAGTATATATATATATATATATATATACATACATATACACTGCACACATTGCATACATACACATACATACATACATACATCATACACTGCATTACTATACATACACTGCATTACTACACACCATACATACACTGCACACCATACCTCCCCCCTCCGCAGCACCCCCACACCCTCCGGACCCCCTACCCCACCCGCGATACCCCCACAACCGTCCCTCGCCCACCCGCGCTACCCCTGCAACCGTCCCTCCCCCACCCACGGCACCCCCGCA
This sequence comes from Pseudophryne corroboree, assembly GCF_028390025.1. Classification (NCBI taxonomy): domain Eukaryota; kingdom Metazoa; phylum Chordata; class Amphibia; order Anura; family Myobatrachidae; genus Pseudophryne; species Pseudophryne corroboree. Next base: position 161,214,275 of record NC_086447.1, on the reverse strand, counting down.
CCCACCCTCCCCATCCACCTCTCCACCACAACCGCCACCCGCAGCACCCACACAACAGCCCCTTCACCATCCACGGCACCCCCCGGAATCCCTCCCCCAGCCACCTCTCCCCTGCACCCGCCACTCCCCAACCACAGCACCTACTATTTATCATCCCCTACGTGCGCTGTTCACGCCGTCACAAGGGGCTATGGCCCATTAACCATCGCACACCCTTTGTTCGTCCAATATTTAACCACTCACAATATTATGAATGGAATAAATACTCCATATAATCTAAATATTGCACGGCCGAAGGGCGTGCAAGGATTAAGGGGACGTAGCCCCTTGCGATGGTGTGAAGAGCGCCCGTAGGGCGCGATGAGCCACCTAGTATATTACATGTATGTAACTAGTCTAGAGATGTGCGGCTGGCACTTTTTTTTGTGTTTTGGTTTTGGTTCTAATTCCACTTTCGTGTTTTGGTTTTGGCTTGGTTTTGCCAAAACTACCCTTTCGTGTTTTGGTTTTGGTTTTGGATCTGGATGATTTTTTTTAAAAACCATAAAAATGGCTAAAATCACAGAATTTGGGGGTAATTTTGATCCTACGGTATTATTAACCTCAATAACATTAATTTCCACTCATTTCCAGTCTATTCTGAACACCTCACAATATTGTTTTTAGGCCAAAAGGTAGCATCAAGGTGGATGTATGACTAAGCTAAACGACACAAGTGTGCGGCACAAACACCTGGCCCATCTAGGAGTGGCACTGCAGTGTCAGACAGGAGGGCAGATATAAAAAGGCCCCAAACAGCACATGATGCAAAGAAGAAAAAGAGGTGCACCGAGGCTGCTGTATGATTAAGCCAAGCGAAACAAGTGTGCGGCACAAACACCTGGCCCATCTAGGAGTGGCACTGCAGTGTCAGACAGGAGGGCACTTTTCAAAAACTAGTCCCCAAACAGCACCTCATGCAGAAGAGGTGCAATGAAGTAGCTGTATGACTAAGCCAAGCGACACAAACAATTGTCCCATCTAGGAGTGGCACTGCAGTGGCAGACAGGAGGGCAGATATCCAAAAAAAAGGCCCCAAACAGCACCTCATGCAAATATGTAGAAGAGGTGCAATGAGGGTAGCTGTATGTCTAAGCCAAGCAACACAAACAATTGTCCCATCTAGGAGTGGCACTGCAGTGGCAGATAGGAGGGCAGATATAAAAAAAGGCCATAACAGCACATGATGCAAAGAAGAAAAAAAGGTGCCCCGAGGTTGCTGTATGACTAAGCTAAGGGACACAACCACCTGGCCCATCTAGTAGTGTCACGCAGTGGCTGAATGTCGAGAGTGGGCCACAATTGTTCGGCCCACTGACAGCATCTCCAGCATGCCCCTGTAATTTTTTTAAAATTCTGCAATTGGTGGATTTATACAGCAGTACCCCAGGACTAATACAGCAGTACCCCTGGACTCATACGGCAGTGTCAGACAGGATAGCACTTTTCAAAACTAGGCCCCAAACAGCACGTCCATATCACTGGAATCAAATGGCAAAATCACTGGAATTATACGTCCAAATCACTGGAATTAAATGGAAAAATCACTGGAATTATACATCCAAATCACTGGAATTAAATGGCAAAATCACTGGAATTATATGTCCAAATCACTGGAATTATACGTCCAAATCACTGGAATTAAATGGCAAAATCACTGGAATTATACGTCCAAATCACTGGAATTAAATGGCATAATCACTGGAATTATACGTCCAAATCACTGGAATTAAATGGCAAAATCACTGGAATTATACGTCCAAATCACTGGAATTAAATGGAAAAATCACTGGAATTATACTTCCAAATCACTGGAATTAAATGGCAAAATCACTGGAATTATACGTCCAAATCACTGGAATTAAATGGCAAGTTCACTCGAATTATATGTCCAAATCACTGGAATTATACTGCAAAAACACTGGAATTAAATGGCAAAATCACTGGAATTATACGTCCAAATCACTGGAATTAAATGGCAAAATCACTGGAATTATATGTCCAAATCACTGGAATTATACTGCAAAAACACTGGAATTATACGTCCAAATCACTGGAATTATACGTCCAAATCACTGGAATTAAATGGCAAAATCACTGGAATTATACGTCCAAATCACTGGAATTAAATGGCATAATCACTGGAATTATACGTCCAAATCACTGGAATTAAATGGCAAAATCAATAGAATTATACGTCCAAATCACTGGAATTAAATGGAAAAATCACTGGAATTATACTTCCAAATCACTGGAATTAAATGGCAAAATCACTGGAATTATACGTCCAAATCACTGGAATTAAATGGAAAAATCACTGGAATTATACTTCCAAATCACTGGAATTAAATGGCAAAATCACTGAAATTATACTGCAAAATCACTGGAATTATACGTCCAAATCACTGGATCGATACGTCCAAATCACTGGAATTATACTGCAAAATCACTGGAATTATACTGCAAAATCACTGGAATTATATGTCCAAATCACTGGAATTAAATGGCAAAATCACTGGAATTATACGTCCAAATCACTGGAATTAAATGGCAATATTACTGGAATTATACATCCAAATCACTGGAATTAAATGGCAAAATCACTGAAATTATACTGCTAAATCGCTGGAATTATACTGCAAAATCACTGGAATTATATGTCAAAATCACTGGAATTATACATCCAAATCACTGGAATTAAATGGCAAAATGAAGGTTGAGGACTTCCATTATCATGTGAAGCTGAACTACTAGTCATGAACATAGGCCGTTCCTTGCCATTCGGTGTCGTAAATGGCATATTGGCAAGTTTACATTTCTCTTCTTTTTTTGGGTCTTTTTATGGAACTTTGGCTTTTTGGATTTTAAATGCCCTCTACTATCACATTGGGCATCGGCCTTGGCAGACGAAAATGGCATTTCATTGTCTATGTCATGGCTAGTGGCAGCAGCTTCAGTACTAGGAGGAAGTGGTTCTTGATATTTCCCTATTTTATCCTCCAAATTTTTGTTCTCCATTATTTTTCTGGAGTTATATTTCACAATATAACACTGAACTAATCCCCTCTTGCGCTGTAAATAGTATGATATGGCTCAAAGTTCAATAAGGACAAATGGATAAATTCATATATTCTATATATTTTTTAATAATACATATAAATATATATATATATATATATATACACTTTACAATGAACTATTAGACCGGTCAAATAAAATCACTAACAAATATATTACCTAGCTATAGGAGGTGGATCTCAGGTAAACTCTGTGCACAGAGTATTTTTAAAAATAAAAATCAGTCCATGTATTGGATTAAAAAATCAATTGACCAACTATAATTCGCACCCATGTAGTGGATAACATATTTAAACGTGGTTATGTATTGGAATTCCTCAATATGTTACCACTTAACCAGGAAGATAGTATTGTGCAGAATAACCGCTCCACACTGGAGCCTTACGTGTAGCTTGCACCAGTGGTTGTATCACGGGAGAGTCCAATGACAGGAGAGACGGTCTCGGGCTGCGGGAACGGCGCTTCACTGGCGCCTGCTGTGCTGATAGTTTACCCGACTTCCAAGCTGCGGGAACGGCGCTTCACTGGTGCCTGCTGTGCTGATTGTTTACCCGACTTCCAGGCTCTCTGAGTACACGTCTCCAAGTGCCGTATGCAGACACCTCAGTCACGGTTGTATTCCGCCAATCTCCGTTTGATCCACGAATAGTACCGCTGGATGATGGTATATTGTAGGGGTGCAAATAAGCTGGTACAAGGGTCCAAAGGTCTACTTCTGACGCGTTTCGCTCCTCTTATGGGGGCTTCCTCAAAGAATGAGCTCCAAATACTCCAGAACCCTTTTTAAAGGAGAGATCTTAGCTCCTATTGGTGTTTCTATTAATGAGTATATAAAACACCTGTTTCAACGTTTACCTAATTCCACCTCCTGATCCAACCTCCTTATAGACATCATTCAGTTTATAACAAAAAATTCTCAATATCATTCTACTAAAAGAATGATACAAAATAATATGTACAAATATAAATATAAATATAGTCATGGTTATACATACATACATGCCCGCTCGTCCATATAATATTTTTTATATATACTATATATTCAATTAATTTCTAAACAATTAAAAAATCAAATATAAAAGCCAAATATATAAACAAGTGTACACACAAAACCTGCACTTATATTAACAGTCCAACGTATGAATTGAACCAAGTACCCTATCTCTCGCAGTCCGATGCTCTACCACTTATCCATCCTTAGCCTCTATAGACATGTTTGATCTCAATGATACAAGTGATTTAAGGCGTACAACATTAATCACAAGTGCATAATTATGCGCAACAGGTGAGGTTTCTCAATAAACAGGTTTTTCAAATAGACCTCATGTGTTATTCATAATCTCAACTCTAAAATGAAAAAATATAAAAAATATCTATTACCGCAATAATTATTAGTGTTGGACTACGGGTACCATTATAAGACTCTAATTTGCCAATCCATAAATCGAACCTGCAATTACACCTTCCCCAAACGGTTGGTCTGCCGTTCCCCTATCGGCAGTTCTTGTCTCCAGAATGTTCAATTTCTGTATTATTTTTATTTTCCCCATGTGTTTCTTTTTCAAATAAATTGTAATAAATGTGCTGATTAACTAATACTTGTTTTATATTTTAATTGATTCTACATATTCATTCTTTATTAATATTTATTACTATTTTTATTATTATTACTAAATTCATATTTATTTGTGATTATTATTCGTTGTACAACTTCATATTATCTTCTTTAGTTGACACAATGAAGAATTTATAATCGGCAAAACGATGCCAGGAATAATAATATTCCTATCCACCTATTAATCTCAAAAATGGAACAATGACTAAATGTGTCAAACTATACTAAATCCCCCCCATATTTGACTACTAAATTGGAGCCACTCCCACCCACCCCTCCCCTCCCACCCTCCACTGGAAGACCACGCAAAAGTACACGGCTGTATGACAACCTGACAGGTAACTGCATATTAAACCATACCCCACAGAAGGCTTCATGCAAACGATTCGAACTCAATACTCTCATTGAGTCCTTGGGGTGATAAGGTTCTCAACTGAAAAATCCATAATGATTCTTTCCTACATAATTTTCGAAAACGGTCTCCCCCTCTAATAGTCCCCTTCACATGATGCACTCCTGTAACTAAAAGACCTAATGGATTAGACTGATGTACCAAGCAGAAGTGGCGAGAAACGCTGTGTTTATTGAAACCCTTCATAATATTGAGACGATGCTCCCTAAACCTGGTTTTTAATGAACGGGTAGTCCTACCCACGTACTGCAAGCCACAAGGGCATTGCAGTACGTAAATGCAATATGTAGTGTCACAATTGATAAATTCTTGTATAGTGAATCTCTCTTTCGTAATGAATGATTCTATTTCACTAGACCTATTTAATATATAGCCACAAGTGAGACATTTGCCTTTTCCACATCTGAAGCAACCCACAATTGGTTTCCCCAACCATGGTAAAGAGGTAGAGTGAACTAACTCCCTAGAGGTCTTTTTTAACATGCTGGGTGCTAATAAACTTTTCAGATTACGGTTCTTTTTGAATATAATTTGAGGGTCTGGTAGGATGGCAGATTGTAACAAGTTATCCTGTAGTAAGATTTTGAAATTTTCCTTCACTACCCTTTTTATTTCTATAGACTGACTATTAAATTTAGTTATGAACCTCATCTTGACTGGAGTTTCTCTATTAGTTGCCTCATGTGATATAGCTTTCTTCTTTTTAGTTAGTAGTGTATTCCTATCACTTCTTATTACTTTATCACAAGCTGCTGTTACCATCCCTTTCGGATAACCTCTAGAGACAAAATCCTGTGTCATTCCATTGGCCTGCTCCCTGTAATCTTCAATGCTGGAACAGTTCCTACGTAGCCTACCGAATTGACTGAAAGGTACATTGCGTAACCAAGGTTTATAATGATTACTGGAGTAGTGAAGGAAATTGTTGGTATCAACTTCCTTTTTATAATTTTTTGTGGTTATATTCCCTTCACTTGAGGAGATAGCTAAATCCAAATAATTAATCGTGGTTTTGCTATAGGTATGTGTAAATTTCAAATTATAATCATTAGTGTTCAAATAAGTGACAAAATCCAGTGCCGAATCCAAATCCCCATCCCAAATGAAAAACAAGTCATCTATATAACGGCCATAGAATACCAGGCTCGCGCCGAAGGGTCCATCCCAAATGTATTGATCTTCAAACATTCCCATATATAAATTCGCAAAACTCGGCGCGAACCTGGTACCCATGGCCGTCCCTAGTACTTGTAAAAAGAAATCACCCTCAAAAACAAAATAATTGTGTTCCAAAATAAATTTAATAGCAGAAAGCAAAAAACGTTCCAGTCCCTCTGAAATGTCTGGACTATTTATAAAATAATTTTCAATAGATTTAACTCCTTTGTCATGAGGAATATGAGTGTACAGAGCCTGTACATCTAATGAAAGGAATGCATATTTTGAATTCCATTTTATATTCTTTAAGGAATTAATCAAACTGGTAGTGTCCCTTATATAAGATTTCAGAGAGACCACAAACTTCTGTAAATAATAATCAATAAATTGTGACAAATTAGATGTGAGGGACCCAATACCCGAAATAATAGGACGACCGGGAGGTGATGTGAGGGATTTGTGTATTTTAGGAATGTGATAAAAAATAGGTGTAATAGGGTGATCAATAAATAAAAAATAATATTCATCCTTAGAGATCACCTCCCCTATAAGAGCTTCCCTCAACAATTCCTTAAATTGATTCTGAAAAAACACTGTGGGATCTTTGTCCAACTTTTTATAGAAAATGATATCGTATAACTGATTGTATGCTTCCTTTAGATAAAACTCTCTGGTCATTAATACTACCCCCCCCCCCCATATCCGCACACCTAATGACCAGGGACTGGTCCTGTTCTAGAGTCTTCAATGCTCTACGCTCTCTTGGATTAAGATTGGACCAACCGGATTTTTTATCACAGATCTTCTGAAAATCATCCATCGTTTTTTTATAAAAATATAAGATGGTATTAGATTTATGATATACGGGATTGAACTGTGACTTCCTCTTAAAAGAACTAACTCCTTCTTCATTTTTTGTTGAATTGTTAACATTATAAAGTAGTACTGGTTCTTTCTGTTGGGTATCAATATGATTCTCCTCCCATAGGTTTTCTAGCTCCAATAGAGCTCCCACATCAGTATTGTCTAATATTATTGGGGTTACTTCGTCATTCCTCAATTTTTTGGAAGCAAAATATCTCTTACGGCACAAATCACGTGTGAAATAATTCAATTCTACAAACAGATCGAACATATTAGGACCTCGTGTGGGAGCAAAATTCAGTCCCTTCTTTAAAAGAGATATTTGTTCGTTGTTAAGAGATCTGTCTGTTAAATTGAAAATGCCTTTTTGATCTAATGTAATCTGGCCTTTCTTACGTAATTTCCTTCCTCCTCTTCTTCCTCTTGTTCTCTTGGCCTTTTGGACATGTCTCTGGTCAAGGGGGCAAACCGATTGTGAGTATTGAATTTCCCTATCTTTGTGCCCGCCTCTAAAAAATCACTAGTGGGGGTATTATTTTGTTGATCAGTACTGTTTCGTCTGGGTCTCTTTTGACTATATGTGGGGGTATAACTTGAATAGTAGTTCTTGTTTTCGTTCCTAGGCTGCTTACTCCATTCTTTATATGGGGACCTACGGGGAAGGTATTTATTAGGCAAGGGCCTCCTATTCTCATAGGGGCTCCTAGAATATTGGGGTGTACCCTGTTGTGTACGAACATCAGTTCTTTGTTGATTACGTGTAAATTGTTTACGATATGTTCTTACTTGGCCATCCCTATAATCATTGTCATCTCTTAATAATTTCTTATTTTTCACTTCCACCAATTCTTTCTCAAAATTCTCAACACGTAAATTAGTATTTCTATCCCTTTCAGAAAATAGAGGAAAGTCTTTATATTTAATCAATGATTCTTTGACCTCCTCTATTTTCTGTCCTATCTCTTTCACCTTAGTTTCTCTATATGAGATGAGTAGTTCTATAAGTTTAAACGAACATTCGTCCAAAGTGCAATCCCATTTAGAAATCAACGTGGGATCATCATGAATTGATAAAGACTTAAATATTCTTAAGCCTCGTGGTATCTGTTTAGCAGCTAAATATTTTCTTAAAGAGACACTGTCCCACCAGTGTCTCATTTCATCTTTCAACAGTTGTTCTAATTTGAAAAAACCTTTTGTAATTTCACCATCACTGCCATTCGTGGAAATCTCAATAGGCTCTAATCTATCTTTTTCTGTTTGTGCATATAGTTCCCTTCTGGACAAGCGGGCATTAAAACAAGTGAACTCAGCCATATCATAAGATTTTCTTGCAATTAGCTTTATTCAATAAAAAACAGCTGCCTGATTGATGCAACCAGCTGGAACTAATTCCTGCTGGAATACCCACACTGCGACAATACAAAGGAATGTAACCAGGCGCTAATATATCATCACCATAATTTGATGGTCAAATTACAAATATTAAAAAATTATATATAAATAATACTGCAAATACTGTATACTCAAGCTGCAGGAGAGAGCTTGACTTGGGGTAAATCAAGTCAAAAAGAACCGGCACTTTATAGTCTCCGGTAACACTAGAACACTGAACTAATCCCCTCTTGCGCTGTAAATAGTATGATATGGCTCAAAGTTCAATAAGGACAAATGGATAAATTCATATATTCTATATATTTTTTAATAATACATATAAATATATATATATATATATACACTTTACAATGAACTATTAGACCGGTCAAATAAAATCACTAACAAATATATTACCTAGCTATAGGAGGTGGATCTCAGGTAAACTCTGTGCACAGAGTATTTTTAAAAATAAAAATCAGTCCATGTATTGGATTAAAAAATCAATTGACCAACTATAATTCGCACCCATGTAGTGGATAACATATTTAAACGTGGTTATGTATTGGAATTCCTCAATATGTTACCACTTAACCAGGAAGATAGTATTGTGCAGAATAACCGCTCCACACTGGAGCCTTACGTGTAGCTTGCACCAGTGGTTGTATCACGGGAGAGTCCAATGACAGGAGAGACGGTCTCGGGCTGCGGGAACGGCGCTTCACTGGCGCCTGCTGTGCTGATAGTTTACCCGACTTCCAAGCTGCGGGAACGGCGCTTCACTGGCGCCTGCTGTGCTGATTGTTTACCCGACTTCCAGGCTCTCTGAGTACACGTCTCCAAGTGCCGTATGCAGACACCTCAGTCACGGTTGTATTCCGCCAATCTCCGTTTGATCCACGAATAGTACCGCTGGATGATGGTATATTGTAGGGGTGCAAATAAGCTGGTACAAGGGTCCAAAGGTCTACTTCTGACGCGTTTCGCTCCTCTTATGGGGGCTTCCTCAAAGAATGAGCTCCAAATACTCCAGAACCCTTTTTAAAGGAGAGATCTTAGCTCCTATTGGTGTTTCTATTAATGAGTATATAAAACACCTGTTTCAACGTTTACCTAATTCCACCTCCTGATCCAACCTCCTTATAGACATCATTCAGTTTATAACAAAAAATTCTCAATATCATTCTACTAAAAGAATGATACAAAATAATATGTACAAATATAAATATAAATATAGTCATGGTTATACATACATACATGCCCGCTCGTCCATATAATATTTTTTATATATACTATATATTCAATTAATTTCTAAACAATTAAAAAATCAAATATAAAAGCCAAATATATAAACAAGTGTACACACAAAACCTGCACTTATATTAACAGTCCAACGTATGAATTGAACCAAGTACCCTATCTCTCGCAGTCCGATGCTCTACCACTTATCCATCCTTAGCCTCTATAGACATGTTTGATCTCAATGATACAAGTGATTTAAGGCGTACAACATTAATCACAAGTGCATAATTATGCGCAACAGGTGAGGTTTCTCAATAAACAGGTTTTTCAAATAGACCTCATGTGTTATTCATAATCTCAACTCTAAAATGAAAAAATATAAAAAATATCTATTACCGCAATAATTATTAGTGTTGGACTACGGGTACCATTATAAGACTCTAATTTGCCAATCCATAAATCGAACCTGCAATTACACCTTCCCCAAACGGTTGGTCTGCCGTTCCCCTATCGGCAGTTCTTGTCTCCAGAATGTTCAATTTCTGTATTATTTTTATTTTCCCCATGTGTTTCTTTTTCAAATAAATTGTAATAAATGTGCTGATTAACTAACACTTGTTTTATATTTTAATTGATTCTACATATTCATTCTTTATTAATATTTATTACTATTTTTATTATTATTACTAAATTCATATTTATTTGTGATTATTATTCGTTGTACAACTTCATATTATCTTCTTTAGTTGACACAATGAAGAATTTATAATCGGCAAAACGATGCCAGGAATAATAATATTCCTATCCACCTATTAATCTCAAAAATGGAACAATGACTAAATGTGTCAAACTATACTAAATCCCCCCCATATTTGACTACTAAATTGGAGCCACTCCCACCCACCCCTCCCCTCCCACCCTCCACTGGAAGACCACGCAAAAGTACATGGCTGTATGACAACCTGACAGGTAACTGCATATTAAACCATACCCCACAGAAGGCTTCATGCAAACGATTCGAACTCAATACTCTCATTGAGTCCTTGGGGTGATAAGGTTCTCAACTGAAAAATCCATAATGATTCTTTCCTACATAATTTTCGAAAACGGTCTCCCCCTCTAATAGTCCCCTTCACATGATGCACTCCTGTAACTAAAAGACCTAATGGATTAGACTGATGTACCAAGCAGAAGTGGCGAGAAACACTGTGTTTATTGAAACCCTTCATAATATTGAGACGATGCTCCCTAAACCTGGTTTTTAATGAACGGGTAGTCCTACCCACGTACTGCAAGCCACAAGGGCATTGCAGTACGTAAATGCAATATGTAGTGTCACAATTGATAAATTCTTGTATAGTGAATCTCTCTTTCGTAATGAATGATTCTATTTCACTAGACCTATTTAATATATAGCCACAAGTGAGACATTTGCCTTTTCCACATCTGAAGCAACCCACAATTGGTTTCCCCAACCATGGTAAAGAGGTAGAGTGAACTAACTCCCTAGAGGTCTTTTTTAACATGCTGGGTGCTAATAAACTTTTCAGATTACGGTTCTTTTTGAATATAATTTGAGGGTCTGGTAGGATGGCAGATTGTAACAAGTTATCCTGTAGTAAGATTTTGAAATTTTCCTTCACTACCCTTTTTATTTCTATAGACTGACTATTAAATTTAGTTATGAACCTCATCTTGACTGGAGTTTCTCTATTAGTTGCCTCATGTGATATAGCTTTCTTCTTTTTAGTTAGTAGTGTATTCCTATCACTTCTTATTACTTTATCACAAGCTGCTGTTACCATCCCTTTCGGATAACCTCTAGAGACAAAATCCTGTGTCATTCCATTGGCCTGCTCCCTGTAATCTTCAATGCTGGAATAGTTCCTACGTAGCCTACCGAATTGACTGAAAGGTACATTGCGTAACCAAGGTTTATAATGATTACTGGAGTAGTGAAGGAAATTGTTGGTATCAACTTCCTTTTTATAATTTTTTGTGGTTATATTCCCTTCACTTGAGGAGATAGCTAAATCCAAATAATTAATCGTGGTTTTGCTATAGGTATGTGTAAATTTCAAATTATAATCATTAGTGTTCAAATAAGTGACAAAATCCAGTGCCGAATCCAAATCCCCATCCCAAATGAAAAACAAGTCATCTATATAACGGCCATAGAATACCAGGCTCGCGCCGAAGGGTCCATCCCAAATGTATTGATCTTCAAACATTCCCATATATAAATTCGCAAAACTCGGCGCGAACCTGGTACCCATGGCCGTCCCTAGTACTTGTAAAAAGAAATCACCCTCAAAAACAAAATAATTGTGTTCCAAAATAAATTTAATAGCAGAAAGCAAAAAACGTTCCAGTCCCTCTGAAATGTCTGGACTATTTATAAAATAATTTTCAATAGATTTAACTCCTTTGTCATGAGGAATATGAGTGTACAGAGCCTGTACATCTAATGAAAGGAATACATATTTTGAATTCCATTTTATATTCTTTAAGGAATTAATCAAACTGGTAGTGTCCCTTATATAAGATTTCAGAGAGACCACAAACTTCTGTAAATAATAATCAATAAATTGTGACAAATTAGATGTGAGGGATCCAATACCCGAAATAATAGGACGACCGGGAGGTGATGTGAGGGATTTGTGTATTTTAGGAATGTGATAAAAAATAGGTGTAATAGGGTGATCAATAAATAAAAAATAATATTCATCCTTAGAGATCACCTCCCCTATAAGAGCTTCCCTCAACAATTCCTTAAATTGATTCTGAAAAAACACTGTGGGATCTTTGTCCAACTTTTTATAGAAAATGATATCGTATAACTGATTGTATGCTTCCTTTAGATAAAACTCTCTGGTCATTAATACTACCCCCCCCCCCCCTTATCCGCACACCTAATGACCAGGGACTGGTCCTGTTCTAGAGTCTTCAATGCTCTACGCTCTCTTGGATTAAGATTGGACCAACCGGATTTTTTATCACAGATCTTCTGAAAATCATCCATCGTTTTTTTATAAAAATATAAGATGGTATTAGATTTATGATATACGGGATTGAACTGTGACTTCCTCTTAAAAGAACTAACTCCTTCTTCATTTTTTGTTGAATTGTTAACATTATAAAGTAGTACTGGTTCTTTCTGTTGGGTATCAATATGATTCTCCTCCCATAGGTTTTCTAGCTCCAATAGAGCTCCCACATCAGTATTGTCTAATATTATTGGGGTTACTTCGTCATTCCTCAATTTTTTGGAAGCAAAATATCTCTTACGGCACAAATCACGTGTGAAATAATTCAATTCTACAAACAGATCGAACATATTAGGACCTCGTGTGGGAGCAAAATTCAGTCCCTTCTTTAAAAGAGATATTTGTTCGTTGTTAAGAGATCTGTCTGTTAAATTGAAAATGCCTTTTTGATCTAATGTAATCTGGCCTTTCTTACGTAATTTCCTTCCTCCTCTTCTTCCTCTTGTTCTCTTGGCCTTTTGGACATGTCTCTGGTCAAGGGGGCAAACCGATTGTGAGTATTGAATTTCCCTATCTTTGTGCCCGCCTCTAAAAAATCACTAGTGGGGGTATTATTTTGTTGATCAGTACTGTTTCGTCTGGGTCTCTTTTGACTATATGTGGGGGTATAACTTGAATAGTAGTTCTTGTTTTCGTTCCTAGGCTGCTTACTCCATTCTTTATATGGGGACCTACGGGGAAGGTATTTATTAGGCAAGGGCCTCCTATTCTCATAGGGGCTCCTAGAATATTGGGGTGTACCCTGTTGTGTACGAACATCAGTTCTTTGTTGATTACGTGTAAATTGTTTACGATATGTTCTTACTTGGCCATCCCTATAATCATTGTCATCTCTTAATAATTTCTTATTTTTCACTTCCACCAATTCTTTCTCAAAATTCTCAACACGTAAATTAGTATTTCTATCCCTTTCAGAAAATAGAGGAAAGTCTTTATATTTAATCAATGATTCTTTGACCTCCTCTATTTTCTGTCCTATCTCTTTCACCTTAGTTTCTCTATATGAGATGAGTAGTTCTATAAGTTTAAACGAACATTCGTCCAAAGTGCAATCCCATTTAGAAATCAACGTGGGATCATCATGAATTGATAAAGACTTAAATATTCTTAAGCCTCGTGGTATCTGTTTAGCAGCTAAATATTTTCTTAAAGAGACACTGTCCCACCAGTGTCTCATTTCATCTTTCAACAGTTGTTCTAATTTGAAAAAACCTTTTATAATTTCACCATCACTGCCATTCGTGGAAATCTCAATAGGCTCTAATCTATCTTTTTCTGTTTGTGCATATAGTTCCCTTCTGGACAAGCGGGCATTAAAACAAGTGAACTCAGCCATATCATAAGATTTTCTTGCAATTAGCTTTATTCAATAAAAAACAGCTGCCTGATTGATACAACCAGCTGGAACTAATTCCTGCTGGAATACCCACACTGCGACAATACAAAGGAATGTAACCAGGCGCTAATATATCATCACCATAATTTGATGGTCAAATTACAAATATTAAAAAATTATATATAAATAATACTGCAAATACTGTATACTCAAGCTGCAGGAGAGAGCTTGACTTGGGGTAAATCAAGTCAAAAAGAACCGGCACTTTATAGTCTCCGGTAACACTAGAACACTGAACTAATCCCCTCTTGCGCTGTAAATAGTATGATATGGCTCAAAGTTCAATAAGGACAAATGGATAAATTCATATATTCTATATATTTTTTAATAATACATATAAATATATATATATATATATACACTTTACAATGAACTATTAGACCGGTCAAATAAAATCACTAACAAATATATTACCTAGCTATAGGAGGTGGATCTCAGGTAAACTCTGTGCACAGAGTATTTTTAAAAATAAAAATCAGTCCATGTATTGGATTAAAAAATCAATTGACCAATTATAATTCGCACCCATGTAGTGGATAACATATTTAAACGTGGTTATGTATTGGAATTCCTCAATATGTTACCACTTAACCAGGAAGATAGTATTGTGCAGAATAACCGCTCCACACTGGAGCCTTACGTGTAGCTTGCACCAGTGGTTGTATCACGGGAGAGTCCAATGACAGGAGAGACGGTCTCGGGCTGCGGGAACAGCGCTTCACTGGCGCCTGCTGTGCTGATAGTTTACCCGACTTCCAAGCTGCGGGAACGGCGCTTCACTGGCGCCTGCTGTGCTGATTGTTTACCCGACTTCCAGGCTCTCTGAGTACACGTCTCCAAGTGCCGTATGCAGACACCTCAGTCACGGTTGTATTCCGCCAATCTCCGTTTGATCCACGAATAGTACCGCTGGATGATGGTATATTGTAGGGGTGCAAATAAGCTGGTACAAGGGTCCAAAGGTCTGCTTCTGACGCGTTTCGCTCCTCTTATGGGGGCTTCCTCAAAGAATGAGCTCCAAATACTCCAGAACCCTTTTTAAAGGAGAGATCTTAGCTCCTATTGGTGTTTCTATTAATGAGTATATAAAACACCTGTTTCAACGTTTACCTAATTCCACCTCCTGATCCAACCTCCTTATAGACATCAGGTAAACTCTGTGCACAGAGTTTACCTGAGATCCACCTCCTATAGCTAGGTAATATATTTGTTAGTGATTTTATTTGACCGGTCTAATAGTTCATTGTAAAGTGTATATATATATATATATTTATATGTATTATTAAAAAATATATAGAATATATGAATTTATCCATTTGTCCTTATTGAACTTTGAGCCATATCATACTATTTACAGCGCAAGAGGGGATTAGTTCAGTGTTCTAGTGTTACCGGAGACTATAAAGTGCCGGTTCTTTTTGACTTGATTTACCCCAAGTCAAGCTCTCTCCTGCAGCTTGAGTATACAGTATTTGCAGTATTATTTATATATAATTTTTTAATATTTGTAATTTGACCATCAAATTATGGTGATGATATATTAGCGCCTGGTTACATTCCTTTATATTTCACAATATGCAGCACAGGAATGACTGATTGCTGATGCACAGGACACTACCACTGGTCTGATGCAGGACAACACAGCAACACTGTAAGGGACTTGTTGTTACATAGAATTTGATGGCAGATAAGAACCACTTGTTCCATCTAGTCTGCCCCTTTTTTTATCCTTTAGGCAATCTCAACCCTTTTTGAACCTTAATTCTTTGTAAGGATATTCATATGCCTATTCCAAGCATGTTTAAATTGCTCTACAGTCTTAGCCTCTATCACCTCTGATGGGAGGCTATTCCACTTATCCACTACCCTTTCTGTGAAGTAATTTTTCCTTAAATTTCCCTTGAACCTCCCCCTCTCCAGTCTCAGTGTATGTACTCGAGTTCTAATACTTCTCTTCCTTTGAAGAATGTTTCCCTCCTGAACTCTGTTAAGACCCTTGATATATTTAAAAGTTTCTATCATGTCCCCCCTTTCCCTTCTCTCCTCCAAACTATACATGTTAAGATCTTTTAGCCTTTCCGGGTAAGTTTTGTGATGTAGGCCATGCACCATTTTAGTTGCCCTTCTTTGTACACTCTCTAATGTATTTATATCCTTCTGGAGATATGGTCTCCAGAACTTGACACAGTATTCCAGATGGGGCCGTACCAATGACCTATACAGTGGCATTATCACTTCTTTTTTCCTGCTACTGATTCCTCGTCCTATGCAACCAAGCATCTGACTTGCCTTTCTCATTGCTTTGTTGCATTGCTTTCCTGCCTTCAAGTCACAAGTGACTCCTTAATCCCTTTCCTCCTCAGTAGTTTCCATTATAGTACCCTTGATACAATATTTAGCCCTTGGGTTTTTGAGACCCAAGTGCATGATTTTGCATTTTTTAGCATTAAACTGTAGTTGCCATGTTCTTGACCATTTCTCAAGCCTACCTAGGTCATCAATCATTTGTTTTACCCCTCCCGGTGTGTCTACCCTGTTGCATATCTTTGTATCATCTGCAAAAAGGCATACTTTCCCTTCAATACCATTTGCAATGTCACTAACAAAGATATTAAAGAAAACTGGACCAAGTACAGATCCCTGGGGTACTCCACTGGTAACATTTCCCTCCATCGATTGCACTCCATTAACTACAACTGTCTGTTTCCTATCCTGCAACCAGGTTCTTATCCATTTAACTGTTTTATAATACACCCGACACTTTCAAGTTTATTTAGCAGTCTGCGATGTGGGACAGTGTCAAATGCCTTCCTAAAGTCTAGATATGCTACATCTACAGCTCCCCCTTGATCTATTATTTTCGTCACAGAGTCGAGAAAATGTCAATAAGATTTGTTTGGCATGATCTTCCACCAGTAAATCCATGCTGTTTTGGATCCTGTAAATTGTTTGATTTAAGATATTCCACAACTATTTATTTTATTAGTTTTTCCATTACTTTCCCTACTACCGATGTACGGCTTACTGGTCTGTAGTTACTTGCTTCTTTCTTGCTTCCACTTTTGTGCAGTGGAACTACATTTGCTCTTTTCTAGTCCTCTGGAATGGCACCTGTATTTAGTGACTGGTTAAATAATTCTGTTAAAGGTGTAACCAGCACATCTATTAGCTCTTTGAGTATCCTTGGGTGTATCCCATCTGGTCCCATTGACTTATCCACTTTTAGTTTTGAAAGTTCTGTTAGGACCTTCTCCTCTGTAAATGTACTTTCATCTACCTTATTTTTATGAATGTCCTTGCAACTTAACTGTGGCCCTATCCCTTCTTCTGTAGTAAATACTGAGCAAAAATAATTATTTAGGTGATCTGCTATTGCCTTGTCTCCCTCCACCAAATGCTCACTCTCTATCTTAAGTCTTATTATTCCTCCATTTGATTTTCTCCTTTCACATATATACTTTAAAAAAGTTTTGCCCTTCTTTATTTACTGACTGGGCCATTTTCTCCTCAGCTTCTTCCTTTGCACGTCTGATCACTTTCTTAGCATTCTTCCATCTGTCAAGATACACCTCTTTGTCGTTATTATTTTGAGTATGTTTGTATTTGCTAAAAGCCATCTTTTTTGCTTTCACACTGGTTGATACTTCTTTTGTGAACCACACTGGCTTCCTTTTCCTGGTGCTTTTCCTAACCCTTTTGATACAAAGGTCTGTTGCACATAGTATTGCACTTTTCAGTTTTTCCCACCTCTCCTGCACTCCTTCCAAGTTCCTCCAGTCCGCCAGTGAATCACTTAAACATCTCCCCATTTTTGCAAGGTCAGCATTTCTAAAATCCAACACCTTTGTTTTTGTGTGACAGGAGTTGGATCCTGTCTTTATACTAAACCATACTGCTTGATGATCACTGGATCCCAGGTGCTCACTCACATATATGTCGGATATCCCATCACCATTTGTAAGAATTAAATCTAATATTGAGTCTTTGCGAGTGGGCTCCCTCACCAATTGCTTGAGAGATGCTCTCTGTAAGGAATGTAGAAATTTGCCACTTGTAGCTGAACTTGCAAAAGACCCCTCCCAATTTACATCAGGTAAATTAAAGTTATTTTTGTTGTTATTATTTTTATTATACGGCAGCAGTGGACATATGACTGCAGAGTATACCACTGTGACTGCCTGGTCACTGGAATGACTGATGGCTGATGCACAGGACACTACCACTAGTCTGATGCAGGACAACACAGCAACACTGTAAGGGACTTGTTGTTATTATAATTTATTATTATACGGCAGCAGTGGACATATGACTGCAGAGTATACCACTGTGACTGCTTGGTCACTGGAATGACTGATGCCTGATGCACAGGACACTACCACTGAACTGATGCAGGACAACACAGCAACACTGTAAGGGACGTGTTGTTATTATAATTTATTATTATATGGCAGCAGTGGACATATGGCTGCAGAGTATACCACTGTGACTGCCTGGTCACTGGAATGACGGATGGCTGATGCACAGGACACTACCACTGGTCTGATGCAGGACAACACAGCAACACTGTAAGGTACTTGTTGTAATTATTATTATACGGCAGCAGTGGACATATGACTGCACAGTATACCACTGTGACTGCCTGGGCACTGGAAAGACTGATGGCTGATGCACAGTACACTACCAGTGGTCTGATGCAGGACAACACAGCAACACTGTAAGGGACTTGTTGTTGTTATTATTATTATTATTATTATTATTATTATTATTATTATACAGCAGCAGTGGACATATGGCAGCAGAGTATACCACTGTGACTGCCTGGTCACTGGAATGACTGATGGCTGATGCACAGGACACTACCACTTGTCTGATGCAGGACAACACAGCAACACTGTAAGGGCTTTGTTGTTATTATAATTTATTATTATACGGCAGCAGTGGACATATGGCTGCAGAGTATACCACTGTGACTGCCTGGTCACTGGAATGACTGATGGCTGATGCACAGGACACTACCACTGGACTGATGCAGCACAACACACCACCACTGAACTGATGCAGCACAACACAGCAGCAATGGACATATGGCAGCAAGCGGACATATCCACTGTGACTGCCTGGTCACTGGAATGACTGATGGCTGATGCACAGGACACTACCACTGGACTGATGCTGCACAACACACCACCACTGAACTGATGCAGCACAACACAGCAGCAATGGACATATGGCAGCAAGAGGACACATCCACTGTGACTGCCTGGTCACTGGAATAACTGATGGCTGATGCACAGGACCCTACCACTGGACTGATGCAGCACAACACACCACCACTGAACTGATGCAGCACAGCACAGCAGCAATGGACATATGGCAGCAAGCGGACATATCCACTGTGACTGCCTGGTCACTGGAATGACTGATGGCTGATGCACAGGACACTACCACTGGACTGATGCAGCACAATACACCACCACTGAACTGATGCAGCACAACACAGGAGTTGAGGGAGGGGTCACTGGTAGATGAGGATGACCAGGCAGTTAGCTGGGTCACAGTTAGAAGGAAGAAAAAGAGGGGGAGGCTCAACATCTCTGAACTATCAAACCCGAATAAATTTGCACGACTGGACGAGGAATCGGATTATGATAGTGAGGAAATGACGGTGCCGGAGGAGACTGCTCCCTCTAGCATCCAGAGGAGCAGTCCCTCTGGTGCAGTCGGGATAAAAGTTAGTAAGGTACCTAGTCAGATTGTGGTGGTAGGGGATTCCCTTATTAGGAAGACAGAAAGGGCAATCTGCTACCGGGACCGTGATCGCTGTACGGTCTGTTGTCTCCCGGGTGCTCGGGTGCGGCACATCGCGGACCGGGTAGACAGATTGTTGGGAGGGGCTGGGCATGATCCGGCGGTCTTGGTGCACGTTGGCACCAACGACAAAGTTAGTGGAAGGTGGGATATCCTTAAGAAAGACTATAGGGAATTAGGCAAGAAACTCAAGTCAAGGACATCTAAGGTAATATTCTCCGAATTATTACCCGTGCCACGTGCTAGCCCAGGGAGACAGAGGGAGATTAGGGCGGTAAATGTGTGGCTTAGGGATTGGTGCAGGAAAGAAGGGTTTGTGTACCTAGAACACTGGGCAGACTTCTCAGTCAGGTGCCATCTTTTTTGTCGTGATGGATTGCACCTGAATGAGGAGGGGGCAGCGGTGCTGGGGGGGAAGGATGGTTAGAAGGTTGGAGGAGATTTTAAACTAGGTGCCTGGGGGGAGGGTTTAGCATGAAATTACAGGTCATTCAGTAAGAATAGCAGGGGTGGCGTTAGTGAACAAAATGGGGGAGAAGTAGGGGGGAGGAATAGAGCAGTGGGCAAGGGTAGTAATATGGGAACTAAAAAGGGTTTTAGAATAACAGTATCCAACGACGATAACGGGTCATCTTTACTGCATAAGAATTACGATGTCCCTACCATAAGGGGAAATACATGTCTCAATTGTATGTATGTAAATGCTAGAAGCCTTACAGGTAAAAAGGGGGAACTAGAAATCCTTGCAGCAAGCAGGGAACATGATATTATAGGCATTACTGAAACGTGGTGGGATGAATCTCACGATTGGACAGTCAATCTAGAGGGTTACACACTGTACAGGAGAGACAGACTAAATAAACGGGGTGGAGGGGTATGTCTTTACGTAAAGCCATTTCTAAAACCTGTTATACGGGAAGATATTCAAGAAGGGACTGTAAATACTATAGAGACGTTATTAGAGATGTGCACTTGAAATTTTTCGGGTTTTGTTTGTGTTTTGGTTTTGGGTTCGGTTCCGCGGCCGTGTTTTGGGTTCGACCGCGTTTTGGCAAAACCTCACCAAATTTTTTTTGTCGGATTCGGGTGTGTTTTGGACTCGGGTGTTTTTTTCAAAAAACACTAAAAAACAGCTTAAATCATAGAATTTGGGGGTCATTTTGATCCCAAAGTATTATTAACCTCAAAAACCATAATTTCCACTCATTTTCAGTCTATTCTGAATACCTCACACCTCACAATATTATTTTTAGTCCTAAAATTTGCACCGAGGTCGATGGATGACTAAGCTAAGCGACCCTAGTGGCCGACACAAACACCGGGCCCATCTAGGAGTGGCACTGCAGTGTCACGCAGGATGGCCCTTCCAAAAAACACTCCCCAAACAGCACATGACGCAAAGAAAAAAAGAGGCGCAATGAGGTAGCTGTGTGAGTAAGCTAAGCGACCCTAGTGGCCGACACAAACACCTGGCCCATCTAGGAGTGGCACTGCAGTGTCACGCAGGATGGCCCTTCCAAAAAACACTCCCCAAACAGCACATGACGCAAAGAAAAATTAAAGAAAAAAGAGGTGCAAGATGGAATTGTCCTTGGGCCCTCCCACCCACCCTTATGTTGTATAAACAGGACATGCACACTTTAACCAACCCATCATTTCAGTGACAGGGTCTGCCACACGACTGTGACTGAAATGACGGGTTGGTTTGGACCCCCACCAAAAAAGAAGCAATTAATCTCTCCTTGCACAAACTGGCTCTACAGAGGCAAGATGTCCACCTCATCATCATCCTCCGATATATCACCGTGTACATCCCCCTCCTCACAGATTATCAATTCGTCCCCACTGGAATCCACCATCTCAGCTCCCTGTGTACTTTGTGGAGGCAATTGCTGCTGGTCAATGTCTCCACGGAGGAATTGATTATAATTCATTTTAATGAACATCATCTTCTCCACATTTTCTGGAAGTAACCTCGTACGCCGATTGCTGACAAGGTGAGCGGCGGCACTAAACACTCTTTCGGAGTACACACTTGTGGGAGGGCAACTTAGGTAGAATAAAGCCAGTTTGTGCAAGGGCCTCTAAATTGCCTCTTTTTCCTGCCAGTATAAGTACGGACTGTGTGACGTGCCTACTTGGATGCGGTCACTCATATAATCCTCCACCATTCTTTCAATGGGGAGAGAATCATATGCAGTGACAGTAGACGACATGTCCGTAATCGTTGACAGGTCCTTCAGTCCGGACCAGATGTCAGCATCAGCAGTCGCTCCAGACTGCCCTGCATCACCGCCAGCGGGTGGGCTCGGAATTCTGAGCCTTTTCCTCGCACCCCCAGTTGCGGGAGAATGTGAAGGAGGAGATGTTGACAGGTCGCGTTCCGCTTGACTTGACAATTTTCTCACCAGCAGGTCTTTGAACCCCAGCAGACTTGTGTCTGCCGGAAAGAGAGATCCAAGGTAGGTTTTAAATCTAGGATCGAGCACGGTGGCCAAAATGTAGTGCTCTGATTTCAACAGATTGACCACCCGTGAATCCTTGTTAAGCGAATTAAGGGCTCCATCCACAAGTCCCACATGCCTAGCGGAATCGCTCCGTGTTAGCTCCTCCTTCAATGTCTCCAGCTTCTTCTGCAAAAGCCTGGTGAGGGGAATGACCTGACTCAGGCTGGCAGTGTCTGAACTGACTTCACGTGTGGCAAGTTCAAAGGGCAGCAGAACCTTGCACAACGTTGAAATCATTCTCCACTGCGCTTGAGACAGGTGCATTCCACCTCCTATATCGTGCTGAATTGTATGGCCTTTTGCTGCTCCTCCAACCTCTGAAGCATATATAGGGTTGAATTCCACCTCGTTACCACTTCTTGCTTCAGATGATGGCAGGGCAGGTTCTGTCGTTTTTGGTGTTGCTCCAGTCTTCTGTACGTGGTGCCTGTACGCCGAAAGTGTCCCGCAATTCTTCTGGCCACCGACAGCATCTCTTGCACGCCCCTGTCGTTTTTTAAAAAATTTCTGCACCACCAAATTCAAGGTATGTGCAAAACATGGGACGTGCTGGAATTTGCCCAGATTTAATGCACACACAATATTGCTGGCGTTGTCCGATGCCACAAATCCACAGGAGAGTCCAATTGGGGTAAGCCATTCCGCGATGATCTTCCTCAGTTGCCGTAAGAGGTTTTCAGCTGTGTGCGTATTCTGGAAACCGGTGATACAAAGCGTAGCCTGCCTAGGAAAGAGTTGGCGTTTGCGAGATGCTGCTACTGGTGCCGCCGCTGCTGTTCTTGCGGCGGGAGTCCATACATCTACCCAGTGGGCTGTCACAGTCATATAGTCCTGACCCTGCCCTGCTCCACTTGTCCACATGTCCGTGGTTAAGTGGACATTGGGTACAGCTGCATTTTTTAGGACACTGGTGACTCTTTTTCTGAGGTCTGTGTACATTTTCGGTATCGCCTGCCTAGAGAAATGGAACCTAGATGGTATTTGGTACCGGGGACACAGTACCTCCAACAAGTCTCTAGTTGGCTCTGCAGTAATGATGGATACCGGAACCACGTTTCTCACCACCCAGGATGCCAAGGCCTCAGTTATCCGCTTTGCAGCAGGATGACTGCTGTGATATTTCATCTTCCTCGCAAAGGACTGTTGGACAGTCAATTGCTTGGTGGAAGTAGTAAAAGTGGTCTTACGATTTCCCCTCTGGGATGACCATCGACTCCCAGCAGCAACAACAGCAGTGCCAGCAGCAGTAGGCGTTACACGCAAGGATGCATCGGAGGAATCCCAGGCAGGAGAGGAATCGTCAGAATTGCCAGTGACATGGCCTGCAGGACTATTGGCATTCCTGGGGAAGGAGGAAATTGACACTGAGGGAGTTGGTGGGGTGGTTTGCGTGAGCTTGGTTACAAGAGGAAGGGATTTACTGGTCAGTGGACTGCTTCCGCTGTCGCCCAAAGTTTTTGAACTTGTCACTGACTTATTATGAATGCGCTGCAGGTGACGTATAAGGGAGGATGTTCCGAGGTGGTTAACGTCCTTACCCCTACTTATTACAGCTTGACAAAGGCAACACACGGCTTGACAAATGTTGTCCGCATTTCTGTTGAAATACTTCCACACCGAAGAGCTGATTTTTTTGGTATTTTCACCAGGCATGTCAACGGCCATATTCCTCCCACAGACAACAGGTGTCTCCCCGGGTGCCTGACTTAAACAAACCACCTCACCATCAGAATCCTCCTTGTCAATTTCCTCCCCAGCGCCAGCAACACCCATATCCTCCTCATCCTGGTGTACTTCAACACTGACATCTTCAATCTGACTATCAGGAACTGGACTGCGGGTGCTCCTTCCAGCACTTGCAGGGGGCGTGCAAATGGTGGAAGGCGCATGCTCTTCGCGTCCAGTGTTGGGAAGGTCAGGCATCGCAACCGACACAATTGGACTCTCCTTGTGGATTTGGGATTTCGAAGAACGCACAGTTCTTTGCGGTGCTTTTGCCAGCTTGAGTCTTTTCATTTTTCTAACGAGAGGCTGAGTGCTTCCATCCTCATGTGAAGCTGAACCACTAGCCATGAACATAGGCCAGGGCCTCAGCCGTTCCTTGCCACTCCGTGTGGTAAATGGCATATTGGCAAGTTTACGCTTCTCCTCCGACAATTTTATTTTAGATTTTGGAGTCCTTTTTTTACTGATATTTGGTGTTTTGGATTTTACATGCTCTGTACTATGACATTGGGCATCGGCCTTGGCAGACGACGTTGCTGGCATTTCATCGTCTCGGCCATGACTAGTGGCAGCAGCTTCAGCACGAGGTGGAAGTGGATCTTGATATTTCCCTAATTTTGGAACCTCAACATTTTTGTTCTCCATATTTTAATAGGCACAACTAAAAGGCACCTCAGGTAAACAATGGAGATGGATGGATACTAGTATACTTATGGATGGACGAGCGACTGCCGACACAGAGGTAGCTACAGCCGTGGACTACCGTACTGTGTCTGCTGCTAATATAGACTGGATGATAATGAGATGAAATCAATATATATATATATATATAATATCACTAGTACTGCAGCCGGACAGGTATATATATTTATTATGTAATGACTGATGACGGACCTGCTGGACACTGTCAGCTCAGCAGCACCGCAGACTGCTACAGTAAGCTACTATAGTAGTATGTATAAAGAAGAAAGAAAAAAAAAAACCACGGGTAGGTGGTATACAATTATGGATGGACGAGCGACTGCCGACACAGAGGTAGCTACAGCCGTGGACTACCGTACTGTGTCTGCTGCTAATATAGACTGGATGATAATGAGATGAAATCAATATATATATATATATATATATAATATCACACTAGTACTGCAGCCGGACAGGTAGATATATTTATTATGTAATGACTGATGACGGACCTGCTGGACACTGTCAGCTCAGCAGCACCGCAGACTGCTACAGAATATATACCCCTTTTCCACTAGCTCAAAAAACACGGGTAAATGCACGGGGGCGCGCATTTACCCGTGTTTTTGGCAAGTGGAAAAGGGTCAACCCGGATCAAGTGACCCGTGAATCCTACCCGGCTATTTACCTGGGTAGGACACGGGAATGATCCGGGTAGGGTGTAGTGTAAACGGGAGCCGTGTCGATGCGACATGGCTCCCATTTACACTGTATGGATGGGCGGCGCTGGGAGATCATGTGATCTCCCTGCGCCGCCCCTGCCGTGTAGCTAGAAGCGTCACCAACCCGGCATATGCCGGGTTGTGACTGCTGATGGGAAAGGGACCGAGCACGGGTCGCAGCAGGGGGCAGCTCCCGTGTCAGGCTCCCGGCTGCGACCCGTGCTCGTAGGTGTAAAAGGGGTATAAGCTACTATGGTAGTATGTATAAAGAAGAAAGAAAAAAAAAAAAACACGGGTAGGTGGTATACAATTATGGATGGACGAGCAACTGCCGACACAGAGGTAGCTACAGCCGTGGACTACCGTACTGTGTCTGCTGCTAATATAGACTGGATGATAATGAGATGAAATCAATATATATATATATATATATAATATCACACTAGTACTGCAGCCGGACAGGTAGATATATTTATTATGTAATGACTGATGACGGACCTGCTGGACACTGTCAGCTCAGCAGCACCGCAGACTGCTACAGTAAGCTACTATAGTAGTATGTATAAAGAAGAAAAAAAAAAAACCACGGGTAGGTGGTATACAATTATGGATGGACGAGCGACTGCCGACACAGAGGTAGCTACAGCCGTGGACTACCGTACTGTGTCTGCTGCTAATATAGACTGGATGATAATGAGATGAAATCAATATATATATATATATATATATATAATATCACTAGTACTGCAGCCGGACAGGTATATATATTTATTATGTAATGACTGATGACGGACCTGCTGGACACTGTCTGCTCAGCAGCACCGCAGACTGCTACAGTAAGCTACTATAGTAGTATGTATAAAGAAGAAGGAAAAAAAAAAAAAAACGGGTAGGTGGTATACAATATTATATATATATTATATACAATTATATATATATATATATATATATATATTAAACTGGTGGTGATTATTAAACTGGTGGTCAGGTCACTGGTCACACTATCAGCAACTTGCAAGTAGTACTCCTAAGCAGACAATCACAATATATATTATACTGGTGGTCAGTGTGGTCACAATGGCAGTGTGGCACTCTGGCAGCAAAAGTGTGCACTGTACGTTATATGTACTCCTGAGTCCTGCTCTCAGACTCTAACTGCTCCCCACTGTCAGTGTCTCCCCCACAAGTCAGATATACATTATACAGTCACACTATCTATCTATCACTTCAGCAAGTAGTAGTACTCCTCCTAAAGCTCCCCAAAATTACTACTGTGTCTCTCTCTACTCTAGTCTCACTCTCTTCTCTATAAACGGAGAGGACGCCAGCCACGTCCTCTCCCTATGAGTCTCAATGCACGTGTGAAAATGGCGGCGACGCGCGGCTCCTTATATAGAATCCGAGTCTCGCGATAGAATCCGAGCCTCGCGAGAATCCGACAGCGGGATGATGACGTTCGGGCGGGCTCGGGTTAACCGAGCAAGGCGGGAAGATCCGAGTCGCTCGGCCCCGTGTAAAAAAAAATGAAGTTCGGGCGGGTTCGGATTCCGAGGAACCGAACCCGCTCATCTCTAGACGTTATGGGTAGAAATTGCATGCGGGGGTAAAGGAATAAAGAAGTTATTTTTGGGGTTATGCTACAGGCCACCTGGTATTAATGTGTCTGACGAGAAATTGTTACTGAACCAAATTGAAAGAGCAGCAGGAGTAGGAGACATAGTAGTGATGGGAGACTTTAACTATCCCGAGATAAACTGGAAAATCAATTCATGTGATACTGCTAGGGGCAATATGTTTTTAAACATGCTAAATGATGATTACTTAGTAGAGATGAGCGCCTGAAATTTTTCGGGTTTTGTGTTTTGGTTTTGGGTTCGGTTCCGCGGCCGTGTTTTGGGTTCGACCGCGTTTTTGCAAAACCTCACCGAATTTTTTTTGTCGGATTCGGGTGTGTTTTGGATTCGGGTGTTTTTTTCAAAAAACCCTAAAAAACAGCTTAAATCATAGAATTTGGGGGTCATTTTGATCCCATATTATTATTAACCTCAAAAACCATAATTTCCACTCATTTTCAGTCTATTCTGAATACCTCACACCTCACAATATTATTTTTAGTCCTAAAATTTGCACCGAGGTCGCTGGATGACTAAGCTAAGCGACCCTAGTGGCCGACACAAACACCTGGCCCATCTAGGAGTGGCACTGCAGTGTCACGCAGGATGGCCCTTCCAAAAAACACTCCCCAAACAGCACATGACGCAAAGAAAAAAAGAGGTGCAATGAGGTAGCTGTGTGACTAAGCTCAGCGACCCAAGTGCCCGACACAAACACTTGGCCCATCTAGGAGTGGCACTGCAGTGTCACGCAGGATGTCCCTTCCAAAAAACCCTCCCCAAACAGCACATGACGCAAAGAAAAAAAGAGGCGCAATGAGGTAGCTGTGTGAGTAAGATTAGCGACCCTAGTGGCCGACACAAACACCGGGCCCATCTAGGAGTGTGTCACTGCAGTGTCACGCAGGATGTCCCTTCAAAAAAACCCTCCCCAAACAGCACATGACGCAAAGAAAAAGAAAAGAAAAAAGAGGTGCAAGATGGAATTGTCCTTGGGCCCTCCCACCCACCCTTATGTTGTATAAACAGGACATGCACACTTTAACCAACCCATCATTTCAGTGACAGGGTCTGCCACACGACTGTGACTGATATGACGGGTTGGTTTGGACCCCCACCAAAAAAGAAGCAATTAATCTCTCCTTGCACAAACTGGCTCTACAGAGGCAAGATGTCCACCTCATCATCATCCTCCGATATATCACCGTGTACATCCCCCTCCTCACAGATTATCAATTCGTCCCCACTGGAATCCACCATCTCAGCTCCCTGTGTACTTTGTGGAGGCAATTGCTGCTGGTCAATGTCTCCGCGGAGGAATTGATTATAATTCATTTTAATGAACATCATCTTCTCCACATTTTCTGGATGTAACCTCGTACGCCGATTGCTGACAAGGTGAGCGGCGGCACTAAACACTCTTTCGGAGTACACACTTGTGGGAGGGCAACTTAGGTAGAATAAAGCCAGTTTGTGCAAGGGCCTCCAAATTGCCTCTTTTTCCTGCCAGTATAAGTACGGACTGTCTGACGTGCCTACTTGGATGCGGTCACTCATATAATCCTCCACCATTCTTTCAATGTTGAGAGAATCATATGCAGTGACAGTAGACGACATGTCCGTAATCGTTGTCAGGTCCTTCAGTCCGGACCAGATGTCAGCATCAGCAGTCGCTCCAGACTGCCCTGCATCACCGCCAGCGGGTGGGCTCGGAATTCTGAGCCTTTTCCTCGCACCCCCAGTTGCGGGAGAATGTGAAGGAGGAGATGTTGACAGGTCGCGTTCCGCTTGACTTGACAATTTTGTCACCAGCAGGTCTTTGCACCCCAGCAGACTTGTGTCTGCCGGAAAGAGAGATCCAAGGTAGGTTTTAAATCTAGGATCGAGCACGGTGGACAAAATGTAGTGCTCTGATTTCAACAGATTGACCACCCGTGAATCCTTGTTAAGCGAATTAAGGGCTGCATCCACAAGTCCCACATGCCTAGCGGAATCGCTCCCTTTTAGCTCCTTCTTCAATGCCTCCAGCTTCTTCTGCAAAAGCCTGATGAGG
Source organism: Pseudophryne corroboree (assembly GCF_028390025.1). Classification (NCBI taxonomy): domain Eukaryota; kingdom Metazoa; phylum Chordata; class Amphibia; order Anura; family Myobatrachidae; genus Pseudophryne; species Pseudophryne corroboree. Next base: position 161,184,941 of record NC_086447.1, on the reverse strand, counting down.
GGAATGACCTGACTCAGGCTGGCAGTGTCTGAACTGACTTCACGTGTGGCAAGTTCAAAGGGCATCAGAACCTTGCACAACGTTGAAATCATTCTCCACTGCACTTGAGACAGGTGCATTCCACCTCCTATATCGTGCTCAATTGTATAGGCTTGAATGGCCTTTTGCTGCTCCTCCAACCTCTGAAGCATATAGAGGGTTGAATTCCACCTCGTTACCACTTCTTGCTTCAGATGATGGCAGGGCAGGTTCAGTAGTTTTTGGTGGTGCTCCAGTCTTCTGTACGTGGTGCCTGTACGCCGAAAGTGTCCCGCAATTCTTCTGGCCA